>NC_066579.1:107689036-108004786 GCF_024323335.1 Lathyrus oleraceus
GATACTTCTTCAATAGGGTTTTCTGCCTTAGAAACCCTTTCAAAGAGGATTGTACGATCGTCCATCAGTCGTTGGATACCATTCTTCAATTCCAAACAGTCTTCGGGCCGGAGCATGCAGAGATTGCAATCTTCAGTACAACCTGGAAATAAACCAGCTTGCAATAAATTCCTCTTTATAATCGGGAGAGGAGATGTTAAATCTGCTACAGTAGTGATGAGAGGATTGTCATCGAGAGCATTAACAACCTTGTCATGATTAGGCATAGGAGCAGTGATGACATTAGGAGTCTCCGGAGGCTCGAACTCAATTTCCCCCGCGTCGATCATATCCTGAATTTTATTTTTTAACAGCCAACAATCGTTTGTATCATGTCCGGGGCTATCAGAGTGATATGCACACCTGGCATTGGGATTATACCGAGGCGAAGCAGTGTTGATATTTGCTGGAGGACCTCTGAGAGTGATTAAGTTTACCTTTAGCATACTTTGCAGTGCTTGTGCTAAGGTCATATTGAGTTTGGTAAACTGCCTTCTTGGTCTGTCTTGTCTTTGCTGGAAGTTTTGAGCTGGCGGGGCTGCGATTGTCACTGCTCCAACGGCGTGGTCACCATTTTTCTTATTATGATTCTTCTGACCATACACAGCATTCGATTCATTCTTCCCATGATAGGACTTCTTACTGCTTGTAGAAGTAGCTGCCTGTAACTTTCCACTTCGAATGCCGCTCTCTACCCGTTCACCTGTCAGTATAAGTTCAGTGAAGCCTGATGAAGAACTCCCCAGTAGGTGGCTGTAGAATGGGCCAGTCAGGGTACCCATGAACAGGTCTACTAATTCTCGGTCAGTCATAGGGGGTTTGACTCTGCCAGCCAAATCTCTCCATTTCTGAGCATACTCTTTGAAGCTTTCTTTAGATCCCATGGCCATGTTTTGCAACTGTAGCCGAGTAGGTGCTAATTCAGAATTGTACTGGTACTGCTTATAGAAAGCCGTTGCTAAATCAGTCCAGGTGCGGATGTCAGAGCTCTCGAGCTGATAATACCATTCCAACTGAGTGCCAGACAGACTTTCTTGGAAGAAGTGGATCCACAGTTTCTTATCAGTGGTATGCGGCTGAATCTTTCTCACATAAGCCCTTAAATGCATCTGAGGACAAGACGCACCATCATACTTAGTGAAAGTGGGGATTTTGAATTTGCGGGGAATGGTCACATCGGAGACCAGACCCAAACTTTCGAAATCCAGACCAGGTGTCTTCTGACCCTCCATGGCTAGCATGCGTTCTTCCAGCAGTTTGTACTTATCATCTCTCGGAGAGTACTGTTCATCTTCATACTCTTCATCTTCATCCTCAGGGTTAGAGAAATCAGGATTCTCCTCCTCTGAATCAATTTCCGCCCCCTCTTCTGGACCATTCGGGATTCCAAATTTGATTCCCGTAGCCTGTCCTTTACGCCTTCTGCCCGGGTTAATGAAGCTCACAGCTTTCTTGTCCTTCTTCTTTTCGGCCAAAAGAGCTTTCAGTTCCTCCTGCCCCTTGGATAAGCTTAGCATCATCTCCTTGAACTGAGCATTCTGAGTCTGGAGATCTTTGACAGTTTGTTCGAGATCCATTTTTCTGTTTAAGAGGCAGACCGTGAGAATATGGTCCTTTAGAACACCTGTTATGCAATGTTATGTTATGCGATGCAATGCATGAAATGTTTTCAAGGACTTTTGGGAATTTAACTTTGCGTAAATCATCTAATAAGAGAGAAATGTTTATTGCTAACTTTTTTCATTACAAAAGGAACAATAATAAAATATAATGAAAGCTCAAATCTCCCAGGGGCGACTTCTTTTTGGGCGAAGATATGCATTGAGCCTTCGTTCCTCGTTAAGCTGACCGGTGAGCTCTAGTACTTTCTTCCTTTCTGCATTGAACTGAGCTTCGAAAGTATCTCTCTCCTCCCTCAACTGGGTCCAGGATCTTTTCAATTCTTCATCATCAGTAGGCATATCTGGATAAGGAATGATCTGGGAAGTACCTCCTTCGACCTCGGATTCAACAATCAATGGTCCGACTGCAAGATATGGCATGACAAGTTCGCGAGCTCTGGCGCGTACCCATCTGAGATAAGGCTCCATAGGAATAGAATTCTTCTTTCCTAAATTGCTTCTTTTCACCATGCCCCAAGCTCGTACAAACCTTTGGCGGAGACCTTGAGAGTCATTGTCATAGTCAAACACTATACCTTGAATAATCATTTCATGTGGACCATCTCTTCGAGCATGCCCAAACTGACGTAGGGCTAAGGCAGGATTATAAGTAATACCTCCCCTTATCCCCATGAGTGGTACATTAGGGAATTCCCCACAACGGTCGATGATGATAACATTTTCTCTGAGGCTAGAACACCACCGGATGTCTGAATGGGAGAGTGCCATTATCCTTTGAGACCACTTCAGATTTTGATTACTCTTCAAGACTGATTGAGGAAGGTGCGAAATAAACCACCTAGACAATAAAGGTATGCAGCACATGAGAGTCCCTTGCCTTTTCGTAGTACGGGTGTGAAGGGAATGCAAGATGTCTCCAAGCAAGGTAGGCACAGGGTTATGAGTGAGGAATATCTTAATAGCATTCACGTCTATGAATTGGTCCGGATTAGGGAATAGCACCAAACCATAGATTAGCAATGCTAAAACATCTTCAAAAGCATGGACATTCATAACTTTTAGGAATTCTCGGGCCTTACTTATCAGAAATTTGGCAAGTAAACCTTTAATTCCACTTCTTGTTACCCAATTAGTTTCAATGTCGGACTTTGTCATGTGTAAAACTGCGGCAACTTCTTCGGCCTTTGGCATCTTTTCTAAACCACTGAAAGGTATTTGATCCAGGATAGGTATCCCAAGCAGCTTGGAAAACTCTTCCAATGTGGGTACCAACTGATAATCTGGGAAAGTGAAGCAATGATGCTTAGGATCGAAGAACTGGAATAGGACTCTCATCATATCTTCTTTGAAACCAGTGGTAACCAAATTGAGGAGATGACCATGTTTCTTGCTGAACTGAGCATGATCAGGGAGTTCTGACACCAAATCCTTGAGTTGAGGAGAGATTGCTACAAGATTGATCCGGATAGTCTTCCTGGAAGCCATAACCTGTTTAACAGAGCAAAGCTAAATTCCTAAGTCCTTGAAATGGTTAGTATGATGATGTTATGATGTTATGATGTTATGATGTTATGTAAGCACAAGCATGTCACCCAACAATTATTCCTAGATTTTAAGGCTTGCATGAGTTCCATAGGTAAGTACCCTCCCCACTGAAGTTTGGTTGGTTCAACCTGTCCTAGAATAGTAACCGGGTTCTAGAAGGATCTCAGATCATCGACCTTTCTTTAGGTCCACTTCAGTGCAACACCAAGTGGTTGACCGAAGCTTTCCTAAAGTCCAATCTCAAAGAGTGTAGTATCGAGTATCAACCAACCTCAGTCGGAACCGAAGTCAGTTATCTCACTACTTTCTAATGGCTAGGATGAGTCAATTAGGGTTCTAAAGGTCTGGTTAATGCTTTGATGACACCACGCGGAAGCCAAATTTTTCCTCAAGTAACATGAGGAACATCAGGACAACCAAAGTGTCGCATTAACCGTAGCTATCATTTTAACCATTCCAGTATACGCCGGATAGTCGCGATGATCTATTGCTACTTACCTAAGGTACACTAGATCCGGGTGTAGGATCTTTCACTCAAAGCCCCCCTTAAAAGAAGGAAAACATAAATGATATTTTTTTTTTTAAGATGGACCTCTCTTTTTAATCCCCAGCAGAGTCGCCAGTTCTGTCATACGGTGAACTGGACTTTATCGGATTTGTAATCGCAATGTCGCGGTTAGCAAGAGTCGCCACCGACTTTTCTTTTATCCCCATAAGGAAAGGTGGAAAAGAACAGGAAAGACCTTAATTTTAAATTCTTAGGTTCGGGAGGTACTTTATACGAAGGGAAGGTGTTAGGCACCCTTCGTATCCATGGTTATCCATGGGCTCTTAATTGCTCAATCATTTATGTTTTCTAGGTTTGAAAAAGTGGTTGAGAAATGTGTGAAAAATGTTTTGAAAATGAGAATTTAACTTTGTAATGATTCTTGCATGAATGTATACAAAGTGGTTATCCCTCTTAATTTTGAAAATGGTTTAGAAAAATATAACTTGGCAATGATCCTAGTACGGATGTATGCTAAGTGGTGATTTTCTAAAAAAAGGAATGTTTGAAAGGTGTAAGGTGGGAAAAGTATTTTTTATTATGAATGAGCAATTAAGGTTGCACCTATCCGAGGTCTTTCCGGGCATTTCCCATCCTTATGAGGGTAAAACTGTCCTTACTATTGAGAAGTAAGTAATTTTATCCTTGGGATGTTGAAGGGTCATCGTAGGGTCATCGATCGGTCATTGAAGGCAACAGTTGTGAGGATACCTTAGCATTCGAAGGGACTATCATCATTTAACCGTAGGCTACGCCGAAGGGACATCGAGGGACAAAATCGTATTTTCGAAGGCAACATCCGAGGGACCATGATTTATTTTATGATGATTTAACCGAAGGGTCTTTGCTAAGGGTATCCCCATATTCGCGGGACATGACCGTTTTATACCGTAGTACCGTAAGGCCGCAAAAAGAGGTCCAAGATCACTTATTTAAAGGTCATATTTTAAAGTCAATTAAGTAATTAAGTCCATACTAAAATCAATACATTAAAATTAATACATTGAAATTAAGACATTAAAATTAACACATTAAAATTAATTAGGCCACTTAGGGTGAGTCTCCACAAGGGTATCCCACAAATAAAGTGGAAGACCTAAACAGCAATCTTTTCCTGGGACATATGAACCTTTGCAAAATTCAGCAAACGGGTTAGAATACCAAATCGGGGTGTAATCGAAGATTACACCAAAACAGTAATAGTATCAGGTAAGCAAAGCATAGTTATAGTAAAACAGGTCAGGTGGGCAAGGATCAAAACAGAGCGAAGAAATAGCGGCATCCATTATAACAATTCAAAGTATCTAGGCATACTTAAGTCCACATGCAAACCTCAAATATATTTATGAGTTAAATTATGATATCACACGCGAGTTAAGAACATAAAGCGATATCGCATGCAAATTGAGAAAATGAAGCTGTAATAATAATGCAAACCTGTTTGCAATCGAATTGCACCCTTGAGTTGGCGAGCCGGATTGAATTGGACGGTGGTAGCTTTGCGGCCGCCGGCTTTTCCTTCAGGGTTTCCTTTAGGGTTACCCGGGGTAAGTTAAACAGTAGTCTTGTAAAACACAATGCCTAAGCTGTTGGAAAAGTAAATGCGCAAAAGCGAAAACGGCCACGGAAAAAGGAATGTGAAAAAGTCCCCTTTTTAGGTTTTCAAGGTGGCTATTTATATTAGTGTCATTAGGTCATGCATGCTGCCCAAAAAAAGTCTTCAACGTGCGCATGGATATAGTGGATGCAGGGCCCAACATTCCTCAACGGATCTTCAAGTCTCCGAAGCGTTACCTGCGCCTACAAAGTAGGGGAATGGTGTGACGTTCATCACACCATGTGTGACGCCCGTCACAGGGGTGTGTTGCGTGACGCTCGTCACGCCTTTTGTGACGCCCGTCACAAGGCTGTGTTGCGTGACGCTCGTCACGCCCTCTGTGACGTCCGTCACAGGCACAACATTTGTGTCTTGCGCTTTGGGCTGGGCTTTGCTGTTTGGTTCGTTTTATTTTCTTTTTGCACCCCTTTTCCTCCGCTTCCAAATAAACCACTTTCATATTATCACTGGGTGAGCGTGTAGGCCAGTTTGGGTCATACGCGAGCTGGGCCTTTGTTCCTTTAAGTGTCATAAAATGAGTCGGAGTGCCCTGAAATGTCTTGAAATATTAATGGGCAAATTTTGGGGTATGACATCAACCAAGTCGTATGATTCAACATATACTGGCGTAAGCGCTTAGCAGCCCAAGCCAAAGCACAACATGTTTTCTCAAACATCGAGTATCGAGACTCACACTTGGTGAAATTCTTACTCAGATAGTAGATAGCATATTCTTTCTTCCCCGATTCATCTTGCTGACCAAGGACACAACTCATTGAGTCTTCAAGAACTGTCAGATACATAATCAACGGTCTCCCTTCCACAGGCGGAGACAGAATCGGAGGCTCAGACAAATACTCTTTAATATTGTCAAAGGCCTTCTGGCAATCTTCGGTCCAATCATGAGACTGATCTTTCCGGAGACGCTTGAATATCGGCGCACATGTGGCAGTCATGTGGGATATAAATCTGGAGATGTAATTCAAGCGGCCAAGAAAACCTCGGACTGGCTTCTCTATTTTGGGCGCAGGCATCTCTTGTATTGCTTTGACCTTGGCGGGATCAACCTCAATACCTCTCTCACTGACAATAAAGCCCAATAACTTGCCGGAACGGACTCCAAATATACACTTGTTAGGATTCAGACGAAGCTTATACTTCCTCAAACGTTGAAAAAGCTTCAACAAGTGCTCTACATGTTCAACCTTCATTCTCGACTTTGCAATCATATCATCAACATACACCTCGATCTCCTTGTGCATCATATCATGAAACAAGGTAGTCATAGCTCATTGATACGTGGCTCCGGCGTTCTTCAAACCGAAGGGCATCACTCGATAACAGAATGTTCCCCAAGGTGTGATGAATGTTGTCTTCTCCATATCTTCGGGTGCCATTTTAATCTGATTATACCCGGAAAATCCATCCATAAACGAGAAGACATTGAATTTAGCTGTATTATCTACCAACATATCAATATGTGGTAGAGGGAAATCATCTTTCGGACTAGCTTTATTCAAGTCTCTATAGTCCACACACATTTGGACTTTTCCATCTTTTTTAGGCACGGGTACAATATTGGCCAGCCATTGAGGATATGTAGAAGTCACCAGAAACCCTGCATCAATTTGCTTCTGAACTTCCTCTTTGATCTTCATTGCCATATCAGGATGAGTTCTTCTGAGCTTCTACTTCACGGGCACGCACTCAGGCTTCAAAGGCAGGAAATGTTGCACGATATCAGTATCCAGACCAGGCATGTCTTCATACGACCAGGCAAATACGTCTACGTATTCTCGTAGCAACTCAATCAATCCTTTCTTAACAGATTCTTCCAGGAGTGCCCCAATCTTCACTTCTCTAACATAGTCTTCAGACCCCAAGTTGACTGTTTCCAGATTCTCAAGATGCGGCTGAATGATCTTCTCTTCATGCTCAAGTAGACGGGTAATCTCGTCAGGAATCTCTTCAACATCATCTTCTTCCGCCTCAAATACAGGGAACTCAAAGTTGGGAGATGGTGTTGGATCATTATGTTCAATGGGTTTGATCAACCTGCATAATGATTTTGGATATAAAAGAGATTTTAAAATTCAAACAAGGCAAACCATTATGCAGATGAAAAGATTGATTTTATTCTTTTTTTTTAGGGTTTTATGTGATCACCAATTTCATGCAAAAGCGAAAAGGGAAAATAATTGGAAAAACAAACATTTAACATGAATTTATTGAATGAAAATATCATTGTATTTATGAGCCAACAATGTCATCACTCCTCCTTTTGGCATGGAATGAGGGTTTTTAAACACAATGAACATTACTTTGTCTTATGGATAACTGTTGGAATATCAACAGCGACCCAATTATTGCAGACCCCTCCAGGGATGACAAAGTTGCCAGAATCCTCCTTTGCATCCTCTTCCAAAATAGCAGCAGCTTCCTCATCTTGACCGGTGTGGATGAATCCACCACTCTTGAACAGCCCATGCTTATTGAAAACGCCAGAAGAATACCTTATGCCAGCCCGGGATTTGTTGTCTTCTAGCTTAATCATTTGCCCCAATCCAGCAGTTGCACCATGCTCAATGGCCAACTTAGCATCTTTATAGGACGCAAATGAAGAAGTTCCTTTCTTAATAGGCTCAGCAATAGATAAAGCTTGGAATGGCATTCCGACTTCATCCTTAGCATCTATATAAGAGAAGGAAGACAAATGGCTAACCAGGAGAGCCTTTTCTCCCCTACCACCACCAGCTTCTTATTTTTGACAAACTTCAGTTTCTGGTGTAGGGTGGATGTCACGGCGCCTGCCTCGTGAATCCATGGTCTGCCCAAAAGACAGTTATACGATGGGTGAATGTCCATGACCTGGAAGGTGATCAGGAAATCACTTGGTCCAATCTTGACTGGGAGCTCAACCTCTCCAATCACAATTTTACGAGACCCATTGAAAGCTTTCACCACCACTCCACTCTGCCTCATGGGAGGCCCCTGATATGACAATTTTGCTAGAGTGGGCTTTGGCAACACATTCAATGATGACCCAGTGTCCACCAGCACATTGGACATGGCATCGTCTTTGCAACTCATAGATATGTGTAATGCCAAGTTGTGGTCTTTTCCCTCCTCGGGGAGATCAGCATCACAAAAACTCAAATTGTTACAAGCGGTGATGTTTGCAACAATATTGTCGAATTGTTCTATCGTGACGTCATGATCTACATATGCCACATCCAACACCTTCTGCAGAGCCTCTCGGTGTGGTTCTGAATTCATCAGTAAGGATAGTACAGAGATCTTGGATGGCGTTTGTAGAAGCTGATCTACCACGTTGTACTAACTTCTTTTGATGAGCCTCAGCATCTCATCACAATCTTCTTTCTCATTGCCACTCGGGCCAACAGAGATAGGAGTTTTCAACGTAGAGGTAGGTTTGGCAACAGGTTCTGGATTCGGAGCATTCACAGCAATCCCAACCGGGCGTTCATCATAATCAACAACATTGGCTCTTCGGACATCAGCTTGAGGTTTCGGCGGAGCCGAGAAGACACGACCGCTACAGGTCAAGCCGCTGACATCGACAATATTAACAACAGATGTAGAAGGCAGGGGTACCTCTTTCCCATCCTCTAATGCTACACCATTGTAGCGATAGGGGACCTCTTTCTCAGAAGAATATGGCACAGGGCCAGCTGGTTTAATGGTCAAAGCAGGAGAAGCCTTTTGCTTGCTACCATCATACTTGATAATAATAGGCTCAGGGATCCGAAATACTGGAGAAATTAAATTGACTTCATCAGCATCTTCATCAACATTTCTGTTTTGAAGTATCTCAATGACTCATTCATCCAACATTTCTTGAACATCTTTGCGGACTTGGCGACATCCTCTTTGATTAACAGTACAAACTCGGCATCTATCGTGGTTGTGCTCGTAATGACTGTACTCACACAGCAGTCTATGCATCTCGACCAGAGATTGTCGAATATGGCTGACATATTTGACTTTGTATTTACCAGGGCAACCCTGGACCATGTTGACAGATTTCCCATGCTCGGGCAATGGGTTCTTCTTCACATTAGGACCTATGTCCTCGAAACACAGAATACCATATCTCACAAGGTCTTGAACCTTGGTCTTCAGTGGGTAGCAATTTTCCACGTCATGTCCGGGAGCTCCGGAGTGATAAACATAGTGTAATTCGGGCTTATACCACCACTAAGGGTTGGTAGGTATAGCCGGTGGGTCTCATGGAGTAATCAATTTCCTCTCTATCAAAGAGGGATATAATTCTGCATATGTCATAGGAATAGGATCGAAGGTGACCCTCTTCCTCTCATAGCTTGTACTGGCTTGATTACTGTTTCGAGGCTGGTAGGCCTGCTGTTGAGGACGGTGTTGTTGTTATTGATATTGCGAATGTGGTTGTTGCTGATTATTGTTGTGATGCTAATACTACTGATTATCTCTGAAAATAGATGCTATGTGAGCCACCTGGTGCTGGTTACCGGCAGGACGTACGGTCTTCCTCCTCACTGAGGGTCTTCTCGGTTTAACATGGGAGGTCACAGCATGTGCCTCGCCATTTTTCTTCTTCGCAAACGCCCCATAACGTTTGGCAGAAGAGCCTTCTTCTCTGGTCATGCGCCCTTCCCTGACTCCCTCTTCCAGGCGCATCCCCATGTTCACCATCTCGGTGAAGTCAGAAGGAGCACTCGCAATCGTCCGCTCATAATAAAAAGAACTCAAGGTCTTCAAAAAGATCTTGGTCATTTCTTTCTCTTCCAGCAGGGGCACAATCTGTGCTGCTACCTCTCGCCACCTCTAGGCGTACTCTTTAAAAGTTTCCTTGTCCTTCTGGGACATGGCTCTCAATTGATCCCTATCGGGAGCCATATCCACGTTATACTTGTATTGCTTGACAAAGGCCTCGCCAAGGTCATTGAAGGATCGGATGTTCGCACTATCCAAGCCCATATACCATCTGAGGGCAGCACCGGACAAACTGTCCTGGAAGTAGAGAATGAGAAGTTGGTCATTATCGGTCTGAGTTGACATCTTCCTGGCATACATGACCAGGTGGATGAGAGGGCAAGTATTTCCCTTATACTTTTTAAAGTCAGGTACCTTGAACTTTACAGGGATTTTGACATTGGGGACCAAACAGAGTTCAGTAGTAGACTTGCCGAAAAGGTCTTTTCCTCGAAGAGTTTTCAATTCCTTGCGGAGCTCAAGAAATTGATCATTCATAGAATCCATCTTTTCATAGACATTTGGGCCCTCAGACGACTCAGAATGATAGATGGTGTCGTCTACTCTGGGCATAGTATGCACGGCAGGAGGAGGAACAGCAAGGACCGGGCTAGATGCCGACAGAGAAGCAAAAGTGGGTGTAGGACCCTCAGGCATAAAGTTGGGAGGCATCCCCCATGGAAATCCGGCTGGCATGGCTGTTGGTGCGAAGTGGGCGCTGGCCGCATGCACGGTTGATGAGGCAATCTCATAGATGATTGTCCTCTAGGGAGGAGTTGAAGGTGTCAGAGATGACTGACTCTGGGCAGCCATGAATGACTCCATCAGGGCAGTCAATCTGGCTACTTCCTCCTTAAGCTCGCGGTTCTCTTGTTCCAAATGATCCATTAGTCTTGATGCGTTGGCTCGGGTGTAGTACCGGTGAGTCAGCTTGTCTTCAAAATAAATGAAGAACACAGAGTTAGACCATAGAACAAGAAGCCTTGAGCAAAACCTGCTTATGCACATGGTGCATGCAATGCATATGATTTGTTTTTTATATCAGAGGAACTTTAGAGTCCTATTTGCAAATATTGGGAATATTAAACATTTATTACATATGGAAATATCACATCAAATAATATTTGGAAAATATTTTTACACCAAAGAAGTACAGTCTTGGTAACCAAATACAATACAAGAGAGAAGGAAAATGAACATCCTATGGAACCCTAGAAGCAATCATCTAAAGCTCTGGAGACTGGAAGATAAGATGCACGAAGCCTCTTCACTTCCCTCTCGTAGGCTGCCTCCATGTATGCCTTCTCTTTGGCAAGTCGATCATACTTCCTTTTCCAGAACTTGGAAGACTGAGGAAGTAGAGAAGTCCATGTGTTATCAGGATCATCTATAACCCGGTGCTCAAGGAACTCTATCAAAGCATCCTTCTCCTTGATCTGCTGAAGCAACTCCTCTCGTTCACGGATCCAAGCACGCGAACGGTCTTCGTCTCTCAACTCCTCTACTCCTTGGCCAGGGAGGGTTGTAGGCCCAGCCACAACCAAAGGTGTAGGTCTTGGATACTCATAAGGCATGAGGTACTCGGAATCTCTCCTCCTAACCCAAGAGGTATAGGGTTCCAAAGCGATACAGTTCTTCGGACCTAGCTCCTTCCTTCCTTTCCTATGGATCTTGCGCCAAGCGCGGACCATCCTGCCCTTCAAGCCTTGGGGATCTTTACCCTCCTGAAAGAACACGCCTTCTAACAGAATGTTATTAGGTTTATCCTTTAGGGGGAACCCAAGCTGACGACGTGCCAATATAGGGTTGTAGTTAATCCCACCACATGTACCAAGAAGAGGCACATTGGAGAATTCACCACAAGAGTCGATAATTGGCACACCATCATATACACGGTTCTACCAAAAGATATCATCATTAGTGAGAGACATAAGTCTCGTAGACCACCGTAGACATCTTTTATTCTCCTCGAAGGCGATCGTCTGTGGCAAGTGTGAAATAAACCACTTGTACAACAGAGGCAAACAGCACACAATGGTACCACCACTCTTTGTATTCCTCATATGCAAATAAAAGTAAGTGTCACCCAATAGAGTCAGAACAGGATTAAGAGTAGAGAAAATACTAATAGCGTTCACGTCCACAAACTTGTCGATGTTGGGGAATAACACTAGCCCATAGATGAGAAGTACAAATATGGCCTCAAAGGCGTCCTCACTCATGGCTTTCCCATACATAGTAGCTTGAGCAATGAGGAACTTAGAAGGGAGACCTTGAATTCCACCTTTGGTAGTCATATGAGCACCAACCAGAGATTCATCTATATGCAACATATCATCTATCTCTTGAGAATTAGGAACACTCTCTAAGCCACTAAACGGCAACTGGTCTAGAATGGGTATACCTACAAGGTAGGCATACTCCTCAAGCGTAGGTGTTGGTTGTGTTTTTAGTGTCGGGTTTTTGTTATCGTCTCCACAGGGATTGTGAGATATCACCGCCTTTCGACAGTTGTTTCAATTCTTAACTCGTAGTAACAAAGGGGTTTTTGGGTTTAGTCACGGTATCTTGCATAAAAGTGTAATAAAATACGGTAAAAGATTTGGTTTTAATATTTGAGAAATATTGCCAAAGTTAGGGTTCGACGATCACTTTGCATGTATATGTTCGATCAACAAAACTTATAAACTCCTTTAGATGATAAACTATTTCACAAAGTCCTCCCAATGTGTTTATCTCTAACACACATTGTGAGTTTTCCCATTTTGATCCATTGTTTATCTCTAACACAATCTATCAAAATGACAACTTTTTGGTTCAACCTTATGGTGAACAAAATCATTCATTACTATCTCTAGCTAACAAACAAGATTGGATGAAAACCTAGGTCAAGAGTTGGTAAACATCTCTCGATCATAAACCAACACAAAGAGTTTTCAATAAAACAAAGTTTTCACCATATATTCACCATTAAAGAGTTTAAAAATGAAGATCATCCCATTTACACACAAAGCTAATGATCATCTACATCTAACCTTGACAAAATGAAGAACTTAGCTACTCATTTTCATGGTAGCTTGGTCAACAAGTTTCGGAAGAAGGTTGATCAACATCCGAGTCGAATAATCGAGATTGGATGGGAATCCACCTTCTTTTTGTGAAAGATTGTTAAGAGATGAAGAGAAATGATTTCTAGGTCACAAAAGATCTCTAGAGCAATGCTGGAAAAATATCTAAAAAGTACAAAAGTATGGAGGTGTAAAAGGTATGGCTCCAAAAAGTAGCCCTTGCTACTTATAATGCTGCTACTGAGCTGTCATGCTCGCTAGGCGAGCAGAATGGCTCGCCTAGCGAGCCCCAAAATGAGGCACCTGCGCCCAAAGAAATGTCCTTTGCCAGATTGGCATGTTCGCTAGGCGAACAAAACCTTCGCTAGGCGAAGCCCACGCTTCACCCTTCGCTCCAGCGAGCTTAGGAGGTTTTGCTACTGGAATTGCTCACTGGGAGCTCGCTAATGGCTCGCCTAGCGAGTGAGTGCTGGCTGCGCTTTTGACCAAGTCTGGACGTGTTCGCCACACCCTTCACTGGAAGCTCACCTAGCGAGTTTGTTTATGTTTGCCACTGTAAAATACTGGAGCTCTTCGTTGGGTTCTCGCTAGGCGTTCGCCTAGCGAGCTCTTCGCCACAGCCCTCGCCTAGCGAGCAAGCTGATGAATGCATCCTTTCTTTGGTTCCTTTGCCAACTTTCTTGTGGCTTCATTTTCTATTATTTCATGCCTTATTCCTGCACAATAACACACAAATCAAAGGTACCAAGATCGTTTATCATTGTATTGCAATTCATCAAAAACAAAGGTGGTTTCGAACACTTTAGCAAGGAAATGGAGTGAAAGATGCCCATATTTGATAGATCAAATAAGCACTTTGGGGTATCTAACAACTCTCCCCAACTAGATTCTTGCTTGTCCTCAAGCAAAGTATGCCTCTTGAAGGACAAGAGGATTTGCAATAAGAAAAAGGTTTCTCCGAAATCGGATAAAACGGCTCAAACACAAGCGAATCAGCAGATACAAATTTCCAACGGTTAGAATAAAATAATACACAAGAACTAAAACTTAGTAGCAATGCGAAATATGTATCTATCCACAACAATATTATCTTGAATGAATCACCCTATCTCTCCTCTTCGAATAAGGATTGAAGAAATTACGCGTTTGCAACCGCGGGAATAATCTCACTCTCCAACAAACAATGAAGAAATCAATTCAATTCATACAATGTCTAACAATTATAATTGGTAATGTGGAAGCACGGAGATCACTAAGGACTTTTCGGTTGAAGCTTGGTTAGGTTAACAAACAAGGGTCATTTCTAAGGCCATTGAAAACGAAATTTCCGATGCAAAAGAGACATTCACTGTATATTATTCACACATCTCAACTTCGTTCCATTTGTTTCTCATTTGAAACCTTCACAACTCTTATTTCACAACTCAATTTTTGTTTTTCACTATTTTTCTTCCAAGCAAGCATTCATTTTCATTTTTTTCTATTTTTTTCTTTTCTTTCACATCATATTTACAAATAGATGTTTCTCTTTTCTATATTTTATATTTTTTTTTATGCTTGCTCGATTTTTCAAGAGTTGTGGCACTTACCGATTCTAATTTTCATTCTCCCCAACTTATTTCTTACTCACCCGAAGTGAATGCTCTTGACTTTTTACGGCAAAAGAACAATTATCAAAATTTTCCGGGTTTCAAGAAAAAAAAGATTTTTGAAATCTCGCTTTATTTCAAGCTGAGATTCAACTGTTTAAGCTCAAAGGGGTTAACGAATACTCTCTCTGCTCACAGGTAAGTTGTATTTGGAACTGGTTGTGCTCGATAGAAAACAAGTGCCTTGATCATTTCTAATTGCTTCCACATACTCACAATAATAAAAGACACAGCATGAATCAAATGAATCAACAAAGCTTATTAGAATCCAGCATTTAAGTGTACAATGGAGGTTTCCTCACAATTTGTGGTTTTAAGTCCTAGATGAAACATTCATTCAATTATGTTGCAAAAAGACAATATTCAATTACAAAAAAGAGTAAAGTTCTTAATGCATTCTAAAATTATAACCGGAGGTAACCATGTACCTTAGCATTATTCACTTGTTTATTTTTATCATTGCCATCCAAGCTCGGATGCACCTTCATTGGATACTTCTTTGAGGAGCAACCAATCTAGAAGGTTTGACACTCAACCAACCAAAAATTTATTAAAACAAACGAAATTTAAAACATAAATAATAACATTACTTCAAAATTTAAAATTGTTCATGGGGGACAAAACACCCCAAAAGTACATAACCAACATCAAAATACAATAGAAATAAAACATAATATAAAAAATAAAATAAACTTAGCCCTCCAAGGACTCATAACCCTCATCACTACCGGCTTCAGAACTGGTAGCCTCATCATCATCATCATCATCATCATCTTCATCAGCAGCACCAGAAGAAGCACCAACACCCGCCCCCTCTCCAAACACAGGCCTGTCCACAGGCCAACTAGCGTGCTGCAGACACTGCTCACGTGTCATCATAGAATGCTCTCCGGAGGGGTCGCGCATCTGCAACTGTAACAGCTGCATAGAATCGTGCATATCGAGCATGGCGCGCTGGGTTGCCGCCATCCAATCCCAGTTGTAGTTGCAGACAACCTGCTGGAAAGGATCGGATCCTAGAGTAGAAGTACCAGGACCATCAGAAGCCCCGGTAACCTCAGCAGCTGAACTACTTCTTACATTCTTCGGTTTGCAATACTTGGCCACGTATCGGTCATCAATGGGTGGCGGGATCCTTACTTGACCCCTAGAGGGTAGCCTCACCCTCGCTTGCAGGCACAAAGCCATGATTAGGCAAGGGAAAGCCAGGGGACAATTCACTCGTGCCCCCGACTTTAGCCCGCTTTCAATCACGGACTTCAGCTCAAAAGCAATAATCCTCGCCACATCAATCTAGACGTTCGTGAGGATGTTGTGTACCAAGTGTGCCACTGGGATCGGCACGGTAGAAGTATGAGACTTGGGTGCGATGTTTGTAAGAACCAACAAAAGGATCAGTTGAGCCAAGGGAATCATGTCCTCCCTATGGTATCTCATGGGAACCCCAGATGGGTTCAGCTCAACTGATTTCCCTTTCAAAAGCAGGGCAGCAGAAATCGAATCAGTATCCCGGTGAAGCCTTAAATCTTTGTGGTAGGTGTCTCTCTCCTCGGCTCCCAGATGGAGCGGTTCACCCAGGACACGGTTAATTGCATCCCGATCGAACGCAACAGAACGGCCGGACACTCTAGACGTCCATGTGAATGGCTCGTCGTCGTTCGGCAGTGCGTTCGCGTAGAAATCACGCACTGTTGCGATATCGTAATGCTCCAGGGGGGATATTAACCGATCCCACTTTTTGCTGTTAATCAACCCGGCGAATGTTCGGTTCGTGCCTTCAGGGTTGATTAAAAATCTCTTATCCGGCAAAATCTTTCGCTTTTCCAAAGCAATATATCTTGCGGCTTGCTTTGGCCCGACAAATTTGTCGGCGTCGAATTGTATTGGTACGGGACGGGAAGTGTTCCCGCCCTTTCTCTTTTTCGAAGCTCCGAACCTGGATTCCATCTGCACAGACATAGAGAGGAAACCACACAACACAAAACAGATTAGAAAGCAAAACCAGAATTCCAACTACTGTCATGCTCGCTGCTGCTTCGCCTAGCGAAGTGGCAGCGAATGCTCGCCACTGGTTCGCCTAGCGAGTTGCTAGCGAATCTTACGGGTTTTTGGGTTCTGCAATGTTTACAGTGAAATTTTGGCAAAACCCAAGGTCTCATGGTATCTATTTCAGAACAAAATGATTTATCAAGAACGACATTGTTCTAATGTACATGCAAATCTATACCCACATGCAAAATCTAATGTACCCATTCCCCCAAATTCACCCTAAATGACATATACATCAGAAATTTACAAAGTTCAAACATAAAGAAATGGAATTAGGGCAAACCTTAGTGAAAGAGATTGATTGAATTTGAAGTGCACAGTGAGGTTTGCAATGCAATATAACCGTTTAGGGTTTGAGTGAGATGAAAAGTGAGAGAGTGTTTGTGAGAGTTGTGTGAGTGCTTCAGTTCAGAGTTGTAAAAAGAAAAATTGCATTTGGGCCCAAAAGAGTGGCCTGCTGAGAATTAAATTAGTGCTGCCACGCAGCGCTCGCTGCTGCTTCGCCTAGCGAATCCGCTCGCTACTACTTCGCCTAGCGAGCACCTAGCGAGCATGACATCATGTGTTTTTTTCAAATATAGCATTCCTGGTACATTCAGCAAGGTTTAACAATTGGAATCCCAATATGACACCACAGAAAAAATGTAAATACTTACAATGTTGGGGTGCCTCCCAACAAGCGCTTGTTTAACGTCGGATAGGCTCGACGGTGCGATGCTCACAGAGGAGCATCCAAAGAAATAGCAAAGCTCTCACGATCCACATGACCGCCGAGATAAACCTTCAAACGTTGGCCATTAACGGTCCAACTCTCCTTCTTTTCCATGTCCTCAATGACAATAGCCCCGTACTCCTTAACTTCTTTGACCCGAAATGGCCTGGACCATTTTGATTTCAACTTTCCGGGGAATAACTTCAACCTGGAATTGAACAATAGGACCAACTGTCCCGGCACAAATTCTTTCTTTCGAAGCTTTTTGTCATGATATTTTTTTACCTTTTCTTTGTACAACCAACTTGAGTGATATGCGGCATTGCGCATCTCTTCCAACTCAAGCAGTTGCACCTTCCTTTTCTCACCTGCCAAATCCTTTTCAAAATTTAAAAATTTCAGAGCCCACAAGGCTTTGTGCTCCAATTCGACCGGCAAATGGCAAGTTTTACCAAACACCAATTGAAAAGGAGTGAGCCCAATTGGAGCTTTAAAGGCGGTACGGTATGCCCATAACGCTTCATCCAATTTTTGTGACCACTCTTTTTTCGAATTTGACACAGTCTTTTCGAGAATTCTCTTAATCTCACGATTAGAGACCTCGGCTTGCCCATTAGCATGTGGGTGATACGGAGTTGCCACTCTGTGTGATACACCGTAATGTTTTAAAATGCTTTCCAACGGTGCATTACAAAAGTGTGACCCTCCGTCACTTATCAACACTCGGGGGGTTCCGAAACGGGAAAATATGTTTTTCTTCAAAAAAATTATTACCGTTTTCGCATCCGCCCGAGATGAGGCGATCGCCTCAACCCACTTAGAAACTTAATCAACTGCGACAAGCATATACTCGTTACCATAAGAGGGTGGGAATGGTCCTACAAAATCGATGCCCCAACAATCAAATACTTCAACCTCTTGGATGTTTTGGAGAGGCATCTCGTCTCTCTTACCAATCCCACCGGTTCTCTGGAAACTATCACAACTTTGCGCATGGGTATGTGCGTCTTTGAAAATAGTGGGCCAATAAAATCCTGACTGAAGGATTTTAGTGGCCGTTCTCACCCCATTATAGTGTCCGCCGTAAGGCGAGTTGTGACAATGCCAAAGGATGCTCTGCGCTTCATCGCCAGTAACGCATCTCCTTAAAAGGTTATCACTACCCAACTTAAACAAGTACGGGTCATCCCATACGTAATACTTGGCATCCGAAAGAAACTTCCTTTTTTGGTTCGAAGTTAGGTCAGGAGGCACAAAACCACTAGCCTTGTGGTTCGCAAAGTCTGCAAACCACGGCCTAACTTGAATTTTGAAAAGTTTTTCATCAGGAAACTCTTCCTGGATTTCCTTCTCTGAAGCTGTAACCTCCACATTAACTAAGCGAGATAAATGATCCGCCACCAAATTTTCCGATCCTTTCTTGTCTTTGATTTCAACATCAAATTCTGGCAACAAGAGGATCCAACGGATGAGCCTTTGCTTTGAATCCGGTTTGGTGAGCAAATATTTAATCGTCGAGTGGTCGGTATACACTACGACTTTAGACCCTATAAGATAAGACCTAAACTTTTCAAGCGCATACACTATCGCAAGTAATTCTTTTTCAGTGGTGGCATAGTTAATTTGAGCCTCATTAAGAACTTTACTTGCGTAATGTATCGCATGAAAATTTTTCTCTTTTCTTTGGCCTAATACCGCTCCGATTGCATAGTCGCTCGCATCACACATTAGCTCAAAATTTAAATTCCAATTTGGAGCGACTATAATTAGAGCGGTAACCAATTTTTCTTTCAAAATCTCAAAAGCTTGCAAACATTCATCGGTTAAGAGAAATACCTGGTCCTTAGCTAGCAAATTACTCAAAGGCTTAGCTACCTTTGAGAAGTCTTTGATAAAGCGTCTATAGAACCCGACGTGCCCCAAAAGCTTCGGATTCCCTTCACATTCACCGGAGGAGGTAACTTTTCAATCACTTCAACCTTAGCACGATCAACTTCAAGCCCTCTTGAAGAGACTTTATGGCCAAGCACTATCCCCTCGGTCACCATGAAGTGGCACTTCTCCCAATTAAGCACAAGATTGGTCTTCACACATCTTTCAAGCACCGTTTTCAAGTTTGCCAAGCATAAACTAAAGGAACCACCAAATACCGAGAAGTCATCCATGAAGACTTCCATTGTTTTCTCAATAAGGTCGGCAAAAATGGGTTGCACATATCTTTGGAAAGTCGCCGGTGCATTGCACAACCCAAAGGGCATTTTTCGGTATGCGAAAACTCCAAACGAACATGTGAAAGCCGTCTTTTCATGATCGGTCGGGTCAACCGCAATTTGGTTATACCCGGAATAGCCATCCAAGAAACAATAGTATTGTTGCCCCGAGAGTCTTTCGAGCATTTGATCCATGAACGGGAGTGGAAAATGATCTTTTCGAGTTGCGGTATTCAACCGCCTATAATCAATACACATTCGCCACCCCATTGCAACTTTAGTAGGGATCAACTCATCCTTGTCATTTCGGATCACGGTAATTCCACCTTTCTTCGGAACCACATGCACAGGACTAACCCATGGACTATCCGAAATCGGGTAAATCATTCCCGCATCCAATAACTTGACAACTTCCTTTCTAACAACCTCCTTCATAGTAGGATTTAAGCGGCGTTGTGGTTGAGCTACCGGCTTAAAATCCTCTTCCATTAAGATCTTGTGCATGCAATAGGAAGGACTAATTCCTTTTAGATCGGAAAGAGTCCAACCCATGGCTTCTTGATTTTTTTTCAGCACATTGATCAAACGGGCTTCTTCATCGTTTGACAAAAGGTTGCTTATGATGACCGGCTTTGCTTCGGTCTCATCTAGGAATACATACTTCAAAGTAGAAGGTAACATTTTCAATTCAATAGGCGCTTTTTCGTCATTAACATCCTTCTTCAAGTCTTCCTCCTCTACTTCCCACGGTTGTAGTTCGTTTAAACCATCAAGTTCCCT
Organism: Lathyrus oleraceus; assembly: GCF_024323335.1. Lineage (NCBI taxonomy): Eukaryota > Viridiplantae > Streptophyta > Magnoliopsida > Fabales > Fabaceae > Lathyrus > Lathyrus oleraceus. The sequence continues at coordinate 107,709,607 of NC_066579.1, forward strand.
TAAGCATTCATCAAGAGCTTGCTCTTCTTCAACTGTGAAAACTTCAAATGAGTCATCAAGAGCTAACTCCATAGGAGATATCTCATGAATATGCTTAGAAACCTCCAAAATTGCCTCTTCGATCACATCGATGCGAAAGCTATCACTTCTATCTTTTGAATGCTTCATTGCTTCGAATAGATCGAATGTAACTTCTTCATTTTGGACTCTCACCTTCATCAAACCGTCATCAACGTCTATCATCATGCTCGCGGTTTTCATGAACGGTCGGCCCAGAATGAGCGGAGCATCATCATCCTCTTCCATATCAATAACAATAAAATCGACCGGGAAAAAGAATTTGTCGACTTTAACCAAAACGTCTTGGGCTACGCCATGAGGATGGGTAGTCGACTTATCGGCCAATTGCAACGTCATCCGGATGGACTTAATTTCAATGTTGCCAAGCCTCTTTATAATAGACAATGGTATAAGATTAATGCTTGACCCCAAATCAATTAGTCCTTTTCCGACATAGATATCACCAATTTTAACCGGCAAAGTAACTCGTCTCGGATCAACCTCTTTTTTCGGAAGCGTCCTTTGAATAATTGCACTACAGCTCGCATCTAGGACAATGGTCTCCGGTTCCGTATACCTCCGCTTTTTTGTAAGTATGTCCTTCATGAATTTGGCATACTTGGGCATTTGCTCCAAGGCTTTGGCAAACGGAATGTTAATTTGCAGTTGTTTAAAAATATCCATGAACCGGGCGTAATGCCGTTCATTCTCCCTTTTAGATGGAGCATGTGGATAAGGAAGGTTTTGGATTGGAGTAGCGCTTACTACCTCCTTTCCTTTAGCAACTCTAGAACTTATCGCTCTTTTCTTTTTCACTTCCTCCCCCATTACTTCATCACTCTTATTTTTCTCAATTTCCGCACTTTCTTTCTTTTCAACTTCACCATTCTTTTTGTTCTTTTCACTTTCTTCCTCACTCCACTCCCCCACTTCACCATCAATATTATCCTCCAATATTTCCTCCTCATTTTTCCTCTTTTCCTCTCTTTGTTCACTCTCATCTCTTTTTTTATTCTCACTAATCAACTCCCTCCCACTTCTCGTCGTGATCGCTTTACAATGCTCCTTAGGATTTGTTTGCGTGTTAGCCGAAAAAGAAGGACCGGGTTGTTGTTCCGCTAGTTGCTTAGCAAGTTGTCCAACTTGAGTCTCGAGATTTTTGATTGCCGCATCGTTGCTCTTTTGATTAGCCATTGACATTTGCATAAATTGTGTCAATGTCTCCTCTAACTTTGAAGTTACGACCGGCGGTTGTTGAGGTTGATAAGGATTTTGGGGAGGGTTTTGACGGCTAGAAGAACCACCCCCATAACCTTAGTTATGGTAATAATTACTCCTAGGTTGGAACCCTTGATTCCCTTGGAAGTGTTGTTGTTGATTTTGAGGATGTGGTTGATAAGGTTGTTTTTGTTGTTGTCTCGGTTGGTAGTCCCGTTGGTTTGCCATATAGTTTACTTCTTCGAACCCGGGAGGTGGACAAAATTCGGTGTCATGCTCACCTTTGCAAAGCTCACAACAAGCTATTTGTTTAGCTTTTGAAGGTTCTCTCAACTCTTTTATTTGCTGCGTTAAGAGTTCCACTTATTGTGAAATGAGTTTGTTTTGGGCAAGAATGGCATCGTTCGTCCCAAGTTCAAGCACTCCCGGCTTCTTCAAAGAGTTGCCTCTACTTTGACTTTGAAGATCATTTAGAGCCATTCGATTTATGATATCTGTAGCTTCTTCGGCGTTTTTAGACAATAAAGAACCACCCGAGGTAGCATCCAACAAAGTCTTGCAGTTTGGTTGAAGTCCATTTTTGAAAATATGGATTTGAGTCAATTCATCAAAACCATGCCCTTTACATTTCCGAAGCATGGATTTGAATCTTTCCCACGCCTCATTTAATGATTCGTTGGTTCCTTGTGAAAACACTGAGATGGCCGTCTTGGATTCCATGAACCGGTTGTGGGAGAAAAATCTTTCGATGAACTTCTCTTCTAACACGTTCCAATCTGTCATGACGGCTGGTGTTTGATCTAAGTACCAATCTTTTGCTTTGCCGAGCAAAGCGTGGGGAAATAATCTTCTGAACAACGGTAGCTCTTGAGCTTGATCAACTCCGGCCGCCAATGCTATCTCGTAAAATTTGGTGAGGAAAGCAAAGGGATCTTCATGGTCCATTCCGGTGAATGGACTTCCATATAGTAAATTAAGAGTTCCCGTTTTCATCTCGGCTTGCCTTCCCGTGTGGTTGGTAAACTGAGCAGTATTCCTTGGACTGTTTACACATGGAGTGGAAATGGGCGGTGGTGGTGGTTCCATGATAGGTATGAACGGTGGTGGATGTGTGGTAGAAGAACTTTCTCCTTGTTCTTGTCGTTGTCTAGCTTGTTGCCTCCTTCGTCTCGTTCTGCTATTCAGCCTCCTTGCGGTTCTTTCGATCTCGGGATCAAAAAGAAGTTCGTCCACAAGAATCTGCCCTCGCATAAAACGAAAGCTGCACATTAAACCAAACAAATTACAAGCACAAGTCAAAAATTCGAAGACTAAAAATTAAGCAACTATTGCGATGCTCGGCAATATCAATTCACAAACCCCGGCAACTATTGTGTTTTTAGTGTCGGGTTTTTGTTATCGTCTCCACAGGGATTGTGAGATATCACCGCCTTTCGATAGTTGTTTCAATTCTTAACTCGTAGTAACAAGGGGGTTTTTGGGTTTAGTCACGGTATCTTGCATAAAACTGTAATAAAATGCGGTAAAAGATTTGGTTTTAATATTTGAGAAATATTGCCAAAGTTAGGGTTCGACGATCACTTTGCATGTATATGTTCGATCAACAAAACTTATAAACTCCTTTAGATGATAAACTATTTCACAAAGTCCTCCCAATGTGTTTATCTCTAACACACATTGTGAGTTTTCCCATTTCGATCCATTGTTTATCTCTAACACAATCTATCAAAATGACAACTTTTTGGTTCAACCTTATGGTGAACAAAATCATTCATTACTATCTCTAGCTAACAAACAAGATTGGATGAAAACCTAGGTCAAGAGTTGGTAAACATCTCTCGATCATAAACCAACACAAAGAGTTTTCAATAAAACAAAGTTTTCACCATATATTCACCATTAAAGAGTTTACAAATGAAGATCATCCCATTTACACACAAAGCTAATGATCATCTACATCTAACCTTGACAAAATGAAGAACTTAGCTACTCATTTTCATGGTAGCTTGGTCAACAAGTTTCGGAAGAAGGTTGATCAACATCCGAGTCGAATAATCGAGATTGGATGGGAATCCACCTTCTTTTTGTGAAAGATTGTTAAGAGATAAAGAGAAATGATTTCTAGGTCACAAAAGATCTCTAGAGCAATGCTGGAAAAATATCTAAAAAGTACAAAAGTATGGAGGTGTAAAAGGTATGGCTCCAAAAAGTATCCCTTGCTACTTATAGTGCTGCTACTGAGCTGTCATGCTCGCTAGGCGAGCAGAATGGCTCGCCTAGCGAGCCCCAAAATGAGGCACCTGAGGCACCTGCGCCCAAAGAAATGTCCTTTGCCAGATTGGCATGTTCGCTAGGCGAACAAAACCTTCGCTAGGCGAAGCCCACGCTTCACCCTTCGCTCCAGCGAGCTTAGGAGGTTTTGCTACTGGAATTGCTCGCTAGGAGCTCGCTAATGGCTCGCCTAGCGAGTGAGTGTTGGCTGCGCTTTTGACCAAGTCTGGACGTGTTCGCCACACCCTTCGCTGGCAGCTCGCCTAGCGAGTTTGTTGATGTTTGCCACTGTAAAATACTGGAGCTCTTCGCTGGGTTCTCGCTGGGCGCTCGCCTAGCGAGCTCTTCGCCACAGCCCTCACCTAGCGAGCAAGCTGATGAATGCATCCTTTCTTTGGTTCCTTTGCCAACTTTCTTGTGGCTTCATTTTCTATTATTTCATGCCTAATTCCTGCACAATAACACACAAATCAAAGGTACCAAGATCGTTTATCATTGTATTGCAATTCATCAAAAACAAAGGTGGTTTCGAACACTTTAGCAAGGAAATGGAGTGAAAGATGCCCATATTTGATAGCTCAAATAAGCACTTTTGGGTATCTAACAGTAGGCAAAAGCTGAAAATCCGGAAATGTGAAGCAACGGTACAAGGGATCATAAAACTGCACCAATACACTCATCAATCCTTTGTCCACCTGAGTATTCAGAACAGATAAAAGCTTCCCAAAACGAGCCTTGAAACCCAAGGGATCTAATACATAGGATGTCAAATTCCTTAGCTCTTTCAGGTCGGATTGTCTGAAACTGTACTTCTTTGTATTCCTTCTTTGTCTTTCCATGTCTCTGAAAATTTGCAAATAGACCTCTTAAGTTCCTTGAAAATTTTCTCATTATTGATGATATGGATGCAAATGGGTGCATGAATGCAACAATCACACTCAAGGATCAAGCAAAGCACACCAAACAAAGGTCATGGGATAGATCATGTTATCCTTAATATCAATCATCCATTTTGGTGGATTATGGTTTACACCTTATCAACATCCAAGTTCCATTGATATTAAGGATACAAGAACGGATCAACCATGAATCAAGGGTTTGTTGCAAGTCACGAGCATGGAGTCTCGGTTAAGAACCACCCAAAGGGAGTGTACTAGGGTTTAAACCTGCCAAGCATGTTCTACAAGAGGTTCCCATAGTCATCATCCCATCTTTCGGATATTATCGGATAAACGACTACTTGTATTCCAAAAATATTCTCAAGAGAGACTCTTATAAGTGTAGTATCGCGTAACAATCGTATCAAATCTTACACTTGAACGACTTTCGCACTACATCCTAAGAATAGGCCAAGATGGGCTTGGTAAACTAAAGTCCTTGGCTTCTAAAGTCTATATTGGAAAGAGTAATGTCTAACCACAACTACTTGTGTGACATTACTGATCCCAACATGACCTCCACCAAGTGAATGGGCTTTCAAGTCAACTTGCTAAGGAATAACTCCACACAAGTCAACAAGACTATGCCATTCTCCAATCCTAAGTGCACTCGAGTTCGGGTATAGAACTCATCTCACAAAGATCACCAAGCATTAAAGGAATTAATATTCAAACAATTCAATCATTACATACAATACAGTAATCCCAAATTTGCACAAAAATATTTCACAGGATAATATACACAACAATACAACAAATATGAAAAGTAGGCAAAACCCACTAGGCAAATATTCCATTTCCCCAGCAGAGTCGCCACTTTTTTGTAGCGAAGTATTCGTTACCATTAGATATATTGACTAAATCTAAGGTAAACCATACAAGTCGAGTCGCCACCGCACTTCTATTTATCCAAAGGAATGGTTAGAAAGCGAACAAAAACCTAGAAGTTTTATTGAATCAAAAACTAGTAAAAATGTCAGAGATCGGGGTAAGGGGGTTGGTTATGCAATGGGAAGGTTTTAAGCACCCAAAACATCCTAGGTACTCCTAGGGAGCCCTTTTCACACTTGTTGTAAGGTTGGTATTTTGTGAAAATTTGTTTGTGCAAACATGATTGAAGAGATGAGAAGAGAATATACAAGTTAGTTACATTTTGTGTTTGGATGGATAAACCCATTGCCTACGTACCATCTTAAGTGTAAGCTCAAGCACAAAAGCTCAAGCAATCAACATAACCAAACAAGCTCTTAGAAGATCCCCAAATGTCTCTTGTATCTTTCACTTTGGATGAACATGGCAATGGTTCTTCAATTTAAGATCTCAAAGGATCCCCTAGCACAAAAGCACACACATCAAAGAGTTTTATGAAGCAAATCAAGGATGGACAAGAGTGAGTTTAGAGAATTGGTCTTTCTAATCCATCTTCAACATTGAGGTCCTTTTTACTCCAATTTTGCATAGGGAATGTCCTAGAAACTAAGTCCATTTGTCCATTTCTTTGCATTTGGTCCACAACAATCAAAACAAAACACAAGCACAATAATATATACACAATTATGTGCTCAAGTGAGCAAAAGGCAAATTGCATTAACATAAACATGTGCTCAAATGAGCAAAGGGGAAAAGCAAATGAATAATATGTACAAGAATAGTAAATTGCATAAATGTAAAGTGCAAGAATTAAATGTTAATGGTTAATGGTTAATGTTAGTAGTTAGTGTGCCATAAGGCAAATTTAGCGCTATGTTAAGCAATCGTAATTGGACTTATGTAGAGGTCACAACTATCTGAGGCCGGTCAATAATAATGTAGGCAACAACACAAGTTAGAGGTCTTGATTAGTGAATCAAACTCCAACAACTTTTCATGCCAAAAAGAATATGAGAAATGATCTTGTATTGATCTAGGTTCTTTGCATGATTTAGGAAGCAATCTATCATTAATGCAAAGCCATTCACTTGATCCATGATCAAGATGGATTAGATTTGAATCAAGGAAGATTAAACCTCCCTAATCAATGCTAACCGCCAATCTTTAACTCATTGATCAAAAAGAAAAAGAAGAAGAAGAAATAAAGTGCATTAATGGAAATGGTATGTATTAATCAACAAGCATTGACCAAAGATAGAGAAGATCAAGGTCAAATAATAGAAAACAGAAGCAAAATGAGAATTAGAAGTCAAGAAACAAATAAAATATTTTTTGGCATTTTTTAATATTAAAATAAAACTTGAATTAAAATAATAAAGAAAGGTCAAACTTCCAACTCACTTCAAATCAACTTTGAAAAGTCCAAGTGAATTATCCCAAGTTCAACAAGGTCAAACAAAGTTTGACAAAAAATTTCAGCATTTTTAAAAGTTAGAAACTATTTTAAATCAATTAAAAATGCATAAAAATAACATAATTGAACTAAAATCTCAAATAAATCTCAAATCAATTAATAAATTGATGAGCATATTTTTCATAGATCTTTCATCATTCAAAGAGGTTGAAAAAATATTTTTGTATTTTTTGAATATCCAAAACTATTTTAAATGAATTAAAAATAACCAGAAAAGAGAAAATTACTAAAAAATATCAAATGATAAAATAAAAAATATTAAAAATCATTTTTAGAAAGTAGAAATTAAAAGAGAAATAATGCAATTGGTCTCACATTTTTTGGACCAATAATGAGAGAGATAAGAATTTTTGAAATAAAATGGAATTAAACGAAATAAAAGAAAATAAAATCAGAAATTAGAAAATATGGAAAAACACGGAGCGTTGGATGATAGCTCATTAAATGAGCTGGCAGATCATGTGGACTACATGCGCGCATCCACCATACACTTTAGTCAAATGAATCACACGTAGCCAAATAAAAAGTCATAACATTGGGTGGATGAGATTAGATTTGGAAAAAACAATGGACGGTCCTGATCTGATCTGGAGACCAGACGGTGGCCAGCACCGCCGTCTTCTCCGGCCAACTTCCGGCCAAACCAAAATTTGCAAAAATTAAAACATCAACCAAAATGCACGATTCAGGTACCATTCGAAAGCTGGGGTGATGTACATCACCCCTGTGCCACTCAATTCCACTCTAGATCTCTAGATTTAGAGAAATCAGAGGTGGAAATTCTATGGTGTTCAAGTGAACTTAATGATTTTCAAAAATTGAAAGCACAATGATGTTGCCTCTATGCAGAGGACTTCGGATCACACAAACAAAGCAAATAGAGAAATATACAAGCTGATTCGAAGCAAATAATAGTTGAAGTAAACCTTTGAATTGCAAGGATTTGAGTCAAGATCTTTGGATTCTTTTGCAAACAGTTAGCACTATGGATCAAGAGGAGAAGGTTTAGGAACTTTGAGATCTGAAGATTGATCAATGAAATCAAAATTCAGATCTGAAAAATTTGAATAGAAAAGAGATAGTTCCTTTGGTGAGGGTTGAGTTTTGAGTTCAGCAGCAATTGGGGCACCCTAAGGTTGAAGAAATGAGAGGCCAGGGCATTGTATTTATAGATGAAGGGAGCTGCAAGCATGAGCAAAGTGTGTGCATAGATGAAAAGGGCCTCCGTGCATGGGCCTGTACAAGTGCATGGAGGGCCCAATTCCACTTGGAATTGCACGCTTATGTCAAAGGGAATGAGAATGGACGTGCAGACTGGACTGTATGAGCTCATGCATGGCAATTGAAATGATTTTCACAAAATGCACTATCTCATTGAAGCCTTTGAAAATGCCATGTCCAAAATTAAAATGCAACCTTATGAGCAATGGTTGGAAAGCTTATTGCATAATGAACAAATGTTATGTTGATCAAAACTCCATTTGGGCCTTGGAAATTAATGAAAATTGAACTTGAAGTGTAGGGTGCAAAACATGCATATGTGAAATTTTCAAAATTGGCCAAAGTTCAAGCCCTTCTGTGTCAATGATGCAAGCTCCAAATGACAAAATCTTCAACATGAAAGTGGTAGATATTTTCAAGGCAACCAATTTGGACTTAAATTTTGCATCATTTGGGTTTTTGATGAAGAAGTTATGGGCACTTGAAGTTGGACTTTTTCACATTTCAATGCATTTGGTCCAAAGTGACCTATAATGCTTTGCATTATCACATGTATTTAGTTTGAGATTTTGAAATTTTTCTCAACATAACATTTGAATTAGACACCTTAATATTTCCAATGCACTTGGTCTCACCTCTAAATCATGAAAAATGAAGGACTTATGTCCTTGGGAAGTTGACCCAAAATTAGGGTTTCAGTCAAAATGACCTATAATGTCTTGGAATGGATGATGACCTTCCAAGCTTCAAATAAATTTTTGATGAACATGAAAGTTGTTCATATGGTTCTTAAGAACATGTTTTCTCTTGGGGTCATCTCCATTTGACAATCACATAAAACGTTAGGTCTCAGTGCATTTCAAAATAGTCAGATGAATTGACTGATCAACTTCTCAAGTCCAAACCTCATACCTTGATGAATTGATGATTGAGGACACTCAAATAAGTTCAAATATGTATGAAATGATTAATTAAATAACTTCCCTTGATTGTATTTGACCATGGGCTGAGGTTGTTTCATGAGCAAGGCATAGTTGATGAACAGATGGATTAGGGTTTCCTTGGGAAACAAACCTCAAGCCCATTGATTTGCTTTTGATCAAAATGATGAATTGAGATACTTGGGAGGCATATTTGGTGGATGAGAGCTTTGAGAACCATATCCATGCTTGCTTTCATCGTCTCTTGACCATATCAATGTACATAGGATCTCCTAGAAGCTTTAGACCTTGTGACTGCTCAAGCTACAAATAAGAGATGTTAGTGACATATTTTTGTGCTTTTGGTTAGTAAAAAGATGAGAAAAGCAATGATATAAAATTCAAGTATGTTTGGTGATCTCAAAGCAACTCACAAGAGGTCCCACCCAAAGGCAAAGGAGCCAAGATGCTTATGATCCTTGAGGCGGTGTCAATGCAAATGTTATGATGCCATGAGGGATCTTAGGGTCAAAATTAGGGTCTTACACAATTTAATTTAATGTCATTTATTTCTTTCTCATTATTCATATTGATTTTCACTTTGCTCACTTGAGCACATTTTTTATCTTTATGTCATTTTTCTTTTGCTCATTTGAGCTCATTATTGTATATAAATATATTGTTGTCTTGTGATTGCTTTGTCTTTGTTTTATGTGAACCTAATGCAAAAGGGATAAAAGACTTAGAATTAGGACATATCCATGCTTAAAGGAGTTCAAGAGCAACTAGGCCTCATGCCTTTAGAATGCTAAACTTGTTGAAGAGCAACTAGGCCTCATGCCTTTAGAATGCTAAATTTCAAAGTTGACTTTAAAGGACTTCTCATCTAAACTTATTCTTTGTCTATTCCCCTTATTGTGTTATGAACTTTTTGATGTTTGCTCTTGTGTGATAGGGATTCCATCTTGAGATAGTAAAGAGGACCATTGTCATGAGGAGCCAAGTTAAGAGAGACAATCCAAATGGTGATCCTAGGAACTTGAATCCAAATTGTTTGATTGCTTGATTGTGTGCTAAGTCCAAAAGAAAGGAGCATCTTGAATCATCTATGATTTCAAGAAAAGGAACTCCAAGGGATTATCTTTTCTCTCTTATCTTTGTATGCTTTAGGACTAGCCCTTCTCTTCTTCTCCCCACTCTAACCAAGCCAAAATATTTTCTTGCAAACTTTGACTTTGTTTCAAAATAGAAACCTAGGCCTTATGCCTTTGACTTTTCAAAATCTTTTCATTAATACTCATTGTGAATAAATCTTAATCCAACTTTGACTTCATTTTGTAAATAAATTAACTTGTAAAGATAACTCACTTCAAGTTGCTTTCGTGGTTGCAATGGCCACCTTGTTAAAACCTTTTCATAACATTAGTCATAGGTTTGAGTTATCATAGTGGTTGATGTAAATCTCACCTCATCCTTAGTGATTGGATTATAAGTCTTCCATACTTATTATAGGGTTAACCCCCTCACTAGTATGTTGAAGCTTTCTTCACATGGTGGGTTGTTAGTTTAGATTGAGTTTTCTCTCTTTGATAACAAAAGACCTTAAGACTTTTGGTCAAATCAATTCACCAATCTTTGAGATTTTTACCCTGAACTACGAGGTTTTGATCCTCCTTTGTGATGGTACGTAGGCAATGGGTTCATCCATTCAAACAACAAAATTTGTAAATATAATCTATTCTCTTCTCATCCCCTCAATCTTTTGCACAAATCTTTTCACAAATATCAACCTACAACACATATTTGCAAAAAGGGTTCCCTTAGAGTACTAAGGATGTTTTGGGTGCGTAAAACCTTCCCATTTCATAACCAACCCCCTTACCTAGATCTCTGACATTTTTATTAGTTTTTGATTTGAAAAACTTTTTATTTGGCTTTTGTTCGCTTTTTAGCCTTTCCTTTGGACAAATAAAAGTGCGGTGGCGACTCGAATTGTATGTTTACTTTTGGTTTAGTCAATAAGCCTAAAGGTAACAAAAACCCCGCTACACTGTCGACCAACATATCAATATGAGGTAAAGGGAAATCATCCTTTGGACTGGCTTTGTTAAAATCACTGTAGTTGACACACATTCTAACTTTACCATCTTTCTTTGGAACGGTCACTATGTTGGCCAACCATTGAGGATACTCAGACGTAACAAGAAAATTGGCATCAATCTGCTTCTGAACCTCTTCTTTGATTTTGAGAGCCATGTCTGGGCGTGTTCTTCTTAATTTCTGCTTGACCGACGGGCATTCTGATTTCAACGGCAAATGATGCTCCAGAATATCAGTATCAAGACCTGGCATGTCCTGATAAGACCAAGCAAATACATTTGTATACTCTCTGAGAAGATCTATCATTCTTTTCTTGACATCCGGGACGAGCGATGCCCCAATCTTGACCTCTTTTCTATCTTCTTCGGAACCCAAGTTAATCACTTCTATTGGCTCTTTGTGGGGCTGAATGGCCTTTTCTTCTTGTTCAAGTAGCCGGGATATCTCATATGGAATCTCTTCATCACTTTCTTCTTCAGCCTCAAATATAGAGAAATCAAAGTTGGGAGAGGGCATAGGGTCATTGCTTTCAATGGGTGTGACATTGATTAATCTGCACACATGATTTATGCTTATTTTTTAGGATAAAAATAATGGAATTTGCATGCAGATATTGAAAGTGATTTTTGTTTGTTTGTTTTAGGTTACCATTTTTCGAAAGGAAAAAATAAAACGAAATGGAAGAAAAAATGAACATTTTTATTAATGATAATGGGAACTTGAAACAAAGCCCAACAAAATACTCTTTCGTCTTGGGCTGAACGAAAGGATTTTTTTTTTAAATGACAATAAGATATTACTTAGAAACATGAACAATCGTAGGAACGTCAACAACTATCCAATTTTGGCAAACCATCCCGTGCGTCACGAAGCTTTGTGCATCCTCTTCGGGGTCTTCTTCAATGACAACATTTGTTTCAGATTGAGTAGGATTGATGAATCCTCCACTTCGGAAAGTTTCTTGAATAGGAAGGAGAACTGCATCTTGTTGAGAAAACTTTGAAGATGTAGGTGAGAAGCCAAGGCCTTCACGAAATTTGTTTTCAGGGAGACTCACAACTTGTCCCCATCCACTCGTTGAGCCATCTTCGACTAACTGTCGTGCATCATTGAAGGAACGAATAGAAGCTCCATTCTCTTGTACATTCTCGTCAGCAACAGATAGATTTTGAAACTGGGTTCCAATCTCGTCCTCAACATCAACGAAAGAAAAAGACGATGGGTGACTCACCAATAAAGCTTTTTCTCCATATATTGTGACTAGCTTCCCTTTTCTTACAAACTTGAGCCTCTGGTGAAGAGTTAAAGTGACAGCCATGGCCTCATGGATCCAAGGGCGACCTAACAAACAACTGTAAGAAGCATGGATATCCATCACTTGAAAGGTGATTTGAAAGGCACGTGGGCCAATGGTCATGGGGAGATCCACTTCGCCGATGACAGTCTTTCTAGAACCGTCAAAAGCTTTGACGATAACCCTACTAGATCTCATAGGATTTCCTTGAAAAGTCAATCTAGACAAAGTTGGTTTTGGCATGACGTTAAGTGAAGAACCTGTGTCCACCAATACACCAGATAGAGAATCAGTAAGGCAATTCATGGAAATATGCAAAGCCATGTTGTGATCCTTGCCTTCTACTGGGAGTTCTTCATAACTGAAGCTCAAATTGTTGCAGGCAATTATGTTGGCGACGATACTGTCAAATTGGTCAATCGTTACATCATGGTCGACATAAGATTTCTCAAGCACCTTTTGTATATCCTCCCTATGAGCCTCAGAACTCATCAACAGGGATAAAACGGATATTTTGGAAGGGGTTTGTAGGAGCTGATCCACAATTTTATATTCGCTCTTCTTGATTAATCTCAAAACCTCATCAAATTCTGAATTGATATTATCCCCACTGGGCTCTTCCATAATATCAGGTTTATTACTCACAGTCGACGCCTCAACTTGCATTTTCTTCCCAACTGAAGGTTCAACATTTCTTGGTGGTACCGTAGTGAATACACGCTCGCTTCTTGTGACCCCACTTACATCAGCAATGTTGACGACAGAAGGCATAGAGGGTAAAGGAACCTCCTTCCCATATTTGATCATGGTAGCTTGGTACTTGTAGGGTACGGCTTTATCAGATTGGTACGGAGCTGGGCCTGCTAAGTAGATAACCAAAGGCGACTTTGCAGAGTTGCGACTGTCGAATGTGATCTCCAAGGGTTCAGGAACATTGAACTGAGGGATTATAACATTGACATTGTTCTCGAGGTTTCTGGGATGGACAACGGTGATAGTTCTTGCATCCAACAATCCTTGGATATCCTGCCGCACAAGGGAACATGCACGTGGGTTTATCGAACAAACTTCACAGGTGGTATAATCATGTGATGGAACAAAAGAAAGCCGAAACAAACTTTTATGCATATCAACCAAAGATCCTCTCACAAATCTCACATCATATATTTGGTAATTACCCTGACAGTCCTCAACCATATTGACTTGATTGAAGTTCTGATTTCGATCAACTCGGATAAGTCCGTTGTCTATTTCTTTTTGCAAGTCTTCCCTTACAATACGACAACCACGAAGAGTTGTACGGAAAAGTCCGCAAGCCGCATAGTTGTGTGGCGTCATGTATATGAGCTCACCCAACTTAAGGTGCATTTCAACCAAATCTCCCTCTAGATAACGTACATTATAAACTCTGAAAGTACCAAAACAACCTTCCACCATGTTGATAGAAGCTCCTCCATGTTGAGGTAGTGGATTGACTTGTACATTTGGATTGACATCTCTGAAAGATAGAATTCCGATTTTGATCAATCTTTGAACATCTTACTCCAAGCCATAACAGTCTTCTAGATTGTGTCCGGGTGCCCCTTGGTGGTAAGCACAAAACTGGTAAGCTTTGTACCAATACGAAAGTTTCTATGGAACAGGGGGAAGAGGTCTAGTTTGAATGTGTTTCTTGTCGACCAAAGATTGGAATAATTATGTGTAAGTCATCGGTATTGGATCAAATTGCGGCCTTCTTTGAACTTGGTTATTGTTGTATTATGGGCGTGCCTGTTGTTGAGGCCGTTGTTGCGGTTGCATGGTATTATGTTGAATGTACTGAGGTTGTTGTTGTGTGAATTGTGGTTGTTGTTGTCGTTGAACTTGTTGTAAGAACTGTGGTTGGTAGGCTGGAGCTACTGCTGCAATATGTTGTTGATATCTCTGCCTTGGTCTTATGTGTACCACCGTACTGACGTCTTGCTCTTTCTTCTTAGGGAACCCAACTCCGAACTTTTTGACACCGCTAGATGAACCACCTTCTTTAACCAATCGTCCCTCACGGTCACCTTCTTCGAGACGCATCCCCATATTCACCATGTCAGTGAAGTCACTTTGTGCACTCGCTATCATTCGTTCATAGTAGAAAGAACTTAGAGTCTTCAAGTAGATCTTAGTCATTTCGCTTTCTTCGAGAGGAGGATAAATATGGGCGGCAACCTCGTGCCATATTTGTGCATATTCTTTGAAAGTTTCCTTGTCTCTTTGGGACATAACCCGAAGTTGATATCTGTCCGGCGCCATGTCAATATTGTACTTGTATTTCCTGATAAAAGCTTCAGCGATATCATTGAATGTGCGGATATGGGCAATATCCAAGTTCATGTACCACTTAAGAGCAACACCAGTCAGACTGTCTTGAAAGTAGTGAATCAACAATTGGTGGTTGTCATTTTGAGTGGACATTTTTCGGGCATACATAGTTAAGTGGCTCCTTGGACAAGAATCCCCCTTGTACTTTTCAAAGTTAGGTACTTTGAATTTGGCAGGTATTTTGACATTTGGCACAAGGCAGAGATCATGGGTATTCTTCCCAAATAGATCTTTTCCCCTAAGGGCTTTAATCTCTCTTTGCATATCAGCAAATTGATATTGGAAATCACCCATTTTCTCATATACTCTCATACTCTCACTTGGAGTGGCGCGAAAGATGGGCTCTTCGTGGTATGGAGTAGTGTGTATCACAGGAGGTGGCACAGACATGATAGCAGGCACTATAGGAGCTTCAGGAACTTGTGAGCGGTAACCTTCCGGTGTATAATTTGGTGGCATGCCCCAAGGGAAGTTGGGGTGCATCTGATATTGAGGAGCATTCACAGGTGCCATAGAAATGGGCGTAGATATGATTTCTGAAATTACAGCTCTTTGAATGGTCTCTGGAGATGGCTGATTCTGAGCAGCCACTAGCGTTTCCATCATCGTTGTGAGTCTCTTCAAATTTATTTTGAGTGAAGTAACCTCTTCCATGAGATCCTGATTTTCCTGTTCAAGTTGTTCCATCCTTTTCTGACGACTCGCTCGAGTGTTGTACCGATGAAACAGTTTGTCTATTGGAGTGAAAGACAGGGATAAGTCTTGGGGGGGAAATGTAATGTTTAGAATGATGCATGATGTGCAATGCAAATGTCTTTTAAGGAACTTTAATAAACACAATTATTTCAAACATCATAGAGAGAAACATTACTCTTTTGATGGCTAAAAAAATCTCATTTCATTAATATTGGAAAGATTACAATTTTTTTGAAGTGCACTTTTAAAAGATACAAGGAAAACAGCTAGAATCCTAAGGAAGTTGTTGAGAAGATGATCCAATCCCTCTTTGTAGCTTACTATTAAGCTCCTTGATTTGGTCCTTCATCTGAGTCTTTTCAACCACTAGCTTGTCGACAATCATCTTCCAAGCGCCCGAGGTAGGACGATTATCTGAACCAGGAACTGGAATAATGCTAGAGGAAAATAAATCCTTTTGCACCTTTCTTTTCTTATTAGCAAGCTCTTCATCATTCCTCTGCTTCAAGTGTCTTTGAAGCTCTTCATTCTCTACGTGGATGATCTGATACTTATTCTTCCAAGCATCCTTTTCTCGTTGCACCCTAGTTAAAGCAATCTTGAGTTTCTCCGCGTCAGTCATGAAAATGAGAGAATGTTCTTTAACAGTTAAATATAAAGGCTCATGTCGATGATAAGGCATTTTCAAACTGACGGCCCTAGCTTGTACCCATTGGAGATAAGGCTCCAAAGAGAGGCAATCTAACTTTCCTAGAACTTATCTTCTTTTCTTATGGATGTGGCGCCAGGCATGCACAATCTTTTCTTTGAATGCTTCATTGTCCTCTCCTTCCTTGAAGAAGAAACTCTCTTAGAAGATGGTGTTGGGCTTGTCCTTCATTGGGTATCCAAATTGACGGCGAGCCAAAATCGGGTTGTAGTTAATGCCCCCCTTTGTACCAAGAAGAGGTACATTAGGAAACTCACCACAACTATCAATAATTGTTACCCCTTCATAAGCATGATCAAACCAATTAATGTCAGAATGAGTGAGAGACATAATCTTTTGTGACCATAGCAAACCATCCTTAAGGTCCTAAAAGGCAGTAGATTGAGGCAAGTGCAAAATAAACCACTTGTAGAGTAGAGTTGCACAACATATGATCATTCCCCCCTTATGAAAATTCCTGAGATGGACTGAATGGTAAACATCTGCAAGCAAGGTAGGAACTGGATTTCCAATTAAGAATATTTTGATAGCATTAATGTCAACAAAGTCGTCAACATTAGGGAAGAGGAATAATCCATAGACAAGCAAGGCAAGAATAGCCTCAAAAGCATCCATACTATTCATACTAGCAAAATAACGAGCTTCCTCTATCAAGAACTTAGCAGGCAAGCCAAGAATTCCTCCTTTCGTAGTTAGATTATCTTTGATCTCAGACATCTTTAAATGAGTAGCTTCTGCAATGTCTTGATGCTTTGGAATTTCTTCTAAATCGGAAAAGGGAACTTGATCATGGATGGGTAGGCCAATCAAGTGAGAAAACTCCTCCAAAGTAGGCACAAGCTGATAATCTGGAAAGGTAAAGCATCGGTACAATGGATCATAAAATTGAACCAATGTAGCAAGAATCCCCTCCATCATGTTGGTCTTTAAAAGAGGTAGAAGTCTCCCATATCTGCCTTTGAAGTCTTCAGGATTAACCACCAAAGATTCTAGCTCTCTTAAGCATTCCAAATTTGGATTCTTAAAAGTGTACTTTTGAGTTCTTCTTCTTCCAAAATCCATAGTGAAAGATTCTTATGATATTTGCAACAAATGCTTTTAAGTTCTTTGAAGATTTTAATTAAGATGATGTTAATGAATGCATGAATGTATGAATGCACAAACACATCAAGATCAACAAACATAATCAAGATATCAAATACATGGGGTTCATAGATTTGACTTCACGAGCATGAGGCAATGGGTTTAACCATCCCAACAGGGTAAGTGCTAAGGGTTTATCATCAAGACGAGAACCAAGGTTCTAAGAAAGTTCCCAGAGTCATAATCCCATCTTTCGGATATTACCGGTTTGGACAATTACTTGTAAACCAATAATATTCTCAAGAGAAACACATCTGAGTGTAGTATTATGTATCAACTAATTCAAGTTTACACCTTCATAGTCACCACACTACGTCCTAACAAGGCTTAGTAGGGTAAAGGGATACTAAAGTCATCAACTTCTCAGGCTCCCAGGTCAAAGATAGAAAATGTATTCACGATTTCTCGTTCAACAAATACCATCCCTAAAGGGGCCTCCATTGATTGGGGGATTCTCAAGTTAGCTTGTTCGGGATTACTTCACCCAAGCCAACTTGACTATACCACCCTCTTATCTCAATATGCACTCAAGTCCTGGTTAGGACTTATCTTAACACAAAGATCACCCAAGCCAATATAAACAAACAAATAATAAAACATAGATGAAAACAAAATAGGTGTAACCCTCTTGGGAAGTGTCCCTAGTGAAGTCGCCATTTCTGTCGCGGTGAGAATCGGAGACCAAGCTATTGGATTAACTTGACTCGCAAAACATTGATATCACCACCAAATTTTTATTTTTCCAAAGGAAGGGGAAAAGATTCAAAATAAACCCAAAAAATAAAAATGCATAGCAAATAGTAAAACTAGGAGCAAAGCAAGTAGAGATCGAAGGTACGGGGGTTGGTTATGCAAAGGGAAGGTATTAGCACCCTAAACATCTATAGTACTCTACAGGAACCTTTTGATTTTATCTATGTTTTTAAGAGTTTGCATTTTTTTGATGGGATAATAAAAGGGGTAAAAAAAATTTGGAAAATGTTACTTGACTAAAGGTAAGTCGAAGTTTGAGTTGAGATGCTTCATGTGTACTAAAGCATTTGTAATTGAAAGATCCAATGACTAAAAGTAATTTAAGGGTTGTGTTTGAAATGCTTCATGTGTACTAAAGCATTTTCAAGTGTAGTTGAAAGATCCATTGACTAGAGGTAAGTTAAGGTTTGAATGGGTGTTTTAGTTTGAAAAAGGGGTAGAGTTAATGCATGAATGGACAAATAAAGTCACCAAACAAACAAACATTATATGACTAAGAAGTCAACATAAGATCTTTTCCCTTGGATTTGGATACATAAAGATACATAAATTGGTAAGCTATGAACAAGTTACTTGCATGTTTTTGAAGTATGATGATCACAAACAAGACATGACAAGGGTTTACATAACACCACAAGAGATAGCATATGAACAAGTATGAGATACATATTCAACCATCATGGGAGTTTATAAAGGAAATACTTGGATGAAGTGATAAACAATTACAAGATATGGATATAACATCACAAATTGGGATAGAATTACAAGACATGATTTAAGCAAGTGTACATTACTCAACACAAGGGTATCAAACCACATAAGACAAGTATCATAATCAAGATATTGGTTGTCAAGTCAAGTTGTGACAAGATAAGGATACTCAAAACATGGATCATATGAACATGGTATGGACAAAGTAAAATCTTAAGTGGATCACTATGTATACAAGTTAAACAAGAGGCAAGAGCCTCTTAGGGACAAGTTTAGACCTAAACCCTAATCATGGCATGAATAATAAACAAGCAAGTGGGAACCACAATCATCTCCTAATCATTCATTCAAACATGTTTTCAAGGTGAATCAATTTAGACATGATATGAAAATAATCAAGTTTAAACATGTTAAGTACAACAATCAACACTTGAAAGAGTGTGTTATGATCATACAAACATTCAACAATAAGAAAAAACAAGAGATGAACCAAAGAGATTGATTAGGATCTCTAAAAACACCTAAAAAGCACATGTTTTCTATCCAATAAAAAGTGGTGAAATAAATAATATTTTTTGGATTTTTTTGGTATCATCATAAATTAGACATTCTTATAAACACATGGCAGAAAGAATGAGTCAAAAGGATTTAGGGATCATGAAGTTATGGGTTTTTGAAGTCATGAAGAAAAATTAACATTTAACAAGTGAAAAAAAAAACATTACACTGGCCAGGTTCGAACTCACGTCCTTGGGGTTCCATGTACTTTTTTCAATGTCAACTCAGCATCATCTTATTTTCGTTTTTTTTCATCCACTATTTTTCCAATCTTCCATCAATCATATCTCTCTCATTTCTCAACCATTTTTCATGAAATAAAGATCAAAATCGCATAGAAAAATGTAAGGAACACAATGGTACCGTAGGTTTTGGATAATACTCAAAGATGGAGATGCACGAAGGAAAAAACTAGAACTGAAACTTTAGGTTTCATGCAACATAATTTCACATAAACAACAATATAAATGACATGTAAGCTAATGATCCTTCTTAGCACAATAAATGCTACATATTTGCTTCAGAAATCAAAATGAAATGACGTATGTATGATGAGTTTCAAAGTGCAAGAATATACCTATTGGAGCAAGGTCCAATGCCTCTTCAACACTACTTCCAGCTACTGTTTGATGCCTCTCCTAATGCTTATGAGTTCACAGAAGATGATTGGAACCTTTGGTTTGCAAAATGCACGAGTCAAATGAGAGAATGGAGGTTAAGGTTGAAAAGCACTCAAGAATGGAGTTTTTCTTAGAAAGCTTAGTGTATGGATAGATTAGGCTTTGTCCTCTACTTATAGGGATCCTTGAGGTTTCAAGTAGCCTTAAATATCATAAAATAATTGTGGCTTGTACTGGTTTGCTTGCTTGGTTGGTTCTTGCACAAAACACCAAGTGGGAAGCATGGCAAACGTATGAGGGGCTTGGAGTGTTTTATTGAGCTCTGTCTGAAGTGTAGGAGTGGACTTGATGTTTAGAGTTGGTATGCATCAGAGCCAAAGCCATTTGGGAGCTCAATGGTGCTTAATGTTGGGTTAAAGCCACTTTACACAAATGGAAGTGTAACCTTTATGCCAAAAATGGAATGATTCATTGTGTAATGGCTTGGTTATTTGGATAATGGCTCAAAAGTGTGTGTGATCTTCTGATTAGAGTGAGATTTAGAAACAATAAGTAAATTTACTTGTGGATTTGTTTAGATTTGTAGTGTACTTTGGCTTGGAATTTGACTTATGAACCATTCCATGAGGTTGTCTTTCCAAATTCGATTCTCTTAGCTCGAGCATAGAAATTTCTTGATCTTGGACATTTTGGAAAGATGAAATCATGATATACAACTTTCATGTTGATTACTTTGCTTGAATAAGTCTGGATCTTGGTGAAAAATTGGAATAAAGTTGGTCACTTGACTAGGTCAGCATGCTGAAAATTTCACTAAGTGTTTTACCACTTGACAAACAAATGAATCATCCACTTAATGGCCCCATGTCTCCTTATTCGTGCATTTTTTGAGGTTTTATCACCTAGGACAGAGTTGAAGTATGAAGCGAGGTCTTTAATTTTATAGTTAGAGCAAAGAAAATGGTGGCTTGGATCATAAGTTATGTCCTTGGAAAGTTGGGTACTTGGACACGATTTTTAGGGACTTAGTAAAAATTTCAAATTCTCCATCTTTGCCTTTTTTGCAAGTAACCTTGATTTTCTTGACTAAACTTGATCAAATGACCCCAATGATCATATTTTCATAATCCTTGACTTGAAAAGTCCATAGTTGACCAAAAATCTTTAAAGTCAAACTTTGACTTTAAGCGTTTGTTGACTTTTTCATCATTTGTGTTCAAACTTTCATCTGTTTATAAACATAACCTCTTGAGCCATCTGAATTGTATGAGTGGGTTATGAGGACATATTTGAATAATTCGGATCATGCCTCAAGCCATAGAATCATGCTTTGGTCAAAGAGCCAACATTAAGCTGACTTTGACCAAAATCCTAATTTTGAGTGTCAGATGAATTGTGGCTTGATGAACTTGAATTGAGGTGAGTACAAACTTTGATTATTGATGGAGGGAGACTCTTGATAACCTTGATATATCTATGATCCCACTAAGCCTCGATTGATCCATCCTTTGCACTTCTTGATGCCAAAACCCTAACTTGCAAACAAAGCAAAGCAAGACATATATATTTTTGTATTTTTGTGGGGTTAGGAAAGCATAAGGATATACACAAAAGTATTTGATGACCTTGATGTTATGCAAATAAAACAAATGATAAGGTATCTTAGGAATGAAAATTAGGGTATTACACTTACCACTTTTGCATTATCGGCTCATGCATAAATTTTCTCCAAAATTTCTTAAGCTTCCTTTGAGGATGTGCAATCACCAGCCTTCTCAAAATTATCAACATCAACACATTGATGAATGAGATACAAAGATTTGAAATCTTTTATGATCTCTTCATTATGTGTAGTCCTTTATGCAATAATTGAACCTTCTAGAAATGAACTAATATTATTCTTGATCACTTCAAGAGCATCTTGATAACAAAACAGTACCTTCATATGTCTGTACCACTCATGATCATTTTTTCGCATCAAAAACTGAGAGATTTGTAGGGAAACATTCATTGGAGATGGAAAACATTTCCGCACACTATGTGTTTGATCAAAGAATCGAGCTCTTGATGTCAAATGTTTGAGAGAATAATAGAGAGAGTGTGAGAATTAGAGAGAATTAGAGAGAGTTATGGTGAAAATTATGGTTATTCATTAACAACTCAATATGGAGTATATGCACAACAATACACATCAATGTGGCTAACCAACTAATAGAAAAATCAAAAAATTTGACCATGTAACAGGTTACATAAAACCTGTAACCGATTACATAAAACCTGTAATCAGTTACAAACACTACTATCTTAAAAAATATCAAAATCTAGAGGGTGGTAACCGGTTACATGGTATTTTGTTTTAATATTTTTGTTGTTAAAAAGGGTGGTAACTGTTGGGGAGCCTGAGAGAGTCGGGAGCACCACTGAGAATAATGCTTCAGGACCGCAAGAGAGTGAGACGCCATATCTCAATCCAAAATCTTAAGGTGTTAGATGAATGAGTCATCTCTCTTATAAATCCAACACATCGCTTAGTTTTGTGAATGAAGAGAGAGTCTAAGGCTATATATATTATACACGTTCTTTGAAGTTCCACATCATTTAGTTTTGTGAAGGAAGAGGGAGTCCAAAATTATATATAGAATTTGAGTTCTTCATTCCAAGATGCACATGTTAAAATCACTTTAAGTTTGTATTTGACTTTCTTTGTTCTCTTATACTCTTGTATTAGAGTCGTGTAATATGTAGTTAAATATTTGTTTTTGAGGGTATAAGTACACTGGGGTCTGAGTTAGTTAAGGATATATTATATGTTGTAACAATTTTCACATAGTATTATTCTCTGATATCTACCAACAACGACCTTGATTTTTTCTCCGATTTTGGAATTTCCATGTTATATTTTTATGTTATGATTGTGTTCCTCTTTTTTCTCTATGTTATATTTGTTTTTTTCTCAATAACCGACTAAACCCCTTTTACAATTGGTTAGAGTAACTTGAATTAACAAATTTGTAGAATACACATGACTGAAAACCATAATAATTTTAATTTTATTTGTCATCTCTTATTTCTTCTCATATGCACTTGATGGCTCGTCTTTTTCCTCTATTATGAATATTACTAGTATATTTTAAAATATTTTTGTGAATTTATAAAACATTGTAAATTTCCATAAAAGCAATTAAGCAAGCGGGCATTGGAAGGGCCATATAGCCACGATAATAACAATATTATCACCATTTAAGCAGTAAAATTACATGGAACACATTGAAAACCAAAGTAAATAGGATTATGTGTATTCCAAGAATCAAATCTCAAAGGATATCAATTCCATTCAATTCTCCGGTAATTGAACTTCATTGAAAAATTGAATTTTTTTTCATAGTGGTATTTGACAATTAATTTAAATTGGTCAAAATTGAAATTATCTTACTCTTATAATTTGAAACAACAAAAATTAAAATAGATAAACTTCTTCCTATTCTCCTCTCCCATTCTATAAATTTACCTTAAATTTTCTCTGAATTATACTCACACATTTCATAAAACTAGTCTTTCTATCATCCAAAAATCATGTGGCATTTACTAACTTCTCCCGTTAGACTTCTTCTTTTAACAATTATGCAATATTTCATCCATAAAGATTTGCATGAAGCAGTGGCCAAAATGTCTATCTTTGATGCTTTTCTCTTCTTGGTATATATATAAACTCCCTTCTTCATCACACTAATTATACATTATAGTATTCATGTTTTTTTTCATGGCAAATACAGATTATACACTCCATTGACAAGTTGGTAGCATGGCATCGTATTCCTGTTTTATTGGGACTGTTTTATTTGGCCGCTAGGAGACATCTTCACCAAAAGTACAATCTGTTAAACGTAGGGACAACTAAAGGAATTAAATCAAACCCTTCTGATTATCCCTACCGAACACTCGATGGAAGATATAATGATCCTCTTAACCATATTGCTGGAAGTCGAGGATCTTTCTTTGGTAGAAACATTCCTCCTGTTGATCAGAAGAACAAGGTACACGCTGAAAATTATAGAACTGATTTAGATGAATATATAATTGGATATTGTTTTTGTGCAGCTGTTGAAGCCGGATCCAATGGTGGTGGTGACAAAACTTTTGGAGAGGAAAACATTCAAAGACACTGGAAAACAATTCAATGTGTTAGCAGCAGCTTGGATTCAGTTTATGATACACGACTGGATTGATCATTTGGAGGATACTCAACAGGTATAAAAATGAATTTTATAAACTTTTGTTTCTTCATATTATATAGTTTTAGGTTAGAAATAAATGTTTTTACTATATATAGATTGAACTCACTGCATCATCTGAAGTTGCAAGCCAGTGCCCTCTAAAATCTTTTAAGTTCTTAAAAACAAAGGACATTCTCACAGGCTCCTATGATATTAAGACTGGATGTGCCAATATACGCACACCTTGGTGGTAAGAAAATTTTAATTTTCCATACTTATATATATAATATATCTTATATATATTGAGCTTATACATATATCACTAACATGAACGAACATGTATGTAATATTAAAAGGGATGGAAGTGTGATATATGGAAACACTGATAAAGTTTTTAGACAAGTAAGGACTTTTGAAGATGGCAAGTTAAAAATATCAAAGGAAGGTACTCTTCTACATAATGAAGATGGAGTAGCGATATCGGGTGATGTTCGCAATAGTTGGGCTGGTGTTTCAGTTTTGCAGAGTCTTTTTATTCAAGAACACAATGCTGTTTGTGATGCTCTCAAGGTATATATATATATATATATATACATGATGGATTCATATATTTAATTAAGTGTTGTTTTTGCAACAAAGAAAAACTAATTATTGTACTTTATTAGAAAGAATACCCGGAATTAAAAGATGAAGATCTTTATCGCTATGCTAGATTGGTGACATCTGCTGTGATTGCAAAGATTCATACAATAGATTGGACTGTGGAGCTTCTTAAAATGGACACTTTGCTTGCAGGCATGCGAGGAAATTGGTAAAAACATATAAAGATTTATGCTTTGATAATTATTTCATATAGTAGATGAAGTGACACATAGCTCAAATATAATAATTTGATGCTCATTTCATTAGTTTGTGTCATGATAATGTAAACGATGATTTGATTTTAGGTATGGATTGTTCGGAAAGTCATTCAAGGATAAATTTGGGCATTTTGGACACTACATCTTGAGTGGAATGACTGGAATGAAAAAATCAAAAAATCATGGTGTTCCATACTCTTTTACTGAAGAATTTGTTGCTGTCTACAGAATGCATGCACTCCTACCAAATTCTCTGCAATTGAGAGACATATCTGCATCTCCTGGACATAACAAATCTCCTCCATTAACCAAAGAGTATGACAAAATATTATGTCAGCATCATAATTTAGTATATATTTTCATTAAAATATACAAACTTTAACAACTCATTTTATAAGGCTCATATTATAATCAATAAATGAAATTTTTGAGTTAGGGTAACTCGGAAAAGTCTTAAAGAAATCTCTTTTGATATTATATAGGATTCATATGAATGATCTCATTGGACTACCAGGAGAAAAGACTTTATCGGAGATAGGAATTGCAAGAACATTAGTATCAATGGGTCACCAAGCTTCTGGAGCACTAGAGCTTTGGAACTATCCATCATGGCTTAGAGACTTAATACCACATAACATGGATGGAACAGAAAGATCTGATCGTGTGGACTTAGCTGCTCTTGAAAGTACGGCATATGGGTCAATTGTTATTTTATGATAATTTCTTAATCTATCAGTAAATGGCTTCTAAGCTAACCATATAATTTGATATGATAAATGATACAGTTTACAGGGATAGAGAGAGGGGAGTAGCCAGATATAACCAATTCAGGAGAGCCTTGTTGTTAATTCCTATTTCAAAATGGGAAGATTTGACTGATGATAAGGAAGTAATTAAAGCATTGAAAGAGGTATATGGAAATGATGTTGAGTTGCTTGATACACAAGTAGGTCTCATGGCAGAGAAAAAGATAAAAGGTTTTGCAATTAGTGAGACAGCTTTTATAATATTTCTTATCATGGCCACTAGGTAAAAACAGCTTCTTCTTTTTTATGTTTACACCTTTACAATATTAGATATATTTATTTACTGTGCACCACACGATTAAAAAAACTAAAATTGATGTACTAATTTTTATTGACTTAAATATCTTTTATAAAAAGATCATAGTGAGAATGATTAAAAGTTTGTATAAATTCTATTAGTTATCAACTCATATTTATTAAACAAAAATCTTAATAAGATTTAACATATTTATTTGTCTGTGTACAATGATTAAAATCCAATTTTTATATAGGTTGTGAAGGAATACATTGGACTTTAAAGCACAATATATTATACTTGATATTTATTGAATTTGTTTAGTGATTGGACTTTCATGATACTTGATATTTATTGAATTTGTTTAGTGATTGGACTTTCATGATATTTGAAGGAGGTTAGAAGGTGATAGGTTTTTCACAAGCAGCTACAACAAGGAGACCTACACTAAAAAGGGATTGGAATGGGTGAACACAACTGAAAGTTTAAAGGATGTGATTGCTCGTCATTATCCTGAAATGACAAACAAATGGTTGAACGCTCCAAGTGCTTTCTCTGTTTGGGACGCGCCTCCAAACAAACATAATCCTATTCCACTTTACTTTCGAATTCCTAGTTAATCAATTTCACCATAGAGTGTTGGAGAGTTGTTGCTAGTTCTTTTGTTGTGTTTATATTTATAAATACACATTTATTAATGTGTATGTATTCATGTTTATTAAAAACAATCTTATTATATAATGAATAAAGCTAAGGTTAGGAAATAATGAAATGAGTGTGGCAACTCATCTAGAAGAAAAGAATGGATAGCTGGGAAATGATGATGAACAAGTTTCAGAAGAATCAAATAACCAAGTTTCAGAAGAATCAGATAACTAAGTTTCAGAAGAACCAACAAGTCCATTCTTTTCCTCTATACAAGTTTCTGCCTTGTTTTATTCCTTATGTTTAAGTGGTTTTCCCTTTTACTATAGTACTTTGTATTTTCAAGAAATGCATATGATGAAAAGATTTGAAAAACAGAGAATTTGAAAAATAGAATGATTCTGAATTTCTCAGGATCAGTTTTTGATACAAGAAGATTTTATACAGTCTGCATCTCTGTTTCAAAGAGTCAATGTGACAAAATGTAATTGTATAACAGAAACATCTAACTTTAACAAACACCCCTCAAAGATTCCGTTAATACCAAACAAAAAGGAGAAAATCTCACAATGCAGAGAAGAATTTACGAGGGCAGCATAAACATGAGTCGGTTACTCACATTGACTGAAAATGTCCATTACATATATGTAATTTAAGTCATTGGTGTTCTTACAAGAGGCTGAGATCTCACATCACAATCTCGGTCAAAAGACGGAAAGTTAGATTTGACACAAGGGAATAAACACATTCAGGCAAGTAATTTGTTCACTTGACCTATTTTGCAGTCTTATTTCCCCAAACCATCAATAATAAAAACCAAACATCTGAGTAATATAATATGGCCCTACAGTGTCTAGGTCGGTACTTGAAGCTAAAGTATACAATTTGATCCTCCAAAAGCATCACCTCATTCTAAACAATAAACATGCAATTTATATTTTCAATATAATGTTGCTAAGCTAGGTACATCGACAATGAAGTTACTTAACATTTAAGCATCCCTATCAATTACTTGTAGGCTTGTAGCTGAAGGATATTAATAGATACAGAAATACCATCCCCCAATAACTAACCGGTTAAAATGAAGGTGGCTTGGACTCCCAATCTTAAAAAGGGCTGATGAATCAAAGTATTCATCAACAGAAAGTTTCATGATACAACAATACAACAATTTGGATTCAAAATCCGTTATCAAATCTAAAATCCCCATAATACAATATGACAACAGGTATAAAGAAATATAAATGAATAAACTTTTTTATCTAACTTTCAAAATACAAGGTAAAGTAGTAAACATGTTTCACAGAATATAAATGCAATACCCATTTGAATTGATTAGAAATCTCGAAGAAACAAAACAACAACAAAACTGACGAAGCTATTTGTTTCATGTGTCACAACCATTTCTTCTCTTTGTAAAACATCATTTGCAAATCAACATCCATTACCATGTTTTCTAATATCTTACAAACACAGCACAAAATTGACATGCATAAGCACTAATCCTGTTATACAGATACTTTTAAATTGCATTACATCACAGAAGTGTCAAATACCTAAAAGGAACTCACATTACTGATATCTAAGCTAGGATCACAGCAGGATACCATGAATTAAACAAAACACTATGAATTAGAATAACCATAACTGAATTGTTTATAGCAGGAGATAGATACTTGAAAACAACAGGAATGCAGCCAACACCACATCAATGGCAACAAAGGAACAACAGTCAATATAACAACAGCTATCACATTTAGAAAGCTTAAAATACACTAACGTAAAAGACTTTAAAAAAAAACTTGAACAGAATCTTGCAATATCTATGAAATTTTTAAACACGGCTTCATCTCATAGAACTTGAGATTAGCTTTCATATTTCAATGAATACATTGTTATAACCAAATAAGCATAAACTTATTTCAATCGAGAATCTTTCATAACACAAAAGCTAATCCAAACTATGCCTTAGTATTGAATAATTTCCAAACTTCTCAGAAAGCAACAACGTGATAAGGCTAACTCCAATAGTAATTTAGAACCGAAGTTTTAAATCACAGGAGTGATCACTCTTAAAGAAGTAGAAACTAGCAGAAAAATACAGTCACAATTGCAATTAAAAACATTGACTAGTACCATTTTCTATGAAGAGAAGTTGAATTAATTGTAAAAGAGCAATACAAGACATAATATCCTCACGACATTGGCTTACAATCTATATAGCAGGTGACACTTCGAATTGAGGACTTCTCTTGTGTCCAACATTTGTCGGTCACCGACACAAATGATTAGATTCAATCAATGTTGCCAATTGCATATAGTGTGTTTGGGATACTACAAAAGTCACGATGGCAACTCACGGTTAGCCAACTCTCCAATTTGTAGCTTGGAGATTTTTTTACAGAAATAGAGGTTTAATCGTGCAGTAGCAGCAAAGTGCCGCTGAACCAAACAAGATAGCAAAAAATAGTGTTTGTTCAAAATCTATAGGGATTAGTTCAAATTCCGCCACACTACTAGACAACAGTATAGTAGAATAATAGGGATTAGTTCAAATTCCGCCACACTACAACCCTATTAGACGACAGTGCATTCAAATTCAATCACTTTCATTTGCTTAAATTATTACCATAATCTATGAGTCGTGTTTGGTATCTATGTTTGATAGCTTACAATCCAACTTTCCAAAACTAATCATCATAATTCATAAAAACAATTCCTCCAAAAAAGTTTCAATTTAAGAATACCTCAATTAACATCAACAACAACAACAACAAAAATTCTTAAATTAGTACACCATGTCAATGTCAGCGTCGTGTCAGAGTTTATAACCCAACCTCCAATTTTCTAATACTAATCAACATAATTCATGAACAATTCCTCCAAAACTAGTTTCAATTCAAGAATTACTTAATTATCATCATCAACAACAACAACAACAAGAAAAATATCTTATTACAACAAACTAACATACAGACAAAATTAAGCTACTAAAAGATTCAAATAAAATAAAATAAAATCAATTCTCTATAATATTACTGTTGTTACCAAGCACAAAGGAGAAAATCTCACGAACCGGCGAGAATTGCACGAGCGCAACATCAACAGCATATCCTTGAACCGGCAATTTAAGGTCTCTAAGAAGCGAAAAGGCTTCAGACATTCTCTGCTTGGGAACACGCTTCGCAACGGCGCAATGAGGAATCCAATTCCCTACCAAAAACTCCTGAGAAACTTCAATCCCTTCCTTGACCACCGCATCCACAAGATGAGAATGAAAATTGAGGAGAGAGATAGAAGGAGTAGGTGAGAGAAAGAGAAGGTTGTTATCGTTGGAGAAAGAAGAGATCGAAGAGAAAGAGAGAGAAAACGGATCGAATTTGGAAGTTAGGGATTTGAGAAGTGACTCGAGTTTGGAAGGTTCTAGAAGGAAAGGAGTTGAGAAGAGTGTGATGTGTGGCCGTGACCCGATTTCGATTAACTCGGTGCTGATTTGGCGTCGGGCGAGAACGTTCCAGGCTTTCAGAACTTGGTTTTCGAGCGCGGGATCCATGTAGAGCTCGATCGCGTAACCTTCTGAAGAAGAAGACATTGGAATCGGAAAAATTTTGGAAAGGGAAAGAAGAAAGAGTTTTTGTGGCTATTTTCTTTCTGGTTGTGTAAAATCTCGACTCAATAGTGTAGAGGTTGAAGAAAAAAAGATAATTGTTTTTTATCAAATTTTTTATAGTATTTTATTTAGTTATTGACTAATAAATACATCTTGTTTATACAATAATAGTACATAGTACATAAATATAAGTAATGTTGCTAAGATCAAAGATCAACGAGATATATTTATTTAATTCAACTAATATATATTATTTTAAATTAATTTATTTTTTATTTTTAATATAACTTTATTTTTAACTTTTATAATATTTATAATTAATAAAAAATATTATTATAACATAAAAGTAATACTCTCTTCG
The DNA here is from genome assembly GCF_024323335.1 of Lathyrus oleraceus. NCBI lineage: Eukaryota > Viridiplantae > Streptophyta > Magnoliopsida > Fabales > Fabaceae > Lathyrus > Lathyrus oleraceus. Next base: position 107,740,246 of record NC_066579.1, read on the forward strand.
GCTTTATTAATAAGTTAAAATATAACTAATATATTATTTATTATAATAATAATTATGTAAAAAAATTATTGAAATTTTACATTTATTTTTGTAAATTAGAGAATTTGTAATTGATATTTTTAAAAAAGATGTTAATTTGAATATCCTGAGATCATTTTGACATTATCATTCAAATTAAATTAACATTTTAAATCATAAGCATGGAATACGATAGACAAACATGAAAGAATCAATTATTAAAAATAATTTAATTACAATATATTATTGAGATTAATTGAAATACACTGTCAGTGTAAAAGAGTTTTACACCATCACTTAATTATGGACGTTGGATATTAAAAGAAGTTTGACTTTTATTTTAAAAATCTATAAAGTAATACAAACGGGTGATGATGATGAACCGACGGTGTAAAACTTTTTACACTGACAGTGTATAGTAATTAATCTCTATATTATTTTAATTTTAATTTGAGATTAATTGAAATACACTGTGAGTGTAAATGGATTTTACACCATCAGTTAATTAACGTTGGATATTAAAAGAAATTTGACTTTTATTTTAAAAATCTATAAAGTAATACAAACGGGTGATGGTGATGAATCGACGGTGTAAAACTTTTTATCCTGATAGTGTATAGTAATTAATCTCTTTTAATTTTAATACTCATATGTAAAAATAATTAATTTTAATTTGATAACAATATATAAAATCTAGTTTAATCTCTTTAAAAACAATGATATTAAATCTAGTTTAATTAAGTTCTTTTGTTTGTAAATAAGAGAAAGTGGTGCTTTTTCTTTCAAATTGATATCTAAAGTCATTAAGAAAAACTCTAATTAATTATGAAGATAAATTGTGATTCAAAAAAATAAGGAGGTTGGTGGTTGATAGTTTGAGTGAAAAAGTTACATAGTAAAGTGATAACGAAGTTGTTAGTTTTAGGTTCACCCACAAGATAACACCAACGTTAATTAGGTGATTAATATTTTACTTTTTCTATACAAGTGTTCGTAAAGCATTGTCTAATTTAATTTTATTTTTTATCAGGGGTTACTCGTATATAGGATACAAGCTTTTGAAAATTTTAAAATGTTTTTGTTGGATTTTCAAACACATTTAAAGTTATACTAATAAAGAGATTATACGGTGAAACACATTCTATTTTACTAAAAGAATTGTCTAAAAAAATTATCCATAAAGTGTTCACCATGAAAGATATGAAGCAATTTACAAAAATTTTATTTAAATAATTTTATTTTATTTTTAATTTTAAAATAATTAGTTTTTAAAAAAATTCTCAAACTATCCCACTTTGAAGAGGATGCGTCAGATGAATTGGCGTCTGCTTTTAAACTTAGAGAGAATGCGTCAATTGGATTGGTTAATCCACCTTGTGTTGTCAATCCAATTGACGCCTATGTGTTAAATTTTAAAGGATGCGCCAATTGGTCTGACACATGTGTGTTTCGTAATTTTAAAAAAAAATATTGTACATGAAAGATAAAGTCGAAATCAGACCAATTCATATTAATATTAATACCCGTTTACACAAAAAAGACTAATGTCAATGACCGGGATCACCTAACCGACCTCCGGTCTCACATCCCCTAGCTACCTGAACTCGTGACCCTAACCCACGTTGATGATTCACCCCAGGTGTTTGAGTATCTGAGGGCCTAGGAACATCACCACAAATTGCAGGAGATTGCCTGAGATAGGCAGACAAATCAGCGTAGTCTTGTGTATGCATCGAAGGGATACCGCCATAGCTGAGATCATGACCCATGTCAGAGTAGTTGGGTTGTGTTTGAGTTGTAGGAGGGCGACCATGACGATTGAAGGGAGACATTGGTGTGAATGATGCGTCGAGGAAAGGTTGAAATGATTGTTGTGGTGTTTGGTAGACATATGATTGTTGAAGGTTTTGGTTTTGAGATGTTTGGGCTTCTTGGCTATGGTGGGAGGGGGACGGTTGGTGTTAAATGATCGTTGAGTGTTTTGGCTAAGGCGGCTATGATAGGGTGATATGTTGGATGCATAGCAATGTTGTATGTCTTGATGACGATCTAGTTGTTGGTGGTGGTACGGGGTATGCTCTTGGTATTGTGGTTGGGTGTTTGGCATGTTAGGGTTATATGTTTGTGTGTGTATGGATGAGAAATTTTGATGGATAGGGAGTTGTGAGTAACTGGTCTGACAATGTTGTTGGGGTTTAGATGTTGAGCCTTCTGGTGTGTAAGTTGCCTGGTGTGGGTCGTATAGGTACATATCCTCGGCGATGAACTCAAATCCAACCGATCTGTACCAAGCCATATAATTACACTTGGTTTTTCTTCAGTTGGCATCACAACGTCTGTTAAGGCATGGTCTTGGCGGTGCTTCCATTTGCGACACTCAGATCTAGCGAAGCTTTGCCATGGGTTAAAGTTCCATTGACCGTTAACTTTGCATAGATGTCATTCTTCTAGGTTTGCCGGGGGATCTGGGATGTGTTGAAGCATACCGAACTGTAATTTAACACAATCACTATTGTGCATCTCCATAGTGGTGAATCTTATGATCGGTGTGCATGCATTCCAAACGGTTGCGTCTTGTTCGTTGATTTCATGGTCATGATCCAAATTTAGATATGGAGCCAAATGAACTAAAATGTGAACATATATTAATTATAAATTATTACGAAATAATTAGGTTAATGGTCGTACATCTGTTGGTCGAAGGTGATCCAAGAGATTGCGATACTGGGTAATACAGTGCCTAGGAGATTTGTTATAACTCATACCACGTGTCGATCATCTGCACCATAAAAGTAAAAATATTATTTAGAGATAATAATCGATAAAGTAAGTAAATATAGTCCATTTTTAAGAACTTACTTTTATGCATATGGGAATGTGAATGGGTTGTTGTTGACGGGCGCTAGGGACGGTAGTCTGGACCAACCTCATGCTTGGAGCAAAACAGCACATCCAGAAAATGTAGATATGTCTTTGTGGGCATTTTTACACAAAGAGCTATAAAGATAAGTCAAACAAGCGGACCCCCAACTGTAACTTCATATTCTATCTACATGTCTTAATAAAGGTAAATACATAACATGCATACTAGAACCACTACCTTCGGGAAATAAAAATAAACCAATTAAAAGTATAATGTAACACCTAGTTTTTCTTATTCGAGCCTCTTCAATAGAATTCTCATCTAACTGTAAGCTGTTATAATATGCCTTAAGGCGTGAAAGGAGTATACCTTGACCTCTCGAGTTATCATCTAACAAATCAGCATCCAAGAGGTCCATGCAAATTGAATTCGCATAGTTGTTTTACCATTCACTGCCTTACCTTCGATAGGCAGTTCCACTAACATGTAGACGTCTTCTAACGTCACGGTACATTCACTGGTTGGAAACAAGAATGTGTGTGTCTCGGGACGCCATCTTTCACATAACGCAAGAATAAATTTATTATGTAACCGACCAATACATTATTTTGCTTATATGTCCAAAACCGGCGAGTTCGACATACGGTTGAATCATCGGGTCCATGTGTACAAATTCGTGGACCCGAGTTCGAAACCTAGAAATATCCTAAAAAAGAAACAACAAAATACGTTACTTTATAAAAGATAAACAATAAATTAAATATCGTTATTAAAAATTATTCTAGAAAAATAATACAAGTATTGAACGCTTACATAAATTGTTATATTTGCAACTGTGTCTCTGTGCAATTCACCCATAGTGAGGAGAGACATCTTATCGGAGTAAATATTTGAAACACTGGTTGTTGCAGATGAAAATTTTGTTGTTGTAGAGGAAGAAGTGATTGTTGGTGAGGAAAAAATGTGAGAGTTGCATGGTTATTTATAATGAGTGACATGCAAAGACATGCAAAAGTTTGAATGCATGGATACTAGTGCTTGCATGCTAGCGCCAATCAAACTGGCGCCTCCTAGGCTTGCATGCATGCATGGTCTTCACCTAGCCTGGCGCTTGCATGGCTCTGCATGCTGAGTTACGAGGTCTACAAGGAAGACATGGTAGCACCAATTGCACTTGCGCCCATGTACAAGGAATACATGCTAGCGCCAATTGGACTGGTGTTAGGGCTTGCATGCTTGACACATCACTTGCCTATTTAAGTGTCTTACTATCTATATCCAACAATCAACACAAATTCATTTGCACCAAAAAAATATTACTTTTCATCTGTACAAGAAATATTACAATGTCATCTGCACCAAAATATATTATCAATGCTCGCTGCAACGGTGAGACATATGAGTCTGATCTATACGTGTTTTATTTTCAAAACACCGATACTATCCGACTTACGATCAAGAGAAATTCAGATTTCTTGCATTTGAAAAAACGAATTAAATCCTGCATAAGATCTGGTCTTGTGTCACAAATCACGTATCAAAATTCAATTTTTTTCGAGAATAGACAATGCAAATTTTCCCCGCTAAAGGTACGGGACAATGAAGATGTTGAATATATGTTTGTTAGTCACGAACATTCTGGTTGCAACTCTATTGAGTTATATATTACTCTTCAACCAAGTATACCATCTCAGCAATCTCAGATAACTAATCAAGTTGAATCTGATGAATTTGATTCAGAAAACTCAGATGAAGCTGACCCAGAAGCAGAAGAGGAAGTCAATGTCGTTGATGAAGAAGAAGAAGAGACCGAGACACAAGTCGATCATATGTTGAACAACAACATTAAAGATGACGATCATCCAACGCCATTACCTCCAAGTCATGTATATAATCTGCCTCAACATATGACACACATGGATCTGCATGACGACGAAACATCCAACAATGTTTTTTATAACCCGTATCTACAATCAATGGATGGGTTAAAAGTGGGAGACAAGTTCCACACTAAAGAAGAATGTATGCGAGCTATCAAAAAATTTCACATGAATCACTCTGTTGATTTCACAGTGAAATGCACTGATTCGAGAAGGTATGTCATCGAATGTCGTAACATCCTTTGCAAGTTTCGATTGGCTGCGTCTCACAAAAAGAGAAGCGACTCTTGGGAGATAGCTTCTATAGACCCACCTCACAGTTGCATTGCAACTAATGTTGAACAAGATCACCGTAAACTAAGCGTTGCATTGATAATTCAAGACATTTTGCCGCTTGTTAACAAAGACCCATCAGTGAAGGTGAGTATAATAATATTTCATATCGTCACAAGATATAATTATACTCCATCTTACAAGAAAGCATGGATTGCGAGGACAAAGATTGTTGAACAGGTATTCGACAACTGGGAGGATTCATACAAAGAATTGCCACGATTTTTATAGGCCTTAAAAACATACGTACCAGGAACTGTTGCAATTATGGAGACATTGCCAGCATTTACGCCAGACGGAACCTGTGTTGCTGGAAATAGAATCTTTCACCGCCTCTTTTGTTTTATTTTTATTTTGTGTCTTTCAAAGGTGAACACTTTTAAAAAAGTGTGTCTCTGAAATTTGAGGATGCATTTTTTATAAAAAAAATAGATAAAATATGGATGTCTAAGTATCAGAATACTAAAATACGTGTTTAAAAAATGCTACTCTGAATTTTATAAATAATTATATTTTTTTTACTGGCTTTTCTTTACCATGATGATAGAAGATTCCTAAGGATGAAAAAAGTAATCCTTTTTATTTATTGTTTCAATCATACAAACTTTTATAATGATTCTCTTTCATTTTGGGCGTTTTTAATGGGTCTTAAGCTAATGGAATATGAGAAAAATCTACGTGGCATCCACTAACACTCCTATATATTTTTATAATACTAAAAATATATTATTTTTATTAACCATATTTATTAAAAAAATATTTCAATCGCAATAAATATGATAATAATACAAAAAATTTGGTATAGGTTACCGAATTAATTGAAATATCTAGTACATATCAAAAGATTTATCAGATGTTTCAAAAAATTCACTATATCGAATATATTCTTCACACCCCTTAAAAATTCAATAATATTATTTTTGAAAGGTTGTGATTATGTTGACACTTTTGTAAGGTTGTAATTGTGTCGACACTTTTGTGTGGTTCATAATGATTGAAAATTTGTATTGATTTTGGTATCTCATAATGTCTCAATTTTGGAGTCTCGCTACTTTAGCGACATAGGTCCTTCTATTGATTTTAGGCTCACCGAGGACATCCCTTGTTGATGTTTTGACATTCAAACTGGATAATCTTTTGTATTACCCAAACAACATAATGGTGGTTAAGATCAAGTATCATTCACAATCGATTGATAACAAAGGAAAGGTGAAGTTCATTAACTCTGAGTAGAAGACCAATGAAGGTTTAAAATGTGAAACACATATCATCGATATGAAACAATGTGTTCGATCGAGGTGGATGCGACACTTGCAAGATTTGTCGACGATATTATTAAGATGTTGAAACGTCATTAATCATTTAGCAACGTTTAAGTTATATTCACATTATTTTCATTTTAATTTATGTTAAGAAATGTTCATGTTAAGTTAGATTCATCCCACAATAATATAATGCTAGTTTTCGTCTGATGCAATGTTAAGATAAATTGTCAATAGTATACAAATAATTCATTACAAATCCAAAATAATGTTAACGACAATAAATAATGAAAAAAATTATATAAATGTATGGTCAAACGAATTTTGATGATGACAACACTTAATATCAAACGATATTCAAAAAATCTATATATAGTAGTTGCTAACTTAATATATATATTGTCAACAAAAAAAAAGATATATATATATATATATATATATATATATATATATATATATATATATATATATATATATATATATATATATATATATATATATATATATATATATATATATATATATATATATATATATATATATATATATATATGGATGGAAAATCTACACTTCAGCTAAGTAGTTGTTAACTTTTGATGATGACAACACTTAATATCAAATGATATTCAGTGAAGTCAAGTATATGTTGAAAATAGCTCGAGCGATCAACAAAGCACAAGATGATTGATTAAGCTATCCTCCTGAATCACGATATGCTCTTGAAGATCAAGAGATCTTTTTAATGTCAAAACTATGGCCAAATGAATTTCAAGTGAAGACTTCCGTTTCAAGGTTCATAAGTGGTTTAACCTCTCAATGATGGTAATCAACATGAAGATATATCAAGTCTTATTAAGAAGACTCAAATTTATTGTGTGATTCTAAACTCAAAGATAAATGTGCCAAGACTTGAAGCTTCAGAGTTGTGACAAAGAAGTAGTGTGAAAACTCACATGGTCATGTATGTCTGAGTGACCATTATATCGACACGTAAGCTGCAATATTAAAGTCTGTAGCTTTTGTCTCATGTGCCAAGTCTTCAGGTCGACCTATAGGCAGCGCATAACCTTATAGGTCGACACATGCTTCCAAACAGGTCTCCACATAACTTGAATAAGTCGATACATGACTCGTATAAGTCGATCTATTGATAAAATTCTTTGAAAAATTGCATCTATTTTCATTCCTTTTGCTTGTTATGAGTCTTACACGTATATATACTTGGTACATGCATCATTCTCTAGTAAGGTTTCTAGAGTGAGTAAAACCTACATTAATCTAGGATTTCAAAGCATCTCATCATCTTCAATTCAATCTATGCATACACATAATCAAACTATACACTATCATTTTTTAATTGGGTGTCATATAGGTTAGGATTGATAATGTCCAATTAGGTTTGTTGTATCGAGAATATTGGGTTGAGATCTTTGAGGGATTCAAATAAGAAAACAAGGTGGGGTTTTCCTTCAAGATCTTTAGGGTTTAAAGGTTTTGGACAAGATTGTGTAATTCATATCCGATCGAGTGAAAGTCTTGGGACAAGGTGTGTCGTACAACGGAGTAGCGTGAAATGGTGGATCATGTTGACAAATCTTGGGTTCAACAAGTATGCGCTTGGAATTAATTCAGTCGGGTGAAATCCTTGAGACAAGGAGGTCGTGCAAGGAAGTAGCAACAACATGTGAATTGAAGCGGAATTGTTGGTGTCTTGATCAATCTTTGATCAAGATTTTTGGAGGTGCTAGAGTCAAGAACAAACTTAGGGTTTGTGGCATTTGATTTCTCATATCTTGTATACATACATTTGCAAAGTAAGATTTATTATAATAATATCTTAATTCGAATTCGAATTGAGGGCAGACATACCCATAAAGAGGTCGATTGGGGAACTACCTACACAAATCTTTGTGTACTCTCTCTCTTTCTCTATCTCTTTTATTTTTTGATTCGCAAATTGTTGATTACTTTGATCTCTTGATCAACATTGTTTGGATGATAATTTTTGAATCATTTGTGAAATTTGTGTTATTGTAGTAATCACATACCATTTGGTAGTGATTGGATTTCTAAGAACTACAAACACTATACAAACATCCAAACTTTGTTGATCGCACGCAAAGTGTTCGACAAATTGTTTCAACTAGTTTTTTGTGTATTGCTATCATTAGAGATAGATCTTTACTATAATAGAGTATTCAATTTGTTGTTAAAAGTGTTGTTAGCCAACTTGTGAATTATTATCATACCATTAACACCTTTACGCATATCTGGGTTATTCAATAGTAGGTTCAGTTAGACGATTTTTGATCCGGGAAATATTTGAAACTTGTTTCCACGGCATAAAATTTTCTAAGTATAATTTTTGGATAAATTTTTAACTTGGGATCTATTCACCCCCCCCCCCCCCCCCCCCCTCTAGATATAGGCCTATTGTCTAACAAGTGGTATCATGAGCTCCGGTTATTTCCGGTCTTAAGAATTGCTTATTAGAAAATGGATACCGAACCTAAAGGGGCGTATAATATAACACCTATTTTCACTGGCGAAAATTATGGCTATTGGAAAAGCTTGTTGCATATCCATGTTAACTCTGTTGATAACGGTGTATGGGATGCAATCATCAATGGTCCAAATGAAATTATTATGACTAATGGCGAAGGTGTCACCATACCAAAACTGGAAAGTCAGTGGAATGATAATGATAGGAAGTTGTGGTCTCATGATTGAAAAGCATAAAATATTCTCATATCTGCATTAGGTGTTAATGAGTATTATCGTGTTTCTCATTATGAAACCTCCAAAGTTATGTGGGACGCATTATAAGTTGTCCATGAGGGAACTAATCAGGTCAAACAAGCTAACATCAACACATTAAGCCAAGAGTTTGAACTCTTTCCTATAAAGCATGGTGAAACCATTGCCAATATGCAAAAGAGATTCACACATCTTATTAATAGATTAAATTCTCTAGGTAATATTATCTCCAATGATATTGCTACTAATAAGGTTTTAAGATGTCTTAATAGGCAATGAAATCCAAGGTCACCGCGATTAAAGAAGCGGATGATCTTAAAGCACTTGATCTTACTACTTTGTTTGGTAAATTGGAAGAACATGAGGAATAATTCACTTGCTTTAAAAAACATGAAAAAAGAGTATGAAAAGAAGATGAAGAAAGATAAAGGCAAAGACAAGGAAGAGGTGAAGAAGTCCATTGCTCTAAAGACTTCTAGTTTAAATTCCTCAAAGAATGAGCTTAGTGATTGTGAAACTAAGATGACGAAGACTCTGATGAAGAAGATATGGGGTTGCTCATCAAAAGGTACAATAAATATATGTGAGAACAAACAAATAAATACTCTGAATATAAGGATCGTAGCAAATCCAGAAGGTTGTCAAATTCCTCAAAGGAAGATGAAAAGAAGAAAAGTAAGGGTAGAAGTACATGTTATAATTGCAGCAAAGAAGGTCACATTAGGCCGAAGTGTCTTAAGATCATCAAATAAAAGGAGAGAGGTCATCACAAAAGGTCCAACAAGTCTTAAAGGGCTTATGTTGCTTGGGAAAGAGAAAGTGGTTCTTCAAGTGGAGAAAGTTCTAACTCAAGCGACGAATCGACAAAGATTACATGACCAACAAAGGAAAGAAAAATAATGTAAGTCACTCTAAGCCTAAATCTACTTATGACTTATCTTGTTCTCAATTGCAAGAATCTTTTGAAAATCTACAAAGACAAGCCATAAAATCTTTCAAAAAGCTTGTGTCAAACAAAAGAATTTTCTCTCATTTGTAAGCAAAAATGTTGGAAAATGAAAAGAACATGGAAGCTATAAGAAAATCTATGATAGCTATTTTAAAAGATAGGTGTGATGATAATAGAACCTCATGATTTGGGAGAGCCACTTACTAAGAAAGGACCATGTATATGCGAACCATGTATATGCAACTTATTCTAGGGCGGGCACCTGATGAAGGCTAATCCTATATCGTCTTTTTGTGGGTTTTCACAAATATATCACTATGAGAATTGTAATTTTATGTGATAACATAAGAACTAATATGAACCATTAGATTTATAATAAATTGGTGACATCATATGTCATTTTTATTCTCAATTATTTTCTCTCTTCTTCATTATTAAAATAAATGACTTAAATTAAAATATTATATTTTTGACTATCAAAATTCTCTCTTCTCTCACTCATTTATTTTAAATCTAATAGTTCAGAATATTCTCATATAAAATTATCATTCTCATAATATACGTTATATATATGATTCATCATTCTCACGTGGTGCAGACAACAAGTCCAAAAAAAACATTTTACTTTTTAACGAATTCAATTTTTTCTTTAATTATCTCTTCCCTTTTGTCAATATTTTTTTCTATAATTATCTCCTCCCTTTTGTCAATATTCTCATCATCACTCTTCACATATAAAACTATTTATATGAAAACATTGTAAACATTGACTTCAATTTATTTCTATAAAGTTGTAGTACACAGTCTCTTCCTTTTGTCAATGTTTTTTCCTATAACCTTCATAAACATTAGTTAATGATTTTCTTTATCACTTTTCACATATAAATTTATATTATATGAAAACATTTTCAATGTTGACTTCAATTTATTTCCATAAAATTGTTTTGGGATGCACTCCATTCCAAATCACTATACATAATCTCAAATATTTAAAAACATTATCCATTGCCTTATTCATTCATGACTTAGGTATCAAAGAATTTTACAAATACCACCCCTCATCATTTCTTCAAATCAGAATGAAATCCTAAAAACAAAGCACCATTATATATATATAATTTTTAACAAACCTTAATTCTAAAACTAGATTGATTTCTCTCATCATGATCCTCAATATTTATAATTTATACAATATATAAACCTTTCAAAACTCTACTCCAAAACATACTTAAAGTGAATATATATATATATCAAAAGTCGAATCTAGTAAAAAACAAACACAACAATATTATCCTTGAGAATCTTCTATTTCCCTTTAACTATGTTATTATAATAGTATAAAAAGTATAATCTCATCATCATCTTTGTTTATCATTCTCCCTTTGAAGAACGGCCAAGAAAAACTCATTCCAAACATCAATAACACCTGGCAAACACCAATGAGTACAATCATTATAACCTTTCATCCATTTATTTCCCCAATGTTCACCAGGATGTCCATCTGGTCTCATAACCATTGCATTAGTCACATCCAAAATCTCAAACCTAGTATTCCCTTTGTTATTATTCTTAACCTCTTTAAACTCTTCCATTTGAACATTCCTTAACTTCAATTCAAATCTATTCAAATCAACTTCCTCTTCATTCATAGGACCTGTCCTATTGCAATATCCTCCAGTGTTCCAAATTCCATTCTCAAAATGAGCAGGTGCAAATGTCCTTATAATTGTGAACAGTTTCCTTTTCCTACAATCTTTGCAATTGTTGATGTATTTCAACGACGTTTTAAACGCTAACCCTAGTGGAAAATCTATGTCGTAATTCTTGACATTTTTTTCACTACAATAAATGCAACCTAATAATTTTCCACCTTCATGTAAAAACATTAGTCTGAAAAACCAATGGCCACCGGAAATTATTGCGTAGTCCAGTTCAGGTATTACTTTAGCCCAATCTTCATCTACTTTATCCATTTGCAAGTCGAAAATACCTGATCCTGTTCCATTTACAATTCTTTCTTCGCCTTCTATAAGAAATCTACTCCATAGTATCATGAGAGTGAAGTCATGTTTAGGAAAATAATATGTCCTGAATTTATCTTCTGAGTCCTTGTGTATATCTATTGGAGTTTCTTCCTACAAAATTTCATAAGAAATTGTGACAAAGAGTACAAAATATGAGCACACAATTAACATATAGCTGTGATTCATGAGTGAATTAAATGTCAGAAAACAATACATAAGATATTTGTATATGAAAAATAGAATAAAGCTTTCTATAAAGAAAGTTACTAATTACATGGACAAGTAATCGAACTATTTATTTGAATGACAAAGCCAAATAGTTAGGCCACATAGAGAATATAGTTTTCAACAACAAAAGAGGAGAATTGATATGGATAACTAAGGAGTAAGAGACAACATTGGGTAAAGCAATTCAGCAAGATTAAAGGGAAACACAACATGTCGCAACATAATAGATGATGCCCAAGCCGAGACGAGGTTGGTGAAATACAAACACAATTGAGCAAGAACTAACTTAATCTTACTCAAAACTATTGAAGTCTAGCATGATTATCAAGAATCAAAACTTAGTTAAAAGCACACCTTTAGATAGAGTCAACGAAATTATATCAAAAAATGAGAAGTAACAATCAACTATCAAAAAATGAGAAGTAACGATCAACTATGAAGTACAGACTCCGACATGAACACTGTGACTCGATAATTAAAAGAATTAAAAATATTCTAATCAAAATTAATATTTTTAATTCTTTTTATATCATCGTTTTAAAATATATTTAACCCTTTTAGATAAGTATGAGATTTGGCCTTAAAAAAATGTATAAGGTCGGATGGAAAAAAAGAGAAATAATTTATTTTAAAAAAAAATTGTCTGAATTGTGTAACATGTGTTGGATGAGTGTGTGTCGAAATATATAAAAAAAACATTTATTTGATAATACTTATTTGATTTTTTTGATATTTGTTTGATTTTTTTTGACACGTATCGGATACCTTGACACATCTATGTCTAGAAATGTCCGTGGGGATAGGATAAAACATTACCCACTTAAATAGTCAAATGAAGCATCATTATTTTTGGATCACTATAAGATAGTTTTATATAAAAATACAATCATCAATAAATTTCAAACAAGATAAGTCATGAAATATATATTTTGAATTTCATTTATCCCTCTTAAAAGAATTAAAAATATTCTAATAAAAATTCATATTTTTAGTTCTTCATTCATATTATTGTTTCAAAACATACTTAAACCTTTTAAATTTGTATGAGATTTTGTATAAAAAAATGAATAAGGTGTGATGAAGAAAAAAGAGAAACAATTTAAAAAAATAATCTTGTATGAATTATATGGATGTTTTGACATCAATTCAACAAATTTCAAGCATATAAAAAAACCATTTATTTGATTACACTTGTTTAACTTTTTTAATATTTATCTGACTTTTTCGAACCGTATTGTACGAATGTCGTACAAATGTCGGATATTGACACATGTTAAATATTATATCTGATTTTTTCAAATCGTATTGTACGAATGTCACACAAATGTCGGATATTGACATATATTAGACACTGTGACACGCCTACGTCTAAACGTGTTCGTACTTGATAGACAACCAAACATAAAACAACACATATCTCATTAATAAGAATAGGATAAAACATTATCCACTTAAATAGCCAAATAAAACATCATTATCATTTTCGGATCACCATAAACAGTAAGATAGTTTTATATAAAAATACAATCATCAAGAAATTTCAAACAAGATTCATTTAATCAATCAAACTATTTAAGCATATTATCACATTTATCTATACCTTTTTCTTATGTATTTCTTAATTAAAATATTGAGGTACTACTTAAAATGTGTGTATTTTTAGTATAGATTAAATAAAATACTATGAATTTGTATAAAATTTATCATGACTTTAAATATTCTAAAACATTTAATAATATTAATTAGGAATTTCTTTAAATAAGAGTCAATAAATATATTTAGTAACTTAAAAAATGACTTATATCTAAATATTTTTTTTGTCAAACAACCAAAATATAATGTTACAATTAAAATTAATACAATTGATTATTTTCTTAACAATTGCACACAATTTATTTAAATATAATACTCTTTTGAAACCATAGTTTCTGCACATTTTGTTTAGTCAAAATATTGATGTAATCACCTTTTTCAATGGCGTTATTGAAATTACCGTCTAGACGGGTATGTTATTTTTTTAATACACATCAATGAAAAAATAAGTAATATTTTTTATTTAAATATATTTTTTTAAATACAGTATATTAAAGTTAATGGTAAAAAATTATATATATTTTTTTTAAATACAGTATATAAAAGTTAATAATAGTGATTTTAATAAAAAATTATTAAATAATTATACAATAAAATAAAGATAAGAATTATAGAAAACTAGGGTCCACTGGAATAAAATATTGCCTTGTTATAGATTAGAAACACTATTAAACTCATTTAATAAAGATTATTTTCCTATATCTCTAAATTTAAAACATTTATTGAAAAAAATAGTCAAATCTATTTAGCATTATTAAATGCGTTTATTTTTTTAATATGATTGAATATATATATATATATATATATATATATATATATATATATATATATATATATATATATATATATATATATATATATATATATATATATATATATATATATATATATATATATATATATATATATACCGAAAATTCATTATATATTTTATAAAGATATAAATAGTAAAAAAAAAAATATTGAAACAAGTATTAAAATTAAAATATATTACTATCGTACCCAAAAATAAAAATCAAGAATAAATAATTAGAATCATTTGACCGAAATCAATGCCATTATCACAAATGTATATTAAAAAAACTGCCCTTTTGAATTTTGACAACTAATCAACCCATTAATGCTTGAGTAATGTAATTTTTTTCCAAGAGGTAAAATTAATTACCAATATTTTGGAAGCACACACTAAATGTATGAATACACTTAACAATTTTGTTTACAAGAATCACATTCCCCTTATTATGCAAGCAAAGAATTTTCAACACCTCAAAAAGCAAAAAGAAAAATAAAAATAAAAAAATAAAATAAAGCATATTAAGTGTAAAATACAAATTAACTTAAGAACTAACCTGTGACAAGAGACAGAGAAGAGAATCCATGTGATTTCTAGCCACAGAATCACCAATGAAAGCCATTTTCTTTCCACGAACAATGTTGAGAAAAAATTTAGGATCAAACATTGGAAGTTCACAATTTTCAGGTTTCCATTTCCAATTGAGGAAATCACTATCCATTCTTCCATGCTTGAAACAATTTTTGCTATCAGGAATTGTAGGGCAACTTGAATTTGTATAGTAAGATGACCCTCTTATACCTCTAATCCAATGACCCTTAAAAATGTCACATGTTTTCTTCTCTAAAAAATTTTTTAAAAAAAAAATTAAAAAAAAACATTAGAACATACTGTAAAAAAATGAAATATAAACTATTTGAGATTTCAAAATAATTCGAATTCAGATAATCGACTCCAAATAATTCGAATTCTTAATTTATTGTTAAACTTTTATTATAACTTTTATTATCCAATAAAACTCTATAATTCCGGTTACATCATTCCTCTTCCACCATAAATCTCCTATTTTATCTCATTAATTTTTTAAATTCAAAATTGAATCTGGTCAAACTAAAATTTAACTTTACACATCAAATATAATTCAATGAATCTAAATAAAAACTAAACAAGTTTTGCTAAATCAATTGTTACAAACATATCAAATGAATTCATGATTGAAAAAAAAATCAAAGATTGAATATGTATCAATGTGATTAATTTTGAGACATACCTTTGTGTAATTCGGATGGTGAAACATGTTGATGTTCCTCAATGGTGTCATGTTCTTGATTAGGCACAAAGGTTTTGGCATGATCAAACTCATCCTTTTGAGAGTGTTTTTGAATGATTTCAAGATCTTGATTAGGAACAATGGATAAAGGGTTTGGAGAATAAAGGAAGAAGAAACTCAAAATGGTGATTATCAATAGAGTGACAATAAAAGGTAACCCTTTGATTAATAGGTTGGGATAGGTTTCCCTTTGGGCATAGTTGTGAAATTTGTCATGAAAAGACTTTGATGATTTCATGGTTTTCTATAACACTCCCTAAGAACAAGAGTGATAGAGAAAAGATAAGAAAATAAAAGGGTTTAATGTGAGAGAATCATGAGAATCACAAATCAAAGAGAGAAAAATGCAAGTTATGCAGTATTGGGAAAGGTTTTTTGGGATTAAATATTATTTAATTTTGAAAAAAATGAAGAGAGAATTCAGATTTTATGTTAAATTTACAAAATGATAAATTAAATTTTAATTAATTATTACTTTAGAAAAGCATATTCCAAAAAAACCACTCTTTTGTAGATTAAAGAGAATGCAGGGTACTTGTCCACAAAATTCCAAAAATAGAAGAGTTTAAATATGTTTTCTTTTTCAACAAAATTGTATTTTTTTTTATCATTTCAAAAGAAAATTATAAAATACGAAATTATTAAGGACATTAAGATTTTGTTCAACCGGCATGATAAGGCATAGGTAAGGTTTGTTCAAATACAAATGGATCCAAATAAAAAAGAAAAAACAATATTAAAAAATAAAAAATTAAATTTCAAAATCAATATAAACTGAACCGAACCATATATATATATATATATATATATATATATATATATATATATATATATATATATATATATATATATATATATATATATATATATATATATATTTTAATTTTTTATTATTATTTGTCTGTATTTTATTGAGATTGATTACTATGCACTGTCAGTGTAAAAAGTTTTACACAATCGATTCATCACCATCACCATCACCCGTTTGTATTACTTTAAAGATTTTTAATATAAAAGTCAAACTTGTTTCAATATCCAACGGTTATGATTAACTGACGGTGTAAAATCCTTTTACGCTGTCAGTGTATTTCAATTAATCTCATATTATTTATTCATTTTTTATTTTTAATATTTCATATTCCAAACATAATTGATCAATCTCATTTTATAATTATAATTTTTAATATATAATATGTTATATAATATTTCATCGTTAAGAATAGTTTTTTTTTTTTTTTCTGTTTCTTCTTTAGTCTTGTAACTAAAACCATCTACTATTTTATATTATTTTTATAATATTTATAAGAAAATTATATTTTATAATTTAAATATTAAAAAAAATTATTCAAATTAAATTGTATGAGATATTTAATATTTTAACTAATAAAAAATTGAACCAAAATATAAATAACTTTATCTTTAAATTTGATAGATTTTAATCTTTAAATCGATCGACAAACACCTCAAATAAGACATTGAATCAAATAGATCTACAATATTTTATTCCAATTTGATGTTTAACAAGTTTAGAATATATACATAAATTATTTTTTATTATAAATAATATTAAGGATACATGTGCATGTTGATTTTTCTGAACTTTTCTATATTTTTTAATTCATATGAATAATAATTATTATTAATATTTAATAAAATATGTAAAGAATAACATGTTGGAATTACACCCAAAATTTAGAGAATTTTGAATCAATTTTGATGAATCAGAATCAATTATTTTGATTGATTCCTTCTCTTGTTCTTCACTTTTCACTCAAGTGAATCAAACGCACCTTGATTGTAAGATGATTCTGTTGCGCAACAATTATTAAAGAAGAAAAGAAAAGATGAATTGGAGAAGAAAAGGAGAAATTAAGGTTTAAGAGAAAAGGGGAAGAAGGAGAATATTTTTGCAGAGTTTCTCTCTGCTTTCAAACTGAAGTTTATTCAATATTTTCTATATGCATCTGCATGTTTTTTTTACAATGATAGGGTGTCTCCCTATATATAGGGTTAGATTGTTTGCACACCAAACAATCTTCAACTAACCTAACTCACAAAATAAAGCTAAGTCTAAAGTTTCTATCGAGATACACTCCCTCAATATTTTGATAGCTATACAATTTCTATACAGAGCATTTCGACCATAACAGTCTATGTCAAAATAGTGCTTTGACACAAAAAATTATATTCTCAACACACCACCTAATTCATTGCGTATAAGTTATCTAACTTCATCATTATTCTTAGTCTTTTGAACACGTCGAACTACATACCTTTCATCATGATGTCTGCAATCTAATTCTCAGTTTTGCAGTGTTCCAAGTTCATCTTCCCGTTTGTTACTTGCTCTCGAAGATAATGAAACCTCATTTCGATATGTTTGCTTCTTCCATGTGATATCAGATTCTTCACCAAATTGATAGCAGGCATGTTATCGATCTTCATGGTAATTCCTCCATGATTTTTCCCTATAATTTCTTTGACCAAATTCTCCATCCATGTTGCATAACATGCACCGAGGGAAGCAATTATGTACTCTACTTCACATGACGACAGTGCTACTAGTGGTTTTTTACTTGAGCTCTGTCGCTACGCGAAAAATATAGAGTTGCCATCGAATTTTATTTATTCCAAAGGAAAGGGAAAATATCAAGAAAACCCCAAAAGAATGGTCATCGCAACCACGAACAGGTTCGGAAGTCGGTTATACAAGGTGAAGGTATTAACATCCCTCACATCCATTGTACTCGATGGGAACCATCTAGATTGTCTCTCGCTTGAATGGGTGCCTTTACGTTAATGTTTACTTGCTAAAGGTATATAGAGTGAAAATGAATTTTTTATTAGTGTGCTCGCCAAGGATTTGGGCCCTCTTGCCTACGTATCCTGATTCGTCCAATGAGAAAGTCAGAGCCCCGTAGTTCGTGGTAAAAAATGATTATTTATTGGTTGTTTTTACCTTGAAAAAGGATTTTCAGAATGATGTCATAAGGCGCAAAATAAAAGGTTTGATGAGTTGATGTTGTTTTTAGGTTTTTATGAAAAATGATTATTGATTTGAATTGCACTACTACACATAGTGCACAATCCTAATCGTACTTTATTGTGTTTTGAATTTGATTTGAGAAAATGTCACTTGACGTTGGATCAAGGGTTTTTTTATTACTTATGAAATGGTGACATTCCTAACTTCTAAGGTTGGCTAACATGCAATAACAAACAAAGGAAAGTGAGGAAAAAAGTACACCAAAGTGGGGAGGGGGATACATGAAAAATACAAGGGAGATGATGCGAGAAATGAACGGTCACATTGTAAGGTAGCCCAAGAGAAAGCCTTGTGTGTGCCTTGTGTCCTAAGATAACAAATGGATAATGGTATTACAAAGCATGTCTCCCTAAGATAGTACCATGAATGCTCTCTTGTAATGAAAGATTACAAGTCCATAATACTCCCAAGTTGCATAGGTCAATTGTAACACCCCTTTTTATACCCCAAAATACTTAACATATAATCAGAGTGAATAAGCACGCATATAAATAAAAGGGCGTCACATCGACGTTTTCAAAAACTAAAAACTTTCAAAAACCAAACATCATTCATCAGCAATGTACAATACACCTGGTCATTTAAAATAACACATTTCAAATATCATGAATATACAAGAATATGCGTTCGCAGCGGAAAATAATGAATACTCATGTATTTCATAAAATGATTCATGTCCCATACCATGATCATCTCTCAATAATCTCTTCAAGATAAGATAAAACCATATCCCGAATATTTGGCACTATGGCCTCTCAAACAGCAAATTGCAATTACACGTGTTCACAAGTAATAACATAATACATATCCAAATAAGATATGAGTTCAATACTACTATTCTACCCAGTGTTACATGACCAGAGCATTGACTCACTACCTAGTCTCTAAACCAAAACACGGAAACTCTTCGGCTAAATCTCGAGTGAGCTACCGCCACTTACTTCCGCAATACTACTCTTGAGTATCTGCACGATACCCATGTAAAGGCAACATTCAAACAGAAGGGTGAGAATTCAAATCATTATAAAGAAGTATAATAAAGCACAATGATTAAATCCACAATTAACGGAATTCATCACACCTTGTATAACCCTGTAAATAATACTAACCAACATTTATATCACATGTTTCAAACATCCATCACAACTCAAGGAGTATAACATTAAAATCCAATGTTATATTCTCAAATATACACATAACCACAATTATCACATAATCACATATTTCACCAAGTTATGTATCCAAACATCACCAAATTCAATTACCATATCTCATACACACATCACAATCACATCAATGCATACGTTCAATTATCACATAACTCTAATGTGACTCAATGCAAGACATGTGACTCTATGCATGTGGTACCGCAATGTGAACCCAACGTTTCACCGCTTTCCGATTCAATATCTAGAATCTAAGCCACGCTTATGATCCGGACAAGATCAAAGCCACTACGTCTATTTCCAATTAAGGATCAACGTCTGCTACGCCTATTTCCATTCAAGGATCAACGTCTATTACCATGTGAACCCACAGTTTCACCGCTTCCACCATGAAGTCGACCATGCCATGAATGAATGTACAAATACCAACAACATATGCAATTAAGATCATCTCTACCATCTTAACATTCCACATATCACCATAATTCAACTCTATGAATTATCCACCAATGGTACATATACACATTCATAACAAATACACTATTCACATCTATAAACTAATTATCAAATACGCACACTTAGATTTCATTTCAAAATGATTACAACATTTAAAATCCTCAATTTTCCCTTTTTCAACAGCAAGTAACCGGTTAACGTATTTTGGGTAACCCGTTACTCAGTTCCACAGAATTCAATTCCTAGGCATATTTTTAACTAAGTAACCCGTTAACGCTTTTAGAGTAACCCGTTACCCTGAAAACAGAATACAATTCTGGGCAGATTTTCAAGATGGTAACCAGTTAACGCATTTAGGATAATCGCTTAACACAAAACAAAGTTCAATTCTTGGCAAATTTTTAGCAAGTAACCGGTTAACACATTTAGAGTAACCGGTTAACACAAAACAGAATGCACTTCCTGAGCAGATTTTTAACAAGTAACCGGTTAACGCATTTAGGGTAACCGGTTAACACGCTCGAAACTGGAATTTTTCTTAACGTTACCTGTACTTTAATGGAATTTAATAAAATAAGTGGTTTCTCAATCTATTACTCAATTTCATCCATATATCCATTCCAAACACAATTAATCATCACAAATCAAGAATACTCATCAAAACCTAACAATTCCAAAAACCATAGAATTTAGGGATTTCAACCTAAACATATTTCTACCCATTGGCCCAATCATACTAACCCATAATAATAAGGATTCTCCCCCTTACCTCTTCAATTTTCTGGAAACCTAGCTTCTCTCTTGTTCTTCCCCTCTTCTCCTTACTTTTCCTCTTTTCTTTCTCTGTTGCCGTCAAATGATCAAATGAATCCTACTTCTCTCTCTCTCCTCTTACTATTCTAGTATTATATTTGGGCTTAAAGAATGATACCTCTAATTTAATTATTAGGCCCAATAAGACCTAATATTATAATATCTCTAATTAGTTCAATTAAATTAAACCAACACAATATACGCACCAAGTTAATTAATATAATCAATTATTATACTACATAACAACCAATTAGTTAATTAACACTCCCAATAGATAAAATAAAATATAATAATAATAATATAAGAAATAAATGCTAAAATTGGGTTGTTACAACTCTCCCCCACTTAAAAGATTTTCGGCCTCGAAAATTTACCTCAAACGAACAACTCCGGATACGATTCCTTCATTTTATCCTCGAGTTCCCAAGTGATATTGCCATTGGCGGCTCCACCCCATATCACTTTCACCAAAGCCATCTCCTTACCACGAAGCTTCTTCACTTCTCGATCTTCAATTCGCATATGTGATGTATCAACCGTCAAATTATCCCTCACTTGAACATCATCTAATGGATATTGTCGCACCTCGAAAAAATGGGATACGACCTATGCGAAACGCGATCGCACGCTCGCAATGATGGACTGAACAGAGTCGCCACCGAACTTTATTTATTCCTAAAAAGGAAAAGGGAAATATCGATAAAACCTAAGACAAAACGACAATGATTTTTGGTCGTCGCAACCAAATCAGGGTTCGAGAGTCGATTACGCGAGGGGAAGGTATTAGCACCCCTCACGTCCGTTGTACTCAACGGGAACCATTAGGTCAGTTGTGTGCGTTAATGTTAGTTTGAAATATTAGGCTTTTCAATTTATTAGGTGGGAAAGAATATAAGAGAGAAGAAATGTTTTTGGATTTTTTTAACGAAGGACTAAACCTAAGTTTTTTTTTATTAGTGGGCCTGACAAGATTTACAAATCCTGCTCCTACGTATCTCAAAAGAGAAATCAAAGCTTACGTAGTTCTGGGTAGAAAAGTGTTTGTTTGTTGGTCGATTTTAGCGAAAGTCATACTGTATTAATCGACGAAAACATTATTTTACCCAAAACAGATGAGGAGTGAACGCATACCACACATTGAACGGATTTACAAATCTACATTCGGAAAAGCGTCATTTATCTCTACTCAACAATCGTGGCCGAAACATTGTTTTGTATCTCTTAAGACAATATATCTTTCGTTTATGAAAAAGGTTTTTGATTAATCGCACGGCGGCGAGAAAAAGGGGTTTGATTGGTTGGATGTACTTTGAGTGATGGCGAGAACTTGGATGAGCGAGATATACATCTCGAATCCTAGCCTCAGGAGTGCATGGTATACACCATGTTCCATTTCCATCTTTATTAAAAAAGTTTAAGATAGGAATTAAGTATTTTAGAATTTGATTGAGAAAGGGTTTGAAGAAACCGCATTAACAATTTTAGACGATGGCGAGAGCTAAGATTGGCGAGGCATACGTCTCGAATCTTAACCTCAGGAGTGCATGGTATACACCATGTTCCATTTCCACCTTTATTGAGAAAGTGTTTAAATAAGAATTAGGTATTTTGAGTTTTGTTGTGAAAATGACTTGACCTAGATCAAGTATTGATGGACGTTTAAGAGAAATTTGGATAAGTGTTTGAGAAAACAAAGTGGATAATTTTGGATGATGGCGAGAGCTAGGATTGGCGAGATATACATCTCGAATCCTAGTCCCAGGAGTGCGTGGTATACACCACGTTCCATTTCCATCTTTATTGAAAAAGTCTTGAATATGAATTAATATTTTTTTGAGTTTTTATTAGGGAAAATGGCTTGACGTTGAATCAAGCATTTGATGAAAGTTTGAAAGAGATGGGATGGAATGGGATGGAGGAATGAGTTGATTTGTTTATTGAGAAAATACTCGACGTTGGATCGAGTCATTTATTTTTGTATTTTTGAAATTGTTGATTTTATTCTTGTGTTAGTATCTAACTAAACAGTCAAACAAATAAATAAATAAACAGTACAAGATTATTACACATCGGGGGAGTGGGGTACATTTTGTCAAATGGGGATTCAAAATCATGAAATAATTAAATCGGGCCCAAACAACAAATAATGCATGAGTGTAAGTGCAAGAGAACCGGCTCATTGTAAGAAAGCCCAAGAGTAAGCTATGTGAGGTTGATGGCGATGCTTAAAAAGTAATCGACTTACAAGGGTGTGGAAAATGGGCTCGATATTAAATCGAGAAAATATGATTTTTATAAGTTAAAAAAATGGTTTCGAATGCATGATGCAATTAAAAGAAAAAACAAATCTATATTATTAAACAATAATAAAAAAAAGAAATATAAATAATAAAGCATAAATATGAAAGAAAATAGTAAAAGAAAGAAAAACTACGCCTAGGAGTATCGAACCCACTAAACTAAAGATCTAGAAGCCACTCCCCTCCACCAGACCACTTACTAACTAACTGATATTTTAATACTAACTTTAAATATATAAACTAAGATAAACTAAAAAAGAATTAAAATGAAAAAACTAAATAATAAAAAACTGTAGAGTACCCTAATTAATCCCAACCCTTGGCCGTTGGTTTCTTCAAAAAGAGAATAAAATGGGAAATGGAAAATATTTATTGACTGAACCTAGGAAACCTAATCATAAATTAATAGTTTTAAAAAATGACTTATTCTGTATGGAATAAATAAAAAAACACTAAGAAAAAAGCACAGACTCGTTCTAACAAAAACACAACCTTAAATGCTCTCTCTATCTCTTATCCGCCGCTCTCTCTCTCAATCTCACAATGCTCCCTCAATCTCTCACCCCTCTCACGAGCGTCCCTAACCCTCAACCTCAAACAAAATCGCTCTCACAATCTCACGATCCACGGCGAGCTAAGACCAAAAGTACAAGAAAAAAAAAACCAACCGAAGACTTACTTCCGGCGACGGCAGTGACTCAGGTAAACCTCGAATCCTCTTCTCTCGCCTCTGCCCCTGATTTTCTTTGCTTTTGGAATTAGGTTTTGTACCTTCGAAATCGCGGCCGCCTCCGAGTATTAGGGTTTCGTTTTTCAAATCCTCCCGTCTCACAAACTCGCTTTCCTATTTATCTTTGCAGCTTAGGGTTTCGGTTTGATGCTCAAAGGTTCGAAAGGAGAAAGTTTCCAAAATCGCTTTTGCTGCTCAGAAACGAGTTTAGCCTGTTTTATGCTATAATTCGGAACTGGTAATCTGAACAGTGTACTTTCATCTTTGTTTTTGTCTCAATACCCGAATTGGGAATTTTTTGAAATTGTACCGTTGCCAATGCCATTTGCAGGTTTAGGTTGGTTGATTTGTGGTTTCGTCCCATGCTTCCACCCAATTTTCCGGAAGATTCAAAGACGATGTTGATTGCTCAGTTAAGGATGCTTCACAAGGTTTTGCCCAAGTTGCTTTGATTGGAAAAGGCTGTAGCTGTTTCAAACTGTTTTCTCCCTTGCAAATTTTATATCCGAGATAAGAAGCAATAATCTCTGTGAAAAACGATCTGGACCCAGGGGCCTCCTGTTCTTCAAATAATTTGGCATGGGAATCACATAAGGCTGACTGCCGCAAGTCAACAAGACGGATTGAGCCCTTTGAACTGCTATATGCCAATGTATTACAATGTGTCGGGTGAAATTCTGCTGATGTTATAACCTCGGTAAGGTCCTCCATATTTGCAGGCTTTACATTGACAATATTAAAACTTTGATTGCTAATTTCCAGGTTCCAAAGATTTATTCGCAGATCATCGGCGGATATGAAAGTTTCTCCATCGCTGTTATTTGAAATAGAATTGATGTGATAATCATGAGCATGTCTCTATACTCTACGACATCGAGCCAAAAGTAAGTTTGCAGAATTCCCTCGCCATCTAAGCTCACGGTAAGGGAGCTTATCTTCATTTCGAATTACTAAGTCCAACATCGGTACCCTGCCAAAAGCTTCTGATGTTTTTTTTTCTGCAGATTCTCGTGACTCAAAGGTACTAAGCAAAAGGTGAACCAATGTACATAACTCATTAAAATAGACGTCGGCTAAGCTCTAGAGCTTCCAAAAGTTCCAAACACTCAATTCACCTACTTCATCATTCTGAGAGTTTGTCGCCGCTTCTCTAGCTTTTTCTGTAGCTTCCCTTATTTGTTGCCATTTTGAACTGGCATTATGAATGACCCTAGCCTCACGAGCTTTGTTGATTTCATCCTCAGGTTGTTCATTGCTACTGTTGTGCTTAGTATGGTGCAATGAAGAGAGACCATCCCAGGAAAAAGGAGCTTGATTCAATATCCAACATTGCAGCTTTCCCGAGTCTCTCTCACAAGCTAATTTCAAATGGAGCCATTGCGTGAACCTGAACGCAGGCCCTGCAGTTACGTCTCCCAACCTATACAAAGCCCGAGAAGTGACGGTAAGAGGCAAAGGAACCTCAAATTCAGAATCAGAGTCGTCACATAGGAATTCCAATTCCTTGTCTTGATCTTTTCCCTGCTTTTGATGTTTTGCCATACGGTATGCTTGGAGTGGTTTTTTGAAATGCTTGTAAATTGCATGGATGTTAGAAAATTTAGATGGAATGTGCATAGATTAGAAATGATTGCAATCCCCTTTTTTGTTACTGCTATGAGTTTTCTGTTGGATATTAATTGGGTTTTCTTCAGTTTGTTTTTTCTTGCAGGCCATGATTGATTTGCTGCTACTATTGTTGATCACTTGGCTTCTCTAAAGCAAGCTTGGAAAGATTTGGATAAATGTTTTTTTGTTTGCGTCCAACAGAACCTCACAAACCCTTTGCAATGTGAGAGTTTCAAACATTTTAAAGCATGTAATCAAATGAGAAGAATTTTGAAGCACTGTTTCATCTAAACTTTCCCAAGTGCCCTCATCATAAGGAAGTGCGAATAGCAAGCAACCGCTCAGGATTCTTCCACTGTTACTTCACAAATATCTGTTGTAGCCGTCCCATATTTTGCCTTATAATTTTCAAGCTTTCTCTTACTGTTAAAGAATTATCCTGCTAAATACCTGCACTTTTTCGCACCTGTGTACTTGCAATAGTGCTTCATGGTGGGATCAACTTGGGATTTGCTGCTACCGTGTGGATGTTATGGGTTTGTGAATGTTGGAAAAATGGTTATCAAATGTATGTATGTATTGTTTTGATTTGAAATGCATTATGGATACAAAATGGATTTTGGATTTTGATTATAAAAAATGGATGTGGATTTTTAGGAATAATCCAATATTAGTTTGAATATCAATTTAATTACTAATAACAAATCAGCAAAAAACCAAATTAAAAACAAATTAATCTATAATTCATTTAAAATTACTTGGATATCAACTCTAACATTCATTTGGAAATAAAAATCGATTAGAGTTTTAATCATTAGTAAAAATAAACAATTAAGATTAAATTGACAATTGGAATTAAACTTAATTTGAAATTAAAATCAAATTAAAAATAAAAAAGAGTCAAGATATTAAAATCCATTTTATACTGATGAATGTATGCAAATGAACCTTAGGCCAAGTGCCAAACAAAAATAAAAAATTCAGGACCAAAATCGGGGTATGACAATTGCCCCTATTTAAGTATCTTCAACTAGAGAATATGAAGCAGGACACTCTTCATATGATCATAGTGGGAGATGATTAAATATTAAGAAGACCCGGATTTTGATCCTGAATCCCCATGACATGATGTGATATGATATGATATGCCATGATATGCATGGATGCATGGTTCTTTTTTGTAATTTTTTTTTATCTGCTAGGGATATGGTGGACCCTTAACAGGAGATGCTACTAGACAGACCAAACTGTGGGGAATGCTGATGGTCCACAGGAAGACAGACAAATGGTAAGGAACAACTTGCTGGGGAGACAGTCCTGCTGGAGAATCAGGCACACACTGGGGAGTAATCAAAATGAGATTTGATTAATCGATACTTGGGATACAAGAGGTTTCGGTAGTAAGTTCACATATGACTTACTAACCCGAATCAAGGAAAAGATGCTACAACCAGTTCACATATGACCAAAACAGGTTCATATATGACCTGACAATGCTGGGGAATAATCAAGGAGAAAACTCTTCGGAACAGGTTCATGTATGACCTGACACCAGAATAAGGGTGCAACAACAGGTTCATACATGACCTGAATGGTATTGAACAAACAGAGAAAAAACTTCAGAGCAGGTTCAAGTATGACCTGACACCGGAATAAGGGTTCAACAACAGGTTCATACATGACCTGAATATGATTAAACAAAGAATCTTCAGAGCAGGTTCAAGTGTGACCTGACACCGGAATAAAAAGGTTCAACAACAGGTTCAGACATGACCTGAATAGGATTGAACAAAGAATCTTCAGAGCAGGTTCAAGTGTGACCTGACACCGGAATAAAAAGGTTCAACAACAGGTTCAGACATGACCTGAATGGTATTGAACAAACAGAGAAAAAAATCTTCAGTACAGGTTCAAGTATGACCTGACACCGGAATAAAGCTCAATGACAGGTTCATATATGACCTGAATGGTATTGAACAAAAGTTTGGAAAAACTCTTCAGAGCAAGTTCAAGTATGACCTGACCCCGGAATAAAAGCTCAACAACAGGTTCATACATGACCTGAATAGTATTGAACAAAAATTGGAAAAACTCTTCAGAGCAGGTTCAAGTATGACCTGACCCCGGAATAAAAGCTCAACAACAGGTTCATACATGACCTGAATGGTATTGAACAAAAATTGGAAAAACTCTTCAGAGCAGGTTCAAGTATGACCTGACCCCGGAATAAAAGCTCAACAACAGGTTCATACATGACCTGAATGGTATTGAACAAAAATTGGAAAAACTCTTCAGAGCAGGTTCAAGTATGACCTGACCCCGGAATAAAAGCTCAACAACAGGTTCATACATGACCTGAATGGTATTGAACAAAAATTGGAAAAACTTCAGAGCAGGTTCAAGTATGACCTGACACCGGAATAAGAACAAATGGACTTTGACCGTAAGCAATGGACTACAACCAGCTTTTAACGGATTTTGCCAACAACAATTGGACTTGAAAATGACTGCGAAAACCGGATGTTGGTTTAAGGATACCAAAGACAAACTGGAATTAGAGGTCCAAGGACATGAGGTCGACAACAAGACCTGGGTCAATGCACAATGAGCATGAAATACCTTTCGGCTATGCATGATTTGAATGCATGATATATGAATAATCATGATTATGAGAATGCGGACACTTGGCGGACTGGGTGTTTGTAGGGACAGAGATTCTGATTCCTCAACACCAATAACTCATACTCGTACAATTAACAGGCGCATCCAGGGGAGAAACTATCATGATTGACAGTTATAAATAACCAAAGGTCCATCCTTCTAGAGGATTCATAAGTTGTACTCCATGGGGACTTTTGTTGGTGATCCTGGAGTATTTATGCAAACTTTGAGCCTTTCGGGGAAACAAATGATTTTCCTTCGATTTTCACATGTATCAAAGTAAATTTGTTCTAAGTTTCAATTTTTTTTTCCAAGTTTCAAAACTTCATTATTGACAAATAAAGGACATTTTGCATAACAAAGAAGAGCATAGATGAACACAAATTAACAATGATTGGGAAAACTTGTATTTTATTCAAGAATGGTAGCACACAAATGACGTAGCTCCATAGAGTGTTACATTTTTTTGAAAATGGCAATAAGGAAAGGTTTACATTGAATTCAGTGACCACTAACATCCTTAATAGGTATGATTCCCCCAAAACCTTGCTTCTAAGGGGAGTGACTGGATTAATCTTCCACCTCAAATTCTTCGGTGTAAATCAGTAACAACTGATGCAGTTTATGCCTTTATGCCCCTAACTTTTGCCTGGATCGCCCTTTCGGGTTTTCAATCCACCGGGACGCTCTTTTTTGCCTAAGTCGCCTTTTCAGGTTTTCAACTTAGCGAGCTACCAATTTTTATTCATCCCTAACTTTTGCCTGGACCGCCCTTTCGGGTTTTCAGTCCACCGGGATACCCTTTTTTGCCTAAATCGCCCTTTCAGGTTTTCGATTTAGCGGGTTTTTGTTAGGCATAGTATTTTTTAACTGCATCAGAGTTCACGGGGTGTGAGAGCTCTTCATCATCCATAGTTGTGAGAATCAAGGCACCTCCGGAGAAAACTTTCTTCACAACATATGGGCCTTCATAATTGGGAGTCCACTTCCCACGTGAATCCTTGTGTATTGGCAAGATCTTCTTAAGCACGAGGTCTCCTTCTCTGAATTCCCGAACACATACTTTCTTGTCAAAAGCCCTTTTAAGCCGTTTCTGGTATAATTGTCCATGGCACAAAGAAGTCAATCGCTTCTCATCTATGAGGTTCAACTGATCAAATCTATTTTGAATCCACTCAGCCTCTTCTAGCTTGGTCTCCATCAAGATTCTCATTGAAGGTATCTCTACTTCAATTGGGAGAACTGCTTCCATCCCATATACCAAAGAGAATGGGGTTGCCCCTGTTGAAGTGCGGACGGAAGTCCGATATCCATGCAATGCAAAGGGTAGCATCTCGTGCCAATCCTTATAGGTCTTCACCATTTTCTGCAGGATTTTCTTGATGTTTTTATTAGCGGCTTCAACAGCGCCATTCATCTTTGGACGATATGGTGAAGAGTTATGGTGCTCAATCTTGAAGCTCTCGCATAATTCCTTCATGGTCTTATTGTTCAGATTCGTCCCATTATCTGTGATGATCCGGCTTGGAATTCCATAACGGCAAATGATCTCTTTCTTGAGAAACCGTGCAACCACTTGTTTTGTCACATTAGCATAAGAGGCGGCTTCCACCCATTTGGTAAAGTAATCAATGGCAACCAGGATGAAGCGGTGACCATTGGAAGCTTTAGGCTCGATGGCGCCAATCATGTCGATGCCCCACATTGAGAAAGGCCAAGGTGACGTCAAAACATTTAGTAGGGTCGGAGGCACGTGTACCTTGTCGGCATAAATTTGGCATTTATGACATTTTCTAGCATAATTGAAACAGTCGGATTCCATGGTCAACCAGTAATAACCAGCTCTCAAAATCTTCTTGGCCATGGCATGCCCATTGGCATGAGTCCCAAAGGATCCTTCATGAATCTCCTTGATCAACATGTCCGCTTCACGTCCATCCACGCATCTGAGCAGAATCATGTCGTGATTTCTCTTGTACAACACACCATTGCTCAAGAAGAATTTGGATGCTAACTTCCTCAATGTTTTCTTGTCAAGGGTTGTTGCATCCGTTGGATATTCTTGATTTTGCAAAAAACATTTGATGTCATGAAACCAAGGTTTACCATCGGCTTCCTCTTCAACTGACTGGCAGTAGGCAGGCTCAACTTTCCGCTCGATCTGAATGAGAGGTGCTTCATTATGGAATCTGACTTGGTACATTGAAGCCAACATAGCCAAAGCATCAGCAATTTGATTCTCAGTTCTCGGGATATGACGGAAAGTGATTTCGTCAAAGTATTTTATTAGTTCCATGACATGGGCACGATATGGGATCAACTTGGTGTCACGGGTTTCCCATTCGCCTTTGACTTGGTATATCACCAAGGCTGAGTCTCCACATACTTCAAGGATTTTGATTCGGAGATCAATGGCTGCTTCAATGCCTAGGATGCACGCCTCATATTCTGCTATATTGTTCGTGCAATCAAAATACAACCTTGCTGTGAAGGGAGTGTATCCACCATTTGGATTCAACAGGACATCTCCTACGCCGTGCCCCATGTAATTGGAGGAACCATCAAACATGAGCTTCCACCGAGATCCGGGTTCAGGTCCTTCATCAAGTTCTGGGATCTCGCAATCTTTTACTACCATAATGTCTTCATCAGGGAAGTCAAACTTCAACGACTGGTAATCTTCGACGGGCTGGTTTGCCAGGTAATCAGACAACACACTTCCTTTTATGGCTTTCTGAGACACATATTGGATGTCATACTCAGATAGTAACATCTGCCAACGGGCGAGTCTTCCAGTCAAAGCAGGCTTTTCAAAGATGTACTTTATTGGATCCATTTTTGAGATCAACAAAGTAGTGTGGCAAATCATGTATTGTCTTAGACGACGAGCGGCCCATGCTTAGGCACAACCAGTTTTCTCCAAGAGTGAATATCGGGTTTCACAATCGGTAAATCTCTTACTTAGATAGTAGATAGCATGTTCCTTTCGACCGGTTTCGTCATGTTGTCCCAACACACATCCCATTGACTTTTCAAGCACCATTAAGTACATAAAGAGTGGTCTCCCCTGGACAGGTGGAATTAGAATAGGGGGCTCTTGCAGATATTGTCCGATTCTCTCAAAATCCATTTGGCAGTCAGAATTCCATTCAACTGCTTGATCTTTTCGAAGCAGTTTGAAGATAGGCTCACATGTGGCCGTCATATGTGAGATAAACCTTGAGATATAATTCAAACGTCCCAGGAAGCCTCTAACCTCTCGCTCAGTGCGTGGAGCTGGCATCTCTTGTATAGCTCGGACCTTGTCAGGGTCCACCTCGATTCCTCGTTGACTGACAATGAAACCAAGCAACTTTCCGGATCGGACACCGAAGGTGCATTTAGCAGGATTTAGTCGTAGTCGAAACTTCCGAAGACGCTCAAATAGCTTTTGCAAGTGGTCTATATGATCCTCTTCACTTTGAGATTTTGCAATCATATCATCCACATAAACCTCAATTTCCTTATGCATCATATCATGGAAAAGGGTGACCATTGCTCTTTGGTAAGTTGCCCCAGCATTTTTGAGACCGAATGGCATTACCTTATAGCAAAATGTTCCCCAAGGGGTGATGAATGTGGTCTTTTCCATGTCTTCTGGATCCATCTTGATTTGATTATAACCCGAGAATCCATCCATAAAGGAGAAGACTGCAAACTTAGCAGTGTTGTCTACCAGAGTGTCAATATGTGGCAGAGGGAAATCGTCCTTCGGACTAGCTTTGTTTAAATCCCTATAATCAACACACATCCTGACCTTGCCATCCTTTTTGGGTACTGGCACAATGTTGGCTACCCATTGAGGGTACTTTGCAACTGCTAGAAAACCGGCATCAAATTGACGTTTCACCTCGTCACAAATCTTTAGAGCCATGTCGGGTCTTGCTCTTCGGAGCTTCTGCTTCACTGGCGGACAATCTGGCTGTAGTGGTAGCTTGTGGACCACAATATCAGTATCTAAACCTGGCATATCCTGATATGACCAAGCAAATACATCTACATATTCATATAGCAACTTGATCAATCTTTCCTTGATGCTTGCCTCAAGTGTAGTCCCGACTTTGACCTCTTTTTTGTCTTCCTCGGTGCCAAGGTTGATTGTTTCCACTGGTTCTTGATGTGGCTGAAGGGCCTTTGACTCGTGCTCGAGCATCCTTTCCAGTTCTTCTGGGAAATCACAATCTTCCCCACTCTCCTCTTCCGCTTGGTAGATGGGGAGTTCAAAATTATAGGAAGTAGCGGGGTCATCGAATTCAACTGGTTTATTGATTATTCTGCATGTTTTTTAATGATGGTTTTTTTTTTTTAGAAAAATGGAAATAAAATGCAAAAAAGAAGTAAAAAAATATTTTTGTAGTTTTTGAAAGGATTGCCATTTTAAGAAAAACAATAGATAAATGAACGACAAGGATTTGAACAAAATGCTCTTTATTTGTCATAATGATTTTTTTGAAATTCAAAAGGGGCCCTACAAATGATCCATTAGCCTTGGGCAGAGCTAAGGATTTTCAAAAAAACACACAAAGGAAAACAACAATTACTTTGACACAGGAAAAACTTCTGGAATCTCAACCGCTTCCCAGTTTGTCAAGGCTGCTTCACACCGGTATATCAGATTCGATGTTTCTCCATCTTCAGTGTCATCTTCCACTGCACCAACTTGTTCTCCATGGATAAATCCTTTGCTCAGGAAAACTTCTTGCATGCTCCGCACACGGTCCTTTGCAGGGACCAGGGCTCCTCCGTTAGCAGAAGGCTTGTACCCCAAACCAAAACGGTCGTTTTTCTCATTGACGTTGATAACTTGCCCCCAACCTGCAGGGCCTCCACTTTCAACTGCTGATTTTGCGCTCTTCAAAGAGGCGAATGACAAACTAGCTTTCTCAACAGGATCCTTAACCTCTTCAAGTGTGGCATTGGATATTTCTAGGGCTTGAAAGGAGGTTTCTAAGGCATCCTCATCAGCCTCAATATAACGGAAAGAGGAGAGTTGACTGATGATAAAGTCCTCTTCACCTGAGACAATAACGAGTTTGTTATCGACAACGAACTTCATCTTTTGATGTAGAGTAGAAGTTACTGCCCCAGCGACATGTATCCATGGGCATCCCAAAAGGCAGCTATAAGCTGGATTTATGTCCATGACTTGGAAATTGATGGGGAATACATGCGGTCCAATCTGTATCGGTAACTCTACCTCCCCAACTACTGTCCTTCGTGAACCATCAAATGCTTTCACCACAAGCGCACTAGGTTTCAACTCTGAACCTTGGTAGGACAATTTAGCGAGTGCCCTCTTTGGTAGAACATTTAGGGATGATCCAGTGTCAACTAAAACTCTGGCCAGAGCATCTTCTTGGCACTTTATGGATACATGCAAAGCACGATTGTGATTCTTCCCCTCCTTGGGCAGCTCTTCATTACTGAAGCTTAGAGTGTTGCAGGCTGTGATATTGGCGACCACTCCATCGAATTGGCCGACCGTTATGTCTTGGGTAACATGAGCCTGAGCAAGCACTTTTAGCAGAGCTTCCCTATGAGCTTCGGAATTCAGAAGCAAAGACAAGATAGATATTTTTGATGGCGTTTGGTGTAACTGATCAACTATCTTGTAGTCAGATTTCTTTATTATCCTTAGGAACTCACTTGCTTCATCTGTTTGCACAGCCGGCTGTGCCCCT
Source organism: Lathyrus oleraceus (assembly GCF_024323335.1). Classification (NCBI taxonomy): domain Eukaryota; kingdom Viridiplantae; phylum Streptophyta; class Magnoliopsida; order Fabales; family Fabaceae; genus Lathyrus; species Lathyrus oleraceus. The sequence continues at coordinate 107,774,776 of NC_066579.1, forward strand.
CCCTGTTCTGGGGTAGGATTTACATTTGCAGCTCCCCTTGTTGGCTCTTGAGGGTTGACATTAACATTGGGAGTATAAATCCGACCACTACGGGTCATCCTGCTTGTTCCTGCGATATTGGTGATGTCGGTGTCAACATTCTCCAAAACTTCCTTACTTTCAGCAAATTTGGGTTTTCCATCTACCAACCCATCCACCACTGTTATGTCGTACTTCCAGGGTACCGCCTTGGTGCTCTCAAAAGGAAATGGGGTAGGCATACAAACTACCATGGGTGACGGATGAACAATGTCTCTCCTGTGATAAGTCACCTCAAATGGTTCTGGTATGTTAAAGACAGGTTCAATGACCGAAATTTCCTCATTAATTGTTGGACCAGAAATTTGCAAAACGCCTTGATCCATCAAGTTATGAATATCCTTTTGTACTACTTTACATCCCTTCGGCTGAATGGCACATTCTTCACAGCTATCGTGACAGGTATCAATCAATCTAGCCCTCACCAATCCTGCATGAAGCACTAGCAACGGAGTTTTAACATCCTCCACAGTCTTGATTACACACACATCAGAAGCATCTTCGACGGCATTGACATCACCATGTGCTAGCAAAGGGTTGTTCTTGACATTGGGTCCGACGTCTCGAAAGGACAGAATCTTCTTTTCAACCAGGTCTCGCACAATATGCTTTAAAGCATAACATCCTTCTAAATCATGTCCAGGGGCACCCCCATGGAAAAGACAATGAGCATCTGGATTGTACCATGGCGGTAAAGGATTTGGTGGAGTTCCCAAAGATCTGGGCGTCACTAACCCTTTTTGTAGCAATGACGGGTACAATTCAGTGTATGTCATAGGGATTGAAGCAAACGGAACTCTACTTCTTGGCACCCTATTTTGATTTTGAGGATTTTGCGGACGAGGAGCCTGTGCCCTCGGCTGTTGATAAGCAGGTGGCGCGGGCGCTTGCTGATATATCGGCGCTTGTTGAGCAGGAACAGGTTGATAAACTGAAGCTTGTGGTTGGTTAAAATTTGGTGTGACAGCTGCCACATACGGTTGTTGGACATATTGTACTGGATAAATTGGTTGTTGTTGAGAAAATTGGTGTTGTTGAGTAAATTGGTGTTGTTTCTTCCATGACTGACTCCTTCTTTGGCTGGTTGACACTGCATTCGTATCCCCCTCCTTCTTTCTTTGAAATCCTCCAGGAAACTTTTTGGCATTACTACCAGATGTTTCAGAGGTAGTCATCATCTTTCCATTCTTTAATCCAAGTTCGACCTTTATGCCTACAGCGACCAGGTCGGAGAAACTTGCAGATACGCTACTTACCATTCTTTCATAGAACACAGGTTTAACTGTATCCATGAACCAATCCGCTAATTCCTTCTCAGCCATAGGTGGTTCGACATGCGAGGCCACTTCCCTCCATCGTTGCGCATACTCCTTAAAAGACTCCTTGTCTTTCTGGGACATGCTGAGCAGTTGTCTCCTATCTGAGGCCATATCCATGTTATACTTGTAATGTTGGATGAAGGCATCAGATAAGTCCTGGAAGCAACGAATCCTACTCTGATCCAGGCTTAGGTACCACTTAGAGGGAGCACCCCTCAGGCTATCCTGGAAGCAATGTATCATGAGCTTGTCGTCCTCTACATGCGCAACCATTTTTCGATAGTACATAATGAGGTGACTCTTAGGACACGAGTGGCCCTCATACTTATCGAAATCTGGGGTCTTGAACTTCGCAGGAATCACAAGACCTGATACCAAGCACATCTCCTTAGCTGTAGCACCAAAAACTTGGTCGCCCTCCATAGCCCTCAGTCTCTTCTCAAGCAGCTGGTAATTCTCCTTCATCCCTCTTAGGTCCTCCTGCCTTTCCTCATCTTCATCTGAAAAGTCTGGAGCGTGTTGTTGGTCCTCAAAGTAGGGTTGCACGTGCGCACGAACGAGAGGAGGTGCGAACGTGTGAACCACTGGATGATTTTCATTGATGGTCGGTAGAGGAGCTGTCTGCTGAGCAGGTGGTGCAAAACCAGGTGCACCTTCAACTGTAGGCGTGAAACCGGGAGGTAAACCATAGGTTGGCCAGGTTGTTGGTACCGCCCTCGCAGGTTGGGGTTCAATCGATGGACCTGCGATTTCAGAAACAACCGTTGTTTGGGTATCTAGCTTTGCCCTGATAACCTGTAATATCTCCATGACCTGCCCCATGTTTCCACGCAGGTCTTCTAGCTCTGAGCTCACTCGCTCCAATTCATGCTCTTGATCTGCCATTCTTTGACGAGCTCTGGCACGAGTGTTATACTGGTGTTGAAAATTCAGCGTGAAACTGGAGGAGGAAAGGACAGAATGAGACTCTGTTTTGAAAAATGCATGAATGTATGTATGAATGCATTTTGCTTGCAAAACTCTTGGTTAGTTTCAATCATTCATTTCAAAAATGTCACAACACTTGTTTGCAAATATTCAAAATAATAAGGAAATGAAACACAATAAAATGAATCTCAAAAGCAATTTTTCATTAATCTCATATTCAAGTTCAAATACAAACAACGTGCTCATGGTTTATGGGCTTTCCGGACCGTAGCAAGGTCGGTAGTTAACCCTTCTAACATTTCCTTACAAAACTTAATGAAATTAAAGACTTGATGCGGGGTGTTCTCTGGACACATGCACCAATCTGCCTCTTGCAGCTTCTCAGGTAGCTCACGCATGATGGAACTCGCAAATCCGGACAACTTCAAAAATTTGCCTTTCCACTCAGTGTAGAGCCCTTGGAGATCTTGGATAATGCGCACGTCTTCGGCCTTTGTCACCTCTATGTCCCTATAGAGGTTTCTCCAATATCTGCATTCATTCAGCAACACCATATAGGCAGCATCCTGATCCCCACCTTCAAGTGCTTGGATTCTAGCATCGGCTCGATCCAAATGATGCTTCAACCGTGTGCAAACCCTTTCTGACTCTTCGGTCTTCAGCTTCTCACGTTCCAGAGCATCCTGATACTTCTGAATGGTATTCTCCAGCTCACGAGTACGAATCTCGGAAATCAACCGTGCTTCCCTTTTCATCTCAAGGGTCAGCTCCAAAGTCTTGTTGAGTTTCTGAATCCGGAGTAGAGCTCTATCCAACTCCTCTTCCTTTGATTTGAACATAGATTTAGTGCTATAGAGCGCTTGTCCAAACTTTTCCCTCCTTGCTTCAGACTCTCTAGCTCTCTTGTTGGAGACTTCAAGCTCTTTGTCCTTCTTTTGTTGATCGTCTTTCAAGTTCCCATTCTCTATCGAGACTCAGCCAAGCCTGATTCTCAAATCAGCATTTTCCAACTCCAACTCCTTGATACGGGCATTGAGCTTCTCTACATCTTCAGGTAATATGGGCTCTGGCTCAGAAACCACTGGATAGATGGAAGGATCAAATGGATAAGGGAGTTTAATCATCTGAACCCTCTCTCTAACCCAACAAGTGTAAGGCTCTTGGGCAATGACATTTCTCTTACCCAATTCCTTACCCTTTCTTATGACTGCTTGCCAAGACCTCTTGATCTTTTTCACCATGGGATGATCCGCTTCAATACCATGTAAGATGAAAGGCTCTAGAGCTTCAGCTTTTGGAGGGCCATTCATAGGGTATCCATGCTGCCTTAGAGATAACATGGGGTTATAGTTGATGCAACCCTTGGTTCCTATCAACGGCACATTGGGGAAGTCTCCAATGCTGACAATCACATTCTCGGTTTCCCAATCCCTAATATACCACCTAACATGACTGGAGGTGAGGGAAGCTAACTTCTGGAAGGGCTTGAGTTCCTTCGAGACAAAAGGACCTTCTTCGGGCATATGGGATCTAAACCAAGCATGCAACAATTGTGCACAGCATAAGACGATTCCTCCCTTCTTCTCATGACGATCATGGAGAGTGTAGTAGAGATCTGCCAAAAGGAACGGTACAGGGTTACCAGAGAGGAAAATTCTCACCGCCAGGTGGTCCACAAAATGGTCAATATTTGGGAAGAGGACTATCCCATATATCAACACGGCTAACACAGCATAGAAGGATTCCCAATCCCCTTCTTTTTCCATCTTCTTGGCCTGATCTTCCAAGAACTTCCTAGAAAAACCACTGAAAGGTCCTTTCACATCCCAATTGTCCACGACTTCGGCAACTTTCAGACCCAAAGCTGAAGCTATTCTCTTGGGGGGAATATCTTCATCGAGCTTAGGAAATGGGTTATGGTCCTTCAAGTTCCGGCCTACGATCCTCTCAACCTCCTCCAAGGTAGGAGCCAACTGGAAGTCAGAAAACGTGAAACAACGTAGAGGTGGATCATAGAACTGAGCAATAGTCACTGCGGTCATCATGTCCATCTTCTCATTCAGGATGTCCAGAATTCTTCCATAGTTTTGTACAAAGCTGTCGAGTTTGAGTGGTGTTATTTTGGCACTCAACTTCTGCAGGCTGGTAAGGTCCACGTTCTTGTATTTGAACTGAAAAGTGACTCTTCTCTCAGGATTCATCTTGCTAACAAGTCTTGGACTCCTGAAATAATGCGAAACAACTAAGAGTTTTGCTTTTTATGCATATGCAATGAATGAATGGATGCAATGTTTTTTTTTTTTTTTTTTTTTTTTTTTAGGTTCAAAGGTCCGAGGTATGGATAAATTTGATTGCTTTTCCAAAATGGGGTTCTCACCGGGTATGATCTAGGGCTTTTGTTACAAAGGATCCCCAGAGTCATTGATTCACAAGAATGTTTGACGCTTACGGGAAATACTTCCCGGTCGTCAACTCCATCAAGGGAATCTATTCTGGGTGAGGTTCTCGTACCGACTCTTACGAAGTATACACCTCGCGAGTCCGTACTACGCAACCATCGACTGGGTTCTAGACAGGGTACTCAGAGTCATGGATTCGAAAGACTGTTTGACGCTTACGGAAAATACTTTCCGGTCATCAACTCCATCTAGGGAATCTATTCTGAGCGAGGTTCTCGTATCGATTCTTACGAAGTATACACCTCGGGGATCCATACTACGCAACCATCATTTCTAGTTGGCCAAAGGTTTAATGTTCTAAAAGGTCCTTAGAGTCATGGACCCCTTTGAAACATCGCCGCTTACGAGGTATACACCTCGGGCGACAATATTTGCAAAAGGATCTACTCTAAGTGAGGTTCTCGTATCGACTCTTACGAAGTATACACCTCGGGAGTCCGTACTACTCAACCATCGTCCTATCTTATGTTTTTTCACTCTAGACTCGGGTGTAGAGTCTTTCCCACATGGTTTGCAATCAAATACCCAAGTACCAACAATCGCAATAGAACCAATATACAACATATATCAATATAACAATAAAGATATTAAAAGCAATAAATAAGGGAAAAGCCATAAAATTAAACAAACAAAGGCACACAAACGTCCTAACTAGGCTTGACTCGCTTAGGGACTGTCTCCCCAGTAGAGTCGCCATCTGTCGCACCTCGAAAAAATGGGATACGACCTATGCGAAACGCGATCGCACGCTCGCAATGATGGACTGAACAGAGTCGCCACCGAACTTTATTTATTCCTAAAAAGGAATGGGGAAATATCGATAAAACCTAAGACAAAACGACAATGATTTTTGGTCGTCGCAACCAAATCAGGGTTCGAGAGTCGATTACGCGAGGGGAAGGTATTAGCACCCCTCACGTCCGTTGTACTCAACGGGAACCATTAGGTCAGTTGTGTGCGTTAATGTTAGTTTGAAATATTAGGCTTTTCAATTTATTAGGTGGGAAAGAATATAAGAGAGAAGAAATGTTTTTGGATTTTTTTAACGAAGGACTAAACCTAAATTTTTTTTTATTAGTGGGCCTGACAAGATTTACAAATCCTGCTCCTACGTATCTCAAAAGAGAAATCAAGGCTTACGTAGTTCTGGGTAGAAAAGTGTTTGTTTGTTGGTCGATTTTAGCGAAAGTCATACTGTATTAATCGACGAAAACATTATTTTACCCAAAACAGATGAGGAGTGAACGCATACCACACATTGAACGGATTTACAAATCTACATTCGGAAAAGCGTCATTTATCTCTACTCAACAATCGTGGCCGAAACATTGTTTTGTATCTCTTAAGACAATATATCTTTCGTTTATGAAAAAGGTTTTTGATTAATCGCACGGCGGCGAGAAAAAGGGGTTTGATTGGTTGGATGTACTTTGAGTGATGGCGAGAACTTGGATGAGCGAGATATACATCTCGAATCCTAGCCTCAGGAGTGCATGGTATACACCATGTTCCATTTCCATCTTTATTAAAAAAGGTTAAGATAGGAATTAAGTATTTTAGAATTTGATTGAGAAAGGGTTTGAAGAAACCGCATTAACAATTTTAGACGATGGCGAGAGCTAAGATTGGCGAGGCATACGTCTCGAATCTTAACCTCAGGAGTGCATGGTATACACCATGTTCCATTTCCACCTTTATTGAGAAAGTGTTTAAATAAGAATTAGGTATTTTGAGTTTTGTTGTGAAAATGACTTGACCTAGATCAAGTATTGATGGACGTTTAAGAGAAATTTGGATAAGTGTTTGAGAAAACAAAGTGGATAATTTTGGATGATGGCGAGAGCTAGGATTGGCGAGATATACATCTCGAATCCTAGTCCCAGGAGTGCGTGGTATACACCACGTTCCATTTCCATCTTTATTGAAAAAGTCTTGAATATGAATTAATATTTTTTTGAGTTTTTATTAGGGAAAATGGCTTGACGTTGAATCAAGCATTTGATGAAAGTTTGAAAGAGATGGGATGGAATGGGATGGAGGAATGAGTTGATTTGTTTATTGAGAAAATACTCGACGTTGGATCGAGTCATTTGTTTTTGTATTTTTGAAATTGTTGATTTTATTCTTGTGTTAGTATCTAACTAAACAGCCAAACAAATAAATAAATAAACAGTACAAGATTATTACACATCGGGGGAGTGGGGTACATTTTGTCAAATGGGGATTCAAAATCATGAAATAATTAAATCGGGCCCAAACAACAAATAATGCATGAGTGTAAGTGCAAGAGAACCGACTCATTGTAAGAAAGCCCAAGAGTAAGCTATGTGAGGTTGATGGCGATGCTTAAAAAGTAATCGACTTACAAGGGTGTGGAAAATGGGCTCGATATTAAATCGAGAAAATATGATTTTTATAAGTTAAAAAAATGGTTTCGAATGCATGATGCAATTAAAAGAAAAAACAAATCTATATTATTAAACAATAATAAAAAAAAGAAATATAAATAATAAAGCATAAATATGAAAGAAAATAGTAAAAGAAAGAAAAACTACGCCTAGGAGTATCAAACCCACTAAACTAAAGATCTAGAAGCCACTCCCCTCCACCAGACCACTTACTAACTAACTGATATTTTAATACTAACTTTAAATATATAAACTAAGATAAACTAAAAAAGAATTAAAATGAAAAAACTAAATAATAAAAAACTGTAGAGTACCCTAATTAATCCCAACCCCTGGCCGTTGGTTTCTTCAAAAAGAGAATAAAATGGGAAATGGAAAATATTTATTGACTGAACCTAGGAAACCTAATCATAAATTAATAGTTTTAAAAAATGACTTATTCTGTATGGAATAAATAAAAAAACACTAAGAAAAAAGCACAGACTCGTTCTAACAAAAACACAACCTCAAATGCTCTCTCTATCTCTTATTCGCCGCTCTCTCTCTCAATCTCACAATGCTCCCTCAATCTCTCACCCCTCTCACGAGCGTCCCTAACCCTCAACCTCAAACAAAATCGCTCTCACAATCTCACGATCCACGGCGAGCTAAGACCAAAAGTACAAGAAAAAAAAAACCAACCGAAGACTTACTTCCGGCGACGGCAGTGACTCAGGTAAACCTCGAATCCTCTTCTCTCGCCTCTGCCCCTGATTTTCTTTGCTTTTGGAATTAGGTTTTGTACCTTCGAAATCGCGGCCGCCTCCGAGTATTAGGGTTTCGTTTTTCAAATCCTCCCGTCTCACAAACTCGCTTTCCTATTTATCTTTGCAGCTTAGGGTTTCGGTTTGATGCTCAAAGGTTCGAAAGGAGAAAGTTTCCAGAATCGCTTTTGCTGCTCAGAAACGAGTTTAGCCTGTTTTATGCTATAATTCGGAACTGGTAATCTGAACAGTGTACTTTCATCTTTGTTTTTGTCTCAATACCCGAATTGGGAATTTTTTGAAATTGTACCGTTGCCAATGCCATTTGCAGGTTTAGGTTGGTTGATTTGTGGTTTCGTCCCATGCTTCCACCCAATTTTTCGGAAGATTCAAAGACGATGTTGATTGCTCAGTTAAGGATGCTTCGCAAGGTTTTGCCCAAGTTGCTTTGATTGGAAAAGGCTGTAGCTGTTTCAAACTGTTTTCTCCCTTGCAAATTTTATATCCGAGATAAGAAGCAATAATCTCTGTGAAAAACGATCTGGACCCAGGGGCCTCCTGTTCTTCAAATAATTTGGCATGGGAATCACATAAGGCTGACTGCCGCAAGTCAACAAGACGGATTGAGCCCTTTGAACTGCTATATGCCAACGTATTACAATGTGTCGGGTGAAATTCTGCTGATGTTATAACCTCGGTAAGGTCCTCCATATTTGCAGGCTTTACATTGACAATATTAAAACTTTGATTGCTAATTTCCAGGTTCCAAAGATTTATTCGCAGATCATCGGCGGATATGAAAGTTTCTCCATCGCTGTTATTTGAAATAGAATTGATGTGATAATCATGAGCATGTCTCTATACTCTACGACATCGAGCCAAAAGTAAGTTTGCAGAATTCCCTCGCCATCTAAGCTCACGGTAAGGGAGCTTATCTTCATTTCGAATTACTAAGTCCAACATCGGTACCCTGCCAAAAGCTTCTGATGTTTTTTTTTCTGCAGATTCTCGTGACTCAAAGGTACTAAGCAAAAGGTGAACCAATGTACATAACTCATTAAAATAGACGTCGGCTAAGCTCTAGAGCTTCCAAAAGTTCCAAACACTCAATTCACCTACTTCATCATTCTGAGAGTTTGTCGCCGCTTCTCTAGCTTTTTCTGTAGCTTCCCTTATTTGTTGCCATTTTGAACTGGCATTATGAATGACCCTAGCCTCACGAGCTTTGTTGATTTCATCCTCAGGTTGTTCATTGCTACTGCTGTGCTTAGTATGGTGCAATGAAGAGAGACCATCCCAGGAAAAAGGAGCTTGATTCAATATCCAACATTGCAGCTTTCCCGAGTCTCTCTCACAAGCTAATTTCAAATGGAGCCATTGCGTGAACCTGAACGCAGGCCCTGCAGTTAGGTCTCCCAACCTATACAAAGCCCGAGAAGTGACGGTAAGAGGCAAAGGAACCTCAAATTCAGAATCAGAGTCGTCACATAGGAATTCCAATTCCTTGTCTTGATCTTTTCCCTGCTTTTGATGTTTTGCCATACGGTATGCTTGGAGTGGTTTTTTGAAATGCTTGTAAATTGCATGGATGTTAGAAAATTTAGATGGAATGTGCATAGATTAGAAATGATTGCAATCCCCTTTTTTGTTACTGCTATGAGTTTTCTGTTGGATATTAATTGGGTTTTCTTCAGTTTGTTTTTTCTTGCAGGCCATGATTGATTTGCTGCTACTATTGTTGATCACTTGGCTTCTCTAAAGCAAGCTTGGAAAGATTTGGATAAATGTTTTTTTGTTTGCGTCCAACAGAACCTCACAAACCCTTTGCAATGTGAGAGTTTCAAACATTTTAAAGCATGTAATCAAATGAGAAGAATTTTGAAGCACTGTTTCATCTAAACTTTCCCAAGTGCCCTCATCATAAGGAAGTGCGAATAGCAAGCAACCGCTCAGGATTCTTCCACTGTTACTTCACAAATATCTGTTGTAGCCGTCCCATATTTTGCCTTATAATTTTCAAGCTTTCTCTTACTGTTAAAGAATTATCCTGCTAAATACCTGCACTTTTTCGCACCTGTGTACTTGCAATAGTGCTTCATGGTGGGATCAACTTGGGATTTGCTGCTACCGTGTGGATGTTATGGGTTTGTGAATGTTGGAAAAAATGTTATCAAATGTATGTATGTATTGTTTTGATTTGAAATGCATTATGGATACAAAATGGATTTTGGATTTTGATTATAAAAAATGGATGTGGATTTTTAGGAATAATCCAATATTAGTTTGAATATCAATTTAATTACTAATAACAAATCAGCAAAAAAACCAAATTAAAAACAAATTAATCTATAATTCATTTAAAATTACTTGGATATCAACTCTAACATTCATTTGGAAATAAAAATCGATTAGAGTTTTAATCATTAGTAAAAATAAACAATTAAGATTAAATTGACAATTGGAATTAAACTTAATTTGAAATTAAAATCAAATTAAAAATAAAAAAGAGTCAAGATATTAAAATCCATTTTATACTGATGAATGTATGCAAATGAACCTTAGGCCAAGTGCCAAACAAAAATAAAAAATTCAGGACCAAAATCGGGGTATGACAGATATAACATGCGATGGATCCGCAATGTACCTCCTCAATTGAGACACATGGAACACATCATGAAGATTAAAAAGTGACGGTGGTAATGCAATCCGATATGCCACTTCACCTACCCTCTCGGAAATCTAATAAGGACCAATGAAACGCGGTGTTAACTTACGCGACTTCAAAGCTCTACCAACACCTGTTATTGGCGTAACTCGAAGAAACACATGCTCATCTTTCTCAAACTCAAGAGCTTTCCTCCTCTTATAATGATAACTTTTTTGACGACTCTGAGAAGTTGTAGCGGGGTATTCGTTACCATTAGAGATATTGACTAAATCCAAGGTAAACCATACAAGTCGAGTCGCCACCGCACTTCTATTTATCCAAAGGAATGGTTAGAAAGCGAACAAAAACCTAAAAGTTTTATCGAATCAAAAACTAGTAGAAATGTCAGAGATCTGGGTAAAGGGGGTTGGTTATGCAATGAGAAGGTTTTAAGCACCCAAAACATCCTAGGTACTCCTAGGGAGCCCTTTTCACATTTGTTGTAAAGGTTGTTGTTTTTCTCAAAATTTATTTGTGCAAACATGATTGAAGGGATGAGAAAAGAATATACAAGTTTATTTACATTTTGTGTTTGAATGGATGAATCCATTGCCTACGTACCATCTTAAAAAAGATTAGGATCAAAACCTCGTAGTTCGGGTAAAAATCTCAAAATGAGTGAGTGGATTGATTGGTCCAAAAGCCTTAAGGTCTTTTGTTATCCAAGGGAGAAGACTCAAACCAAAACCACAAATCCACCATGTGAGGATAGCTTCAACATGCTAGTGAGGGGTTAACCCTATAATAAGCATGGAAGACTCATTGTCCATCACTAAGGATATAGGTGAGTATTACATCTACCTCAAGGATAACTCAAACCTAATAGCTAAAGGTTATGAAAAAAAATTTGATTAAAGAAGTGGCCATTGAAACCACAAAAAGACATTTGAATGGGTTATATTTACCAATGAAAAGTATTTACAAAATGGTTAAAGTGGATTAGAGATTCAATTCAACATTAGTGTTATGAAAAGAATGTTTGAAAATCAAAAGCATAAGGCTTAGGTTTCTAATGTTGAAAACAAATGTTAAATGTTTGCACAAAAAGTTTTGGCTTGGGTTAGAGTGGAGAGAAGAAGAAGAAGGGCTAAAGTCCTAAGCATACAAAGATGAGGGAAAAAGAAGCAAAACCACAAAAGGAGTTGCTCTCTTGAGATCATATCGATGATCCAAGTAGCTCCCATTCTTTGGAAATAGCAAACAAATAAGCATAAACTCAAGCAATCAACAATCAATGAATTCTTGAAAAGCTCCTCAAAGTGTCTTGGACCTCTCATCTTAGGAGTTCATGGTAATGGTTCCTCAATTAGGCTCAAGTTGGAGGTCCTAGCACAAGAAAACACACATCAAAAAGTTCTATAATACAACCAAAGAATGGACAAGAGGGAGTTTAGAATAGGGTCCTTTCAATGTTCATCTTCAAGTTTTAAGCATTCTAAAGGCATGAGGCCTAGTTGCTCTTTGACATTTAAGCACTCTAAAGGCATGAGACCTAGTTGCTCTTCATCATCCCTTAGCTTGGGTAAAGTCCTAAAGTCTAAGTCCATTTTGTTCAATTCTTTGCATTTGGGTCACAACAAACAGACAAACACAAGCACAAAATATATATACACAATTATGTGCTCAAGTGAGCAAAAGGAAAATGGCATTAACATAAACATGTGCTCCAGTGAGCAAAGGGAAAAGCAAATGGATAATATGTGCAAGAATAGTAAATTGCATAAAAGTAAATTGCAAGAAGTAAATGTTAATAGTCAATAGTTAGTGTTAGTAGTTAGTGTGTCATAAGGCAAATTTAGCGCTATGTTAAGCAATCGTAATTGGACTTATGTAGAAGTCACAACTATCTGAGGCCGGTCAATAATAATGTAGGCAACAAACACAAGTTAGAAGTCTTGATTAGTGAACCAAGTTCCAACAACTTGCCATGCCAAAAGAAACAGAGAATTGATCTTGTATTGGTTTAAGTCATTTGCATGATTTAGGAAACAACCTATCTTTAATGCAAAGCCACTCACTTGATCAATTGATCAAGATGAATTAGATTTGGATCAAAGAAGATTAAGTCTCCTTAATCAATGCTAACTTATCAACCTTCAACTCATTGATCAAAAAGAAAAAAAAGAAAGAAGAAGAAGAAGGAGATGAATAATGAAATAAAATGGCAAAATTAAAGTGCATTAAATGAAATAAAATGTACCAATCATCATATGTTGACCAATGACATTGAAAGTCAAAGTCAAACAACCAAAAACAGAAGTGAGATGAAGATTGGAAGTCAAGAAATAAACAAAATATTTTTGGCATTTTAATATTTAAAATTAAACTTGAATTAAAAATAAAAAGAAATGGCAAACTTCAAAATCACTTCAAATCAATCTTGAAAGGTCCAAGTGATTTATCCCAAGTTCAACAAGGTCAAACAAGGTTTGACAAAAAATTTCAGCATTTTTTAAAGTCAGAAACTATTTTTAATCAATTAAAAATAAATAAAAATAACCTAATTAAACTAAAATCTCAAATCAATTAAAAAATTGATGAGAATATTTTTCATTGATTTATCATTATTCAAATAAGTTGAGAAAATATTTTTATATTTTTTGAATATCAAAAACTATTTAAAATGAATTAAAAACAACCAGAAAAGAGAAAATTCACAAAAAAATATCAAATGATAAAATAAAAAATATTAAAAATCATTTTAAGAAAGTAGAAATCATTTGGAAAATAATGCAATTGGTCCCATATTTTTTGGATTAAAAATAAAGAAGATATGGATTTTTGAAAATAAATGGAATTAAAAGAAATTAAATCAGAAAATTGGAAATTCAAAAAACCCAGGAGCGTTAGATCTGAGCTCATTAATTGAGCTGGCAGATCATACGCTCCAGAAATGCGCTTCCACCATAGACCAAAGTCCACGCGTAACACAAGGATTTAAAATAAGTCATAACAAGCGAAGGCCAGGATTAGATCTGGAGAATGCATCCAACGATCCAGATTGGATCTGGCAATGGGACGGCCACCGGAGCCACCTTCTTCTCCGGTGAGCTTGTGTTTTCCGGCCAAAATTTCAGACGACCAAAACTTAACCAAAATATACGATCCATACATCATTAGAAAGCTGGGATGATGTACATCATCCCTGTATCACTCAATTCCACTCTAGATCTCTATGTTAAGAGAAATCAGAGATGAAAATTCTGTGATGTTCACATGAACTTGATGGATTTCAAAAATTAAATGCATAGAAATGATGCCTCCATTGAGAGGACTTCAGCCAACACAAGATCCAAGCAAATAGATCAATGGATGATGAGTTTCGAAGAAAATACCAGTTGAAGAACAAACTTGGATTCTGGAGATTTGAGCTTGCTTCCTTGCTTCTTTTATCAAAACAGAAGATCAATGAGCTAAATGATGAAGGTTTAGAAGCTTTAGATCCAAGGATTCAACCAGATGTAGTTGAATTTTGGATCTGAAAAATTTGAAGAAAAGTGAAATAGCTTCTTTGGTCAGAGGTTAGGTTTTGATTTCTGCAGCAATTCAGGTTGATTCTAGGATCGATTTTGAATGGAATAGAGCTTCTATTTATAGAGGGAATGGCAAGGAGAGGGTGATTCAATCTGTGTGCATGAAGTTGGTCATTCATTGCATGGGCTTGCATGATCATCCACAAGGCCCAAATTCAATGCCAAATGCAATCTGAAATCATACCAAAGTGAAATGGACGTGTAATTTGAATGGTAATTGCTTGTGCATGGAGTTTTAATGTGTTATGCATAATTGAACCAAAAACTTCTCCTCTTCGAAAATCCCAATGTCCAAATCCAAACATGATCATATGAGTAATGGTTGGAAAGGTTTTGATGTAAGGAACAATTGTTATGTTGGGCAAAAATCCATTTGAGGTGTGGAAATTGGTGAATTTTGAGTTTAAAGTGCAAGGTGCAAAACATATAAAGGCAAAGTTTCTAAATTTGGCCAATGTTCAAGCCCCTCTGTTTCAATGATGCAAGCTCCAAATGGAAAAAACCTCCAACATAAAAGTTGTATATCTTTTCAATACACTCAAAATGGACTTAAAGTTTGCATCATTTGGATTTTTAATGAAAGAGTTATGGGCACTTGAAGTTGGACTTTTTTGCCTTTCACTACATTTGGTCCAAAGTGACCTATAATGTTTTGCATTATCACATGTATTTCTTTTGAGATTTTGAAATTTTGTTCAACATAACATTTGAAGTAGACATCTTAATATTTCCAATTAATTTGATCCCACCTCAAAATCATAAAAAATGAATGAGTTATGTTCTTGGGAAGTTGACCCAAAATTAGGGTTTCAGTCAAAATGACCTATAATGTCTTGGTATGGATGATGACCTTCAAAGATTCAAACCAATTTTTGATGAACATGAAAGTTGTTCATATTGTCTTTAACAACAGTTTTTATTTTGGGATCATCATCATTTGACCAACACATAAAAAGTTAGGTCTCAGTGCACTTCAAAATAGTCAGATGAATTGACTGATCAACTTCTCAAGTCCACAACCCATATCTTGATGAATTGATGATTGAGGATACTCAAATAAGTTCAAATATGCATGAAATGATGAATTAAAGAAATTCCCTTGATTTTATTTGACCATGGGTTGAGGTTGCTTCATGAGCAAGGCACACTTGGTACACAAATGAATTAGGGTTTCCTTGAGAAACAAACCTCAAACCCTTTGACTTGCCTTGATCAAAATGATGAACTGAGATTATAGGGAGGCATATTTGATGGATGAGAGCTTTGGGAACCATTACCATGCTTGCTTTAATCTTTACTTGGCCATAGCATTGCACCAATGATCACCTTGAAGCTCTTGACCTTGTGATTGCTCAAGCTACAAACAAGAAATGTTAGTGACATATTTTTGTGCTTTTGGTTAGTAAACAAAAAATGAGAATAGCAATAATACAATTCAAGCATGCTTGGTGATCTCAAACCACTCTCAAGGAGACCCAACCAAAGGCAAGGGGAACCAAGATGCTCATGATCCTTGAGGCTTTGCAAATGCAATGTTATGATGTTATGAGGGATCTTAGGGACAAAATTGGGGTCTTACAGAAGCCTTCATCTTCTCTTGAATCATCTTAATCTTATCCGTAGTCTCTTGAATCAACTCGGGTCCAACCACAACACTCTCTCCCGATTCGTACCAACACAAAGGAGTTCTACACCTTCTACCATAAAGAGCCTCAAAAAGTGCCATTCCAATACTCGAATGGAAACTGTTGTTATACGTAAACTCGATCAAAGGCAAGAAACTATCCCAATTTCCTCCTTGTTCCAAAACACAAGAACTTAGAAGATCTTCAAGTGACTGAATAGTCCTCTCCGTTTGACCATCAGTTTGCGGATGATATGCCGAACTCAAACGCAACTTCGAACCCAAAGCACTTTGCAAACCTTCCCAAAATCTCGAAGTGAACCTCGGATCTCTATCCGAAACAATGCTCGACGGAATACCATGAAAACACACAATCCTCTCGATGTACAACTTAGCAAGTCTCTCCATCGAATAATCCATCCTCATCGGAATAAAATGAGCACATTTCGTCAACCTGTCCACAATGACCCAAATCGCCTCACAATTACTCGATGTTCTCGGCAAACCCGAAACAAAATCCATAGTGATACTATCCCATTTCCACTCGGGAATAGATAACGGTTACATCAAACCAGACGGCTTTTGATGTTCAATCTTTGACTTTTGACAAGTCAAACATGAATACACAAATTCCGCTACATCCTTCTTCATACCTTGCCACCAAAACATCTTCCTCAAGTCTTGATACATTTTAGTAGCACTAGGATGAATACTCAAACCATTTCTATGCCCTTCCTCAAGAATCCTCTTTCTCAAATCCGCAACATCCGGAACACAAACTCGATCACGGCACCTCATGATACCATTCTCATCAATCCGAAAGTCACCACCTTTGTCTTGATTAATCAATGCCATAACATCGACTAATTTCAAATCTGACTTCTGACCTTCTCTAATCTCGTCAAGAATGCCGCACGCAAGCTTCAACATACCAAGCTTAACACACAAAGGCGTCACTTCACAAACCAAACTCAAATCTCTAAATTGCTCCAACAATTCAAACTCTCGAATCATCAACTTAGACATGTGCAATGACTTCCTACTCAATGCATCGGCTACAACATTCGCCTTTCCAGGATGGTAATTCAAACCAAAATCATAATCTTTCAAGAATTCCAACCATCTCCTTTGCCTCATATTCAATTCTTTCTGATCGAACAAGTACTTCAAACTCTTGTGATCACTAAACACATCAAATCTCAATCCAAACAAATAATGTCTCCAAAGTTTCAACACAAACACAACGGAGGCCAACTCTAAATCATGCGTCAAGTGATTCCTCTCATGAACTTTAAGTTGCCTTGAAGCATAAGCTACCACTTGTCCTTTTTGCATCAAAACACCTCCCAAACCCAACAAAGAAGCATCACAATACACAACGAAAGTTTCTAACGGATCCGGTAAAACCAAAATGGGAGCCGTAGTCAATCTTCTCTTAAGCTCTTGAAAATTTGCTTCACACTGCAAAGTCCAAATGAAAGCTTGACCTTTCCTAGTCAAATGCGTCAACGGTAATGACAACTTAGAAAGTTCTTCAATGAACTTCCTATAATAACCAGCCAAACCAAGGAAACTTCTAATCTCAGCAACAAACTTAGGAGCTTCCCATTGAGATACAACTTCAATCTTCGTAGGATCCATAGAAATACCACCACTCGAAATCACATGCCCGAGAAAACTTACTTCACTCAACCAAAACTCACATTTAGAGAGTTTTTAGCAAACAACTTATTCTCTTTCAACACCGATAACACAACCTTCAAATGCTCGGCATGATCCTCTTCACTCTTAGAATAAATCAATATATCATCGATGAACACAACAACAAAGTTATCCAGATAATCATGAAAAATTCTATTCATATACTCCATAAATACACCAGGTGCATTAGTCACACCAAAAGGCATCACGGAGTACTCGTAGTGACCATACCTTGTCCGAAAAGCAGTCTTTTGAATATCCTCAGCCTTTATACAAATCTGATGATACCCAAACCTCAAATCAATCTTGCTAAACACACAAGCTCCAACCAGCTGATCCATCAGATCGTCAATCCTCGGAAGTGGATACTTGTTCTTAATCGTCACTTTGTTCAGTTGTCTATAATCAACACATAATCTCATAGAACCTTCTTTCTTCTTGACCAACAGAACAGGTGCACCCCACGGCGACACACTAGGACGAATAAACCTCTTCTCAAGCAAGTCTTCAAGTTGACTCTTCAACTCTTTCAACTCAGAAGCAGACATTCTATAGGGAGCCATCGATACAAGACTAGTTCCAGGAACTAAATCAATCGAAAACTCAACTTCATGTTCCGGCGGTAAATCACTTATATCTTCAGGAAATACCTCCGCAAACTCACAAACTATTGGCAATTCTTCAATCGTCCTCTTCTCACAAATATCCAAGGTTGCCAACAACATAAACAACTCAGCACCACCTTGCACCAATTCATCAACTTGCTTAGCAGACACAAACCAATCTTCCTTAGCACCAACCTCAGGAAAAATAACCGTCTTCTCAAAACAGTTGATATACACCCGATTATATTCTAACCAACACCATCCTCGAATACGACCTCTCTTCGGGTTCAGGAAAAGCACAATATTCTCAAAACAGGTTAACTAGCCAACACTGCACTCTTGCATGCAACAACATAATGTCCAAGCTCGATACAATTGGAACATCCAAGAGAAGTAGACGTTTCTCCCCCACTTATTTCATTCCCAACATGCAATGGAGAATAAAACAAGCATCGACAGTGTTCTCACACACCTGTCGTATACTAGGGAACAAACATAATTAAACAACCTGGCCGAACGGACCGACCTGCTCTGATACCACTAATGTAACACCCCTTTTTATACCCCAAAATACTTAACATATAATCAGAGTGGATAAGCACACATATAAACAAAAGGGCGTCACATCGACGTTTTCGAAAACTAAAAACTTTCAAAAACCAAACATCATTCATCAGCAGTATACAATACACCTGGTCATTTAAAATAACACATTTCAAATATCATGAATATACAAGAATATGCGTTCGCAGCGGAAAATAATGAATACTCATGTATTTCATAAAATGATTCATGTCCCATACCATGATCATCTCTCAATAATCTCTTCAAGATAAGATAAAACCATATCCAGAATATTTGGCACTATGGTCTCTCAAACAGCAAATTGCAATTAAACGTGTTCACAAGTAATAACATAATACATATCCAAATAAGATATGAGTTCAATACTACTATTCTACCCAGTGTTACATGACCAGAGCATTGACTCACTACCTAGTCTCTAAACCAAAACACGGAAACTCTCAGGCTAAATCTCGAAGAGTTTCTCTCTGCTTTCAAACTGAAGTTTATTCAATATTTTCTATATGCATCTGCAAGTTTTTTTTTTACAATGATAGGGTGTCTCCCTATATATAGGGTTAGATTGTTTGCACACCAAACAATCTTCAACTAACCTAACTCACAAAATAAAGCTAAGTCTAAAGTTTCTATCGAGATACACTCCCTCAATATTTTGATAGCTATACAATTTCTATACAGAGCATTTCGACCACAACAGTCTATGTCAAAATAGTGCTTTGACACAAAAAATTATATTCTCAACACACCACCTAATTCATTGTGTATAAGTTATCTAACTTCATCATTATTCTTAGTCTTTTGAACACGTCGAACTACATACCTTTCATCATGATGTCTGCAATCTAATTCTCAGTTTTGCAGTGTTCCAAGTTCATCTTCCCGTTTGTTACTTGCTCTCGAAGATAATCAAACCTCATTTCGATATGTTTGCTTCTTCCATGTGATATCAGATTCTTCACCAAATTGATAGCAGGCATGTTATCGATCTTCATGGTAATTCCTCCATGATTTTTCCCTATAATTTCTTTGACCAAATTCTCCATCCATGTTGCATAACATGCACCGAGGGAAGCAATTATGTACTCTACTTCACATGACGACAATGCTACTAGTGGTTTTTTACTTGAGCTCTATCGCTACGCAAAAAATATAGAGTTGCCATCGAATTTTATTTATTCCAAAGGAAAGGGAAAATATCAAGAAAACCCCAAAAGAATGGTCATCGCAACCACGAACAGGTTCGGAAGTCGGTTATACAAGGTGAAGGTATTAACATCCCTCACATCCATTGTACTCGATGGGAACCATCTAGATTGTCTCTCGCTTGAATGGGTGCCTTTACGTTAATGTTTACTTGCTAAAGGTATATAGAGTGAAAATGAATTTTTTATTAGTGTGCTCGCCAAGGATTTGGGCCCTCTTGCCTACGTATCCTGATTCGTCCAATGAGAAAGTCAGAGCCCTGTAGTTCATGGTAAAAAATGATTATTTATTGTTTGTTTTTACCTTGAAAAAGGATTTTCAGAATGATGTCATAAGGCACAAAATAAAAGGTTTGATGAGTTGATGTTGTTTTTAGGTTTTTATGAAAAATGATTATTGATTTGAATTGCACTACTACACATAGTGCACAATCCTAATCGTACTTTATTGTGTTTTGAATTTGATTTGAGAAAATGTCACTTGACGTTGGATCAAGGGTTTTTTTATTACTTATGAAATGGTGACATTCCTAACTTCTAAGGTTGGCTAACATGCAATAACAAACAAAGGAAAGTGAGGAAAACACCAAAGTGGGGAGGGGGATACATGAAAAATACAAGGGAGATGATGCGAGAAATGAACGGTCACATTGTAAGGTAGCCCAAGAGAAAGCCTTGTGTGTGCCTTGTGTCCTAAGATAACAAATGGATAATGGTATTACAAAGCATGTCTCCCTAAGATAGTACCATGAATGCTCTCTTGTAATGAAAGATTACAAGTCCATAATACTCCCAAGTTGCATAGGTCAATTGTAACACCCCTTTTTATACCCCAAAATACTTAACATATAATCAGAGTGAATAAGCACGCATATAAATAAAAGGGCGTCACATCGACGTTTTCAAAAACTAAAAACTTTCAAAAACCAAACATCATTCATCAGCAATGTACAATACACCTGGTCATTTAAAATAACACATTTCAAATATCATGAATTTACAAGAATATGCGTTCGCAGCGGAAAATAATGAATACTCATGTATTTCATAAAATGATTCATGTCCCATACCATGATCATCTCTCAATAATCTCTTCAAGATAAGATAAAACCATATCCCGAATATTTGGCACTATGGCCTCTCAAACAGCAAATTGCAATTAAACGTGTTCACAAGTAATAACATCGGAAACTCTTCGGAATCACATGACCAGAGCATTGACTCACTACCTAGTCTCTAAACCAAAACACGGAAACTCTTCGGCTAAATCTCGAGTGAGCTACCGCCACTTACTTCCGCAATACTACTCTTGAGTATCTGCACGATACCCATGTAAAGGCAACATTCAAACAGAAGGTTGAGAATTCAAATCATTATAAAGAAGTATAATAAAGCACAATGATTAAATCCACAATTAACGGAATTCATCACACCTTGTATAACCCTGTAAATAATACTAACCAACATTTATTTCACATGTTTCAAACATCCATCACAACTCAAGGAGTATAACATTAAAATCCAATGTTATATTCTCAAATATACACATAACCACAATTATCACATAATCACATATTTCACCAAGTTATGTATCCAAACATCACCAAATTCAATTACCATATCTCATACACACATCACAATCACATCAATGCATACGTTCAATTATCACATAACTCTAATGTGACTCAATGCAAGACATGTGACTCTATGCATGTGGTACCGCAATGTGAACCCAACGTTTCACCGCTTTCCGATTCAATATCTAGAATCTAAGCCACGCTTATGATCCGGACAAGATCAAAGCCACTACGTCTATTTCCAATTAAGGATCAACGTCTGCTACGCCTATTTCCATTCAAGGATCAACGTCTATTACCATGTGAACCCACAGTTTCACCACTTCCACCATGAAGTCGACCATGCCATGAATGAATGTACAAATACCAACAACATATGCAATTAAGATCATCTCTACCATCTTAACATTCCACATATCACCATAATTCAACTCTATGAATTATCCACCAATGGTACATATACACATTCATAACAAATACACTATTCACATCTATAAACTAATTATCAAATACGCACACTTAGATTTCATTTCAAAATGATTACAACATTTAAAATCCTCAATTTTCCCTTTTTCAACAGCAAGTAATCGGTTAACGTATTTTGGGTAACCCGTTACTCAGTTTCACAGAATTCAATTCCTAGGCAGATTTTTAACTAAGTAACCTGTTAACGCTTTTAGAGTAACCCGTTAACGCTTTTAGAGTAACCCGTTACCCTGAAAACAGAATACAATTTTGGGCAAATTTTCAACATGGTAACCGGTTAACGCATTTAGGGTAATCGGTTAACACAAAACAGTGTTCAATTCTTGGCAAATTTTTAGCAAGTAACCGGTTAACACATTTAGAGTAACCGGTTAGCACAAAACAGAATGCACTTCCTGAGCAGATTTTTAACAAGTAACTGGTTAACGCATTTAGTGTAACCGGTTAACACGCTCGAAACTGGAATTTTTCTTAACGTTACCTGTACTTTAATGGAATTTAATAAAATAAGTGATTTCTCAATCTATCACTCAATTTCATCCATATATCCATTCCAAACACAATTAATCATCACAAATCAAGAATACTCATCAAAACCTAACAATTCCAAAAACCATAGAATTTAGGGATTTCAATCTAAACATATTTCTACCCATTTACCCAATCATACTAACCCATAATAATAAGGATTCTCCCCCTTACCTTTTCAATTTTCTGGAAACCTAGCTTCTCTCTTGTTCTTCCCCTCTTCTCCTTACTTTTCCTCTTTTCTTTCTCTGTTGCCGTCAAATGATCAAATGAATCCTACTTCTCCCTCTCCTCTTACTATTCTAGTATTATATTTGGGCTTAAAGAATGATACCTCTAATTTAATTGTTAGGCCCAATAAGACCTAGTATTATAATATCTCTAATTAGTTCAATTAAATTAAACCAACACAATATACACACCAAGTTAATTAATATAATCAATTATTATACTACCTAACAACCAATTAATTAATTAACACTCCCAATAGATAAAATAAAATATAATAATAATAATAACATAAGAAATAAATTCTAAAATTGGGTTGTTACATCAATCACATTGGTCCATGGTCCAGGCAAGGGTCCTAAAAGAGTCCTCTAGTTCCAACATCAAGTCTCATAAATTACTCTTTTTGGTCTTTTCATTTTATCATGTTTTTGTTCTTTTTCTTATGGATTGAATTTACAAGAACTGACCAAAAATCTAAGCATTAAGAAGAAAGCATAAAGAGGAGATAAAATACATAATGATGGAGTAGATGATGATGATGGTGATGATGATAATGAAGGTTAGAAGCTTAAAGGTAGATGAGCAAGAATATAAATAACAAAAGATAAAGGTTAGAAGTTAGAAGTCATAAGTTAAATTACAAAAGATGATCACTTAAGCATTGAGGGATAACCTATCAATGATTCAAAGTGTCAAAAATGATCTAATGATCATTTATCAACATGTTTGAATCAAAGAAGATTGAATCAATTGAAACGTCCAACTATCAATGATTTGAAGTGTGGAATATTAATCAACCAAGCAATCAAAAAATATGAACAAAAATTGAAAGAAAAGAAATCACAAGTTGGTGGTTAAAGGTTAGAGATTAGTAATTATAGTTAACGTTCAATCGTGTAAGAAGAAGAGAAAATAAGAATCAAATTATAAAGTAATTATTCATGATAAAATGAAATAAATTGCAAAAAAAATAATTAAATGATATTAAAAATTCAATCAAAATGCAATAGAGGGAAAAATCAAGAGTTTAATTTTAGGAAGAAATTAAAACAAGTAAATAATAAAACAACAAAATGAAGAAAAAAATTAGTAAAAAAAAGGAAAAAGAATAAAGAACCAAAAACCAAACTTCAATGGGCTTGGGGCGCAGGTGAGGCCCATTGCATTTGTTTAGCATTGGCGGGGGGTGTAGGAAGCACTTCTGAGATGCATATAACAAAACGAATGGGCTAGGGCCCTAAGGCCCAAATCCAAACACACACGAGGAAGGGGATCCACAACTACCTCTCTTCCCATTCAGATCCGAATTCCCCTCCTCAAAACCTTTGGTCTGAACACAATGCCTCCACCGCGCCAGCAATCGCCTCTGGCGGCGGTATAGGGCAAAACGCCTCGAATCTTATGTCATTCAAACCATCTCGCTTCATTCTAACCAAATCCTCCACTAATTCCATCTAATTTGTATCACATCCCCTAAATCCAACCTAAATGCTCAAGAACCCTAACACATACATTGGGGAATCAATTGATGAGTTGGACATGAAATTCTGAGTTTATTTGAATGAGTTCGAAAATGAAAAATGTTGAAATATCTTATTTGGATTAGATTGGCTGCATTAGTGAACCAGTTTCTTTTGGGCTTGGTTTATTCAAAGGGTTTGGGACTGGTTTAAGTTTGTTTGAAATGCATTTATTGAGTTGGTTAAGGGTCATGCTTGATATTAATGTTAATTGATTTTGGACATGAACTGAAGTATGAATGCATTGTTAGTGATTTGTGGATTGATTTCCTATCATGGTTTGTTATGTGTTAGATTTTTCTGTTATGCTATGTTGATGCAGTTTATGAACCATGTTAGTTAAACTTGCTAAAATTGGATATGGTTAGTTTGGATTAAATGTATTGAACTGTTTAGTTTGAACTTTTGCATTGTAGTTGATGCTATCATTTTTTTCCTTGCTCTGTTTTTCTACATGATAATTGTTGCAGATGGCCATGAGTTGTTGATGCAAATGCTTGGTGTTATGCCCTGCAGGTCTAGCTCGAGGAAATGGTTTGCTGCAGTGCTTGTGGTTCAGTTGGTGTTGAACTTGGTTCAGGTTGGTTCCTGACTTGCAAGTCAGGTTGTATTGCTGCAAGTTTCATGTTGGACACTTATTGCAGCCCGGTTTGTCTTGGTCTTGTAGCAGGATTTTGGGATGGTGATTGAAATGTATGAGTTGGTATGGAATTCAATCAAGATGTTTTTTTTTATTTCCAATTGTTATTCAAATGTATTGTAACAATGTAACATGATGTAATAGAACTAGGAAATAGATTTATGCAAAATGATTCATGCAATGCTAATGCTTATGGTTCATGCTTGTAAATGACAAATCTTACTATTGATTCAAGTTCAAATTTATGATTCAAAAATCCAAATCAAAATTTTACTTATCTTTCCATATCAAATGTATGAAATTCCCTTATGAAATACTATATGAAATGCTATGTGAAAAGGTTACCATGTTCATATTCAATGACTTAGTCCAACTAAAATTATTCAAGGCAAATGGACACAAACTTAACTAAATGAATCATGATGCATCATGGCCTAAAAAATCAATGGAAATTTCCACTTGAAATTAGAATGTCATAGGTCAAATTTAGGGTATCCACACCTTGATTATTGACTTTGATCAACTGGTTGACCAAAAAGTCATCAGTTGACCAAAGGTCATCTTGCACAAAAACCAAGCCACCCAATGGACCCTGCTCATGATGAATCTTAAAAAATGCAATGCAATGTATGGATTGATCCAAATGATGAACAAGACTTGTAATCTAAGCAATCCCAATGACTTGAATTTGAAGATGCACCTTGTATCAAAGAAATGCCATATCTTAAGATGGATTGAATAAATGAAATGCAAGCTCTAGGGCAACTTGTGAATGAATCAACTGATGACATGAACTATGATGATATGCACCACAATGAATGGATAACCAACAACCAATCAACCAATGCACTAGCTAATCAATGCTTGATTAAGCACACACCAATGCCATGAAACATATGATCACCATATGAATGGAGAATGGGCCTTATATTGACCATGAATCTTGATGAATCCAATAACCAATATGAAACAAGGTAAAAGCCCTAATTCACCAAGGCATCATTCAATTCCCTAAGTGGCCCTGGCAAAAAAACCTCAGGAAAACAATCATGAAAAACCCTAATTCTCACCCTCTTGTACTTGAACCATTACATAGTCATACTTGAGAACCAATGCAGATAAGGAATACATAGTGAATGAATTATATGTATGCTAGGGTAAAAATAAGGGTATGACAATCTCCAAGCAAGTGGTGCACTATCTAGCATAAACACAGAACCAACCGTGGATTTTCTATCCTCAACGTCACTACACCAACTTGAGTCAGTGTAACATGTCATACCCTAATTTTTAACCCTAATATCCCACATACCCTTGACATCATTTCACATAAACGAGGTCACATCTTGATCTTCCCCATATTCATCTTTGGGGTTGCTTCTTGTAGGGATCACCAAGCACCGCTTTGTTGGTGTTTTACCTTTGTGTTTATATGATTAATTGCTTATCTAACCACTAATAAAAATATCAAAAATATGTTTTATTTTCCTTAAGTTTATTGTGCAAGGTAGAGCTTTTCAATCAAGAGCATCTCAAAGTTTTGTTACTTACTTGTCAAGGAAAGTCAAAGGTTCATGTGTTTAAATCCACGCCTTCTTCAACAAGCAACTTCAAGCTTTGAGAAATTTAATCAAGAGGAAATCAAGTACACCTTATTTTGAGTTCATATGATCACCCATGTGCTTTGAAATGCAAAAAAATTCCAAATGTACAAGCTTGTTCTAAGAGGTTTGACCAAAACGTCAACATTTGAAGTTAAAGTTCCAAGGATCACAACTCCTTCAACTCTCAACATTTTTCAATGATTCTTTTTACATATGACTATTCTCAACATCCTCTACAACTTCTCTTTAAATGACAATATCTTATTATGCTTGGAGGATCATCAAACGTTTGGAGACATTATAGGTCATTTGTGGACTTAGTGAAATTTGACCTATTTTCAAGTGACTTTTTCTCAACTTTAAAAGATCATAACTTCTTCAATTTTCAACATTAAGCCCGATTCCTTTTTCACAATGTCATTTGTGATTCCTTCTACAAGTTTTCTTCAAGGATCAATGTCAAAATATGCTTGTAAGGCCATGGAATTCATTTAGACATTACATGTCATTTTCAGCCATGGAACGCTTGAATTTTTCTAAGTTATATGATCAGTTTTTCATGCCAACTTCAACATGACATAAATTTATGATCAAACATCCAAATGCAACCCTTATTTGCATATTGTAATCTTAGCTATGATGTCAACACATTGCAAAAAGAGTGGGGCCAAAAAGTTTCCTGAGTAGGATGCCCCATTGGGTTGAACATGCTGACTTGGAACTGAAGAAATTTCCATTGCCCGAATTTTGAACTTCACCAATCTCAATTCGAAACCAAATTAGCATGTACTTTGGACCTAAACATGTTTAACATAGTCTCTAGAAGTTAATTGACCTTTGAAACGCATCATTTGGTTGAGTTGTGATAAGTTGCAAGTCACACTTTTCTCACATTCTGATCAAATTTATTTTGCATGAATTCAATATTATTCCACACGCATTTGGATCCAAACACATTCCCTATAAATAGAGGAAGCTACTGCATTTATTTCCAAGCTTTTGAGAGCCAAGAAATCTCTGCTGCAACTTGAAATTTTCCAGAAAAATTCAACTATCGTGTTTTGAGTTTCAACTTGTTTTAATCCATTTTCTTGATTCCAATAGCATCTTCGGCATCCTCTGAAATTTTTGCAACAATTCCCAAGCTCTGAGACCTTCTGAAGTGCTTTAACCAGATCGAGCTTTTATCAACTTCTGATCACCATTTGGACAAGGTAGTTTTGAGTATCATTTGAACTCAAACAAGTTACCGCAATGTAGTCATTCACTCTCTGATGCTTTCCCCTAACTTATCTGGTGTTGATTGATCGTGTTCATCATTTAATTTTATCTTTCGTGGCTTGCTTGCTTCTGAAACTTCTTTGAAATTCCCTTTGCTCAATTTAGATAATTGAATTTGGAGCATAAGATTGAACTCGTGATGAGAAGAGGATCATAATGTTGGTGGTATCGTGTTCTGAATTACCAAACGATGAAACTCCGGTGAGAGCTCACCGGAGAAAATGACCGAAGTGTTCCAGGTCGTCTGAGTTTGGCCAGACACCTTGGACAAACGAAATGTTTTGATTGGTTGGTTTTGTATTGGATCTCATGTGTTGTTTGTAGCGCGTTCCATCGTGCATCCTAATGAGGTGTGATCCAACGCTCCGTATTTTTTCTGATTTTAATTCATTTTCTTTTATTATTTTTAATTGCTTTTTTCTTTTAAAATTCATAGTAATTTCATTTTTCATCCAAAAAATCCCAAAATAATTTCTAAAATTCTTTATTCTTTTTCTTCACCTGATTTTTATTTTTTCACATTTTATTTCACTGATTTTTTATTTTTCATGAATTTTCTCTTTTTTCATTTGTTTTAATTGGTTTAAAAATATTCTTCTACATTTTTAAATTCTGAAAATTTTATTATATGTTTCTTATTTTATTCTCAACCTCCCATAATTTTCTTGGCCATTTATTTAGTATTTTGAAGGACTTCATGGATTTTTCACTTTACTTTTATTTTAAAGTTCATTTAAAAATACTTTTGGTGCATTTTTATTTCATTTAATTGCATTTTATATTTGTGTGAACTTTGTGAACTTCTGTTAGCTTTGGATCATGATAATTTGGATCATAAGTCTCATCAAGCTCAATGGATCTTGGGTGTTGATGGGGTGAAAACCCTAATCCACAAAAATGGATGATTGATTTTGATGATCACTTGATCAAACTTTTGATCCAATTTGGGTGTGACCTATCTTGTCATCTTCCTCCTCATCTCCTTCTTTTCCCTTTGATCAATTTGATGGTTTGTGTCCATCTTGTTCATGGTGTGTGGATTGGTACTTGATGAACTTTCATCATTTCAAATTTACCTACTAATTGATCGTGGATCATTTAAGGTACTTTGGATTGATGCACAAGTTTGTCCCAAGTGTCATGAAGTATGGATTAAAGTGATGGACAATCCTCCAAGCCTTTATGCTTGATCATTCCTTTTTTTGTGGCATGGCTTTAGGAGAATGATTTACATATCATTTCTCTAGCATGTATTAACACAAACATTATTATTGACCGACCTCAGATAATTGTGACTTCTACATAAGTCCAATTACGATTGCTTAACATATTGTTAAATTTGTCCCAAAAGCAAATGCATTTTTACAAGTGAGATTGTAAGTTTCCTACTACTCATGGTATTATGTGAAAATATTGCTCCTTTTTCATTTGTGAAAGCTAGTGGCATACTTGTTGATTTTATCCAAGTTGGAGCCCTTCTCATAGTGATGTATATGTTCATGTTTTCATGCTTATGGGTGAATAGTTGAGTGTTCTCCAAAAAAAATGACCAAACCATCTTTGATTCTTGATTACTAACATCATTTGCTAACATTTTTATTGTATTAACTTTTACTTCAAAGTCAGTTACTTTATGCTATTTTATTTTATGCCATTTACTTTATACTTTATATTTAACATCCCATATCATATTATTTGTGATTATGTCATTTGTTCTTTGTCCATTTGGACTTTTATTTTATATCCTTGTAAAGAAAACACTAATAAGAAAAAAAAACTAAAAAGAAATTTATTTCTCCTAACTCATGGACTTATGCTTACCATCTTTGGCATCATTGTGGAGTTCTAGAATTAGAATTAGGATCTTGACCTTTGCTTTGAGACTTGGGATTTGAGACCTTGGGATTCATCTGATACCTTTGACTTTGGACTTCTTTTGGAGACTGGGTTGAGTTACTTTGGTTTCATTTGATGCATGGATTATTAGTTGCTTATTTGGCTTGTTTAAGGCTTAATCCAAAGGAGGGAATTCTTGCTTGACTTTTGTGATAAAGCTTGCTATTTCTTGGTTATATCTTTCCTCCCTAGCTTTTACTTTATGCACTAGGATAGTTTCTTCTTCTTCTCCTTCCTTTCTTTAATTTTCAAAATCTTCTCTCTCTTTTTTCAAAACCTTCTTGTTATCCAACTTGAATCATTTTTCCAAAGTGATTTTTAAAACTCTTTCCTAATAAACGCTAATTCATCTTAAGCATATTTAGACCAATTTAAAAAGACTTAAAAAATGCATAACTCATTCAAATTGTTTTTGTGCCTTTGGTGCACCTTTCCTTTTAAAAAAATTCTCAAAGTTTAGACATGAGTCATTTTAATAGTTTAGATATAAATCTCATATCCCCATAGTATTGATGATTATTCTTTTCCATCTAATAGAGCTAGTGGCATATTTGTTGATCTTTATCCAAGTTGGAGCCCTTCTCATGATGATGCAAAGGTCTCATACTTGTGGGTGACTAGTTAAGTATTCTCCTTAAAATGACAAACTGTCTTTTTCATAAAAGATGAATCAAAACAAGCACCTTTGTTATTTTTACCACGAACTACGAAGTTTTGATCATCCATTGCACTTTGTTGGTACGTAGGCATGAGACTTCAAAATGGTCTTGGCAAACACCAAAAATAAAAATAAAATATTTCTTTTCCCATCTCTCCCATCTTTTACAAACAACACCCTTTTCAAACTAAAATGTACATATTTTCAAAGAGGTTCCCATGGAGTACCATGAATGTTTAGGGTGTTAATACCTTCCCTTTTCATAACTAACCTCTGGACCCTTATCTCTTTTCATTAGTTTTATTTTAAAACTTCTTCGGGTTTTGTTCGTAATTTTTCCCTTTTCCTTTGGAAACAACAAAAGCACGGTGGCGACTCTTGCTTTATGAGTTAAGTTAACCAATAGCTTAATCTCAAAAATTTTGCCGATACATAACCCACTAGCTTTCATTCTTTTTCTTCATCATATGTAGGGAAAAAATGTCATAGGCGAGAGTTCCTTTGAGGTATCTTATGCAAGGTTAATTATCAAATTGATTTGGGTGGTGAATCAAGGTTCAAAATGAATGTCAGGGTTAATTACTAAGATTTTAGAATTTTGTCAAATTGATTTGGGTGGATAATCAAGGTTCAAAATGAATGCTAAGGAACATGAGATAAACATATGGGTAATAAACAAAAATATGGTAATTTCAAAGACAAGAATGGTATTTTTCAAGCATAGAGAGGTTGCATCATCTACTTCTTCATCTGCTCCAATGCCCGAAGGAGGCCCAACTAATCAAATGCTTTACGATAAACTTTTCCACATTGAAAACTTTGTCACTCAAGAACTTTGTGAGATCTATGTTGAGATAATCTACCTTAAATGCAACAAAAACTAAGATGGAAGTGAAGAAGAGTCGGAGGAAGAAAATGACTAGAATGGCTAATATGTCTTGTCTTATGTCTTTCTATGTTAGGTGTTTATGTTATTTCCTAGTCTATAATTATGTTTCCTTACTAGTTTAATTGTTATGTTTTTAACTTTAAATTTGTTTACTTATGTTTTGCTTATATTTTGTAAGGATATGACAAGTTTGCTTCTGTGTTTAATATTATGGTTGTTTCTATGTTTAACATATGGATGAGTATTGTTATTTCTATGTTTGACATATGGATGAGTATGGTTGTTTCTATGTTTGACATATGGATGAGCACTTAAGTAAGATACTTTATGAATTGTTTACTTGAAAGGGAATATCAATTCTCATGATTGATTCTAGTACAAAATCTTCATTACTTATTCAAAAGTTTGTATTGTTCACTAAGTGTTAGTGTTCATTGTACATAAGTGAGAGTGGTGTGCTTTCTCTTATTTGTTGTGAAATCAAAAGGTGGTGGACCTTTGTGATTGTGTTAGATATTTAGGAGAGTCAAGTTAATCGACATAGTAAAATCTCTCACGGGGTGTGAGGTAACTGGAGTACTCTTGTTTGGAAAGAGGAATCTGGATATATCGTTGTGTTCTTTACTTTCTGCACTTATTTTTCAGCATTTTTACTTTTACATCAATTTTGAAAAATTAAAAACATAATCTCTAACAATACCATATGAGAAAATTTCAATAATACTAATTAATATAATTCACCCCTCCCCCTCTTAGATACATTTCATACTTACATTTCATCCATCTCTTTCACTTTTGTTTCTTGGAGGAAGAAAATATTTACTTTCCCTTTTTTCAAAATTTGTTAGAGCCTCCTCTTCTTAAGAGAATTTCCATACCCTCTAATGTTCAATGAGACAATATCATTGAGACATCTTGTTTGTTACCTTTTTTGAGTTCTTTTCGTCTTGGTCCCTGATCTTCATACCTTTAATTACTTCAAAATTAACTTCATCTCTATCACTTCCTGCAATTCACATGTTCTTAATTGCTTCCAAAACCTTTCCTACAACCTCATGCTCAATGGATGCTCGAATCTGCTTATTCCTTTGTGCAACATCTGAATCGGTTGTTGATTCACAACAAAAGACGGAACTCCTTGAGTATTGAGCATTAGGTTCCTCAAATTCTTTTGTTGAGGTTGTGATTTTGGATGAAGAGGTGGGTTTCTTCTTCAGTTTTTCTTTTGGTGGAATTGGAGCCGTAAAGTAAGAATCACTGAAGTCCTCAATTTTGCCGTCCTCGTCTTAATTTTGGACTCACCAATTCAGGCCTTTCTGAAACGGGCATTCTGATGTTGTTGGGACAAACCTTCGACAAAGGACCTTTCAGTATCTTCCTCGTCATCCCCACCATCCCTTGCGCCTGAATCATCGTCTTCCAAGATAAAATATGAACTTTATTCTTTGGCATCCAAACCCTTTGGGATGACTATCCAAAGCATGATCCCAATGTTAATCCAAATCCATGAGATGTTATACTTGGCTCTCACCAAAATTCTTGCAGCATACACTTTGGTTTGCTTTTTAGTTTCATCATCAAAAAACATATAAACTTCCACTAGAGATGTTATAAATTTGAAAAAAATTGGGGATGACATGGAACCCCATAACACCGGATTCAAGTTAGTATTTTATTGTCTACATATTTAGGGTTCCATTCACGAATCTCTGAGAACCATTGTCCTAGCCAGTCCCTAACCTCTTCAATCAAGATCTTCAATTCTCCTTCTTCCCATTATTCTAGAAAACACAAGTTAGTCCTCATAGGAGTGACTTCTATTGGAAAATACCCTTCAGTATGGAAAGCTTCTTGGATGTTGTAAGTCATGTCCAAATTTTCCAAAACCCCAACAAACGCCTTCTTGAACCTTGTCAAGTTATCCTCCTCCTTGTTGGTGCACAAGGTTGAATATGAAGATGAAGATGGAAGAGGAGAGAAAGAGAGAAATAAAAAAGTAACTAAATTTTGAATGAAAGATGATATTATACAATTATGTTACATAACTTGTTTAAATACAAAACTAAAATTGCCACGTAGATTTTGAGCACCAACTTCTCAACTACGCTGAGTAAGGTTCTGAAGCCTATAGCTTATGAACAACAACACTTCTGAACTATGAATTATATCTAACACCATTCCTTAAATCATATTCAGCTAACTAAAATCTATAATAGCTTCACATATTCATAAGCCAAATAGCTTGACGCGCAGACAAATAGCTTGACACGCAAACACAACACTTGCAATGTACTCAGTTTCACAAATTGACAATGCAACCACTAGTTTCTTCTCATAGCACCAAGAGATGGGACCTCCCATATACTTATAGATATCCAAAAGTACTTCTTCTATTAATTATGTCTCCACACAAAAAAATAATCTGAATAACACATAAGTTCTGATTCAGACTTAACACCAGAAGGGAATAACACTCCATACTTCAGAGTCCTAACAACAACTTGATATTGTGACCATGTTAGTTTGTTCATAAACCTACTCATTATTCCAACTGCATAACAAATGTCAGGTCTGGTGTTACGAAGATATCTCAATGAGCCAACCAAAATTTTAAAATTTGGAGCATTTACATCATCACCCACAACATCAGAATCCAACTTGTGATTCATTTCAGCATGTGTGATTGTAGTCTTGCAATTTGTCAACTTGAATCTCTTCAGAAGTTCAAGTTCATAGTTTAGCTGATGCAAAATGATACCCTTATCAGAGTACAGAATATCCATCCATAGAAAATATACCATATTTCCCATATCAATCATCTCAAACGCATTCATCAGCATCTTTTAGAACTTCATTATCTCATCTGAACAACTTCTTGCCAACAATATGTCATCAACATAGAGACATACCATAATCATATTTCCTTCAGAAGTATGTTGAACATAAATGCCATATTCCATCTCACACTTTCTGAATCCTTGGAGCTTGAAAAATGAATCATTTTTTCAGATTCCAAGATCTAGGAGCTTGTTTCAGTCCATACAACGTTTTATGTAACATGTACACCATCCCTTCCAGATTCTTTTTCATAAATCCAGGAGGTTGTGACACATATACCTCTAATTGCAATGGACCGTCCAGAAAGGAATATTTCACATCCAGATGTATCAAAGACCAATTCCTATTTGCAACTATAGTAATCACCAATCTGGTTGTTTCATGTCCAGCTATAGGCGCAAGCACTTCAAAGTAACCTAACCCAAATTTCTGCAAAAAATCTCTTTCTACTAACCTTGCTTTGTGTTTCCCAATTGATCCATTTGGCTTCAGTTTCACCTTGAAAATCCATTTGATGTTGACGACTTTCTTATTCTTTGGAAGCTTAGTCAACTCTTCGGTCTTGTTTCTTTCTATTAGCCTCAAATTCTTCTGCCATGGCCTTCAACCACACTTTATTATTGAGTGCTTCTTTACCACTAACTAGTTCAGAGTCTACTAACATGGTACACTGAATAACTTCCCCTTCAGAGTCTATCTCATTATCTTGCAACATGTCAAACTCTGCAAATCTCCGTGGTATCTAACGAATTCTCTATGCTCTAGTTTCAGAGTTTGGACCACCTTCAAAATGTCCACCTTTAGAGGCATTACCACCGTTAGAGGTGGATTACCACCAGATTCTAGAGTACCATCAGAATTTGAATCATCATCAGATTCACCTTCTGAGTCTTATTCAGCTTCAGAGTTACTATTAGACTCTGACTCATCTTTAGACTCAGAATCACCATCAGACTCTGACTCATCTTCAAAGGCAGAATCCCCTTTAGAGATATATTCTCCTTCAGAGTCAGAAATCTCTTCAGAAGTTAACTCAGGTGTTAACATTGCACCAGAGTTGGATTGAGACTCATTCCAATCCCATGCTTTTGATTCTTTCACAACAATATCTCTGTTGAATTCCACGTTATTAGTGACGGAATAATAAAGCTTATACACACCTGTATTGTGGTATCTAATTAGTAACATTACTTTACTTATATCATCCAACTTCTTTTTAGTAGTACCTGAGACATGTTCGTAATAAACAGAACTAAATACCCTGAAATGACTCACACTTTTCTTATCACCAGTCTACTTCTCGAAAGGAATAATTTCCTTCAGCTTTTTTGTTAGATATTTTTTGAGCACATATGCTATAGTAGCAACAACTTCTCTCCATAATGTGTGAGGCAGCTTCTTCTCCTTCAGCATGCTCCTTGTCATATCAAGCAAAGTTCGGTTTCTTCTTTCAGCAAGACCATTATGTTGAGGAGTGTATGGAGCAATCACCTTGTGCCTAATTCCATTCTCCTCACATAATTTTCTAAACTCTGTATATTTATACTCACCTCCACCATCCGTTCTGAGAACTTTTAGCTTCTGAACACTCTGTTTTTCATCCTTCACCGTGAACTTCTGAAACTCATCAAACACCTCATGCTTAAACTTGATGAGTGTTACCCATGTCATTCTTGTGAACTCCTCCACAAATGAAACAAATATTTGTTTCCTCCAAGTTAATGTACTTCAAATGGTCCACAAACATCAGAATGTTCTACTCCTAAAACATGTTTTGCTCTTGGGGCTACTTCTGATGCAAATGGAAATCTAGGTTGTTATCCTTTCATGCATACCTCACATGACTTCTCAGGATTCACAATTTTGTGAATGTCATATACCATCTTCTTAGAATTCAAATTCCATATGCTTATGAAATTAAGATGCCCCAATCTCTTGTGCCACATCTCATTGTCACCTTCACCACCTTCTGCACTAATGCATTTAATTTCAGCTGTCTCCATATTCACCTTGAATGTTTTGTTTCTTCTTTGATCATATTGCATTATCAGCTTTTTATTAGAATCATATAACTTCAAGAGATTGCTCTTCATAGTAACTGAGAAACCTTTCTCAATGAGCCGACCTACACTCATTAGATTGCTTTTCATGCCAGGAACATACAAAACATCCTTGATCATAATAGTTTTACCATTCTTCACCTTAACTTTGAAATTTCCCACACCTTCAGGGTTGAGTTATTTATCATCAACACATCTGATCTTTGTCCTCTTCCTAGAGTCAAAACCAACCAGCCATTATTTGTTTCCAGTTAGCTGATTTGAGAAGTCAGTGTCCATATACCACCAGTCTACCAAATATGCACCATCGAATTTAAATTCCATCAATAGCACAGATTCATCATCAAAATCTCCTTTGGATATGTTTGCTTCTTCTAATTTCCTTTCCTTGTTTGACCAACAGTCAGCAGCAAAGTGGTCAAACTTCTTACAACTGTAGCATTGAACCTTCTTGTCAAACTTCTCCTTTCCCTTCTGATGTTTCTTCTTATCAGAATTGGATATTTTTTACTTTTGAAAACCATCACCGTGTATCTTCTTAGCTTCTGACCAATACTTCTTTTGATGCCTCTTTCTATAACACGCTTTCAGAGTCTTCTCCACCTCTCTTTCAGAGGTTCTCTCAGTCAGACACAACTCTTGTGCCTCTTGGATGCTCTGCAAATCTTCAATCCTCATGGTGCTAAGGTCTTTAGAATGTTCTATTACTATAAAAATGTAATCAAATTTAGAATTAAGATATCTCAGTACCTTCTCAATTATTACTTCTTATGACAAAGTTTATCCATAAGATTTCATCTTATTGGTGATCATAATCACTCTAGATATGTAATCATGTATCTTCTCATTGTTCTTCATGTTGATATTCTCATATTGTTTACATAGATACTGAAGCTTCACGTTTTTCACTAATGCATCATCGTCGTAGCACCGTACCAGTGTATCCCACGTAGCCTTCATCGTTGTTGAATCATCAATTTTATTAAACATGTCGGCATCCATACAGTGACGGATGTAGAACAAAGTCTTTTGATCTTTTTTACTCGTTTCTCTTTGTACATTTCTTTGTGCTTCTGTTGCATCTGCCAAACAACACACGCATTTGAATCAACCATTAATTCTAATTCTTTCCATTTGAAGCTAGCGGAAATATACACGAACACATCACTCGCTAGAACATGCAATAGAGTCACCGTCGAACTTTATTTATTCCCGAAGGAAAGGGAAAACATCGATAAAACTCGGGGAAAGAACTATCTGGGTAAGGAAGTCGGCTATGAAAGGGGAAGGTATTAGCACCCCTAACATCCATGGTACTCCATGGGAACCGTTTTGATTGTTCTTGCTTGAATGGGTGTTATCTAAAGATTACTCATGAAAGGATCAGGGAAAAAGAAGAGAAATAGATAAAGTGCTCGGTGAGGATTAGGACCCTCATGCCTACGTATCCTTATAGTGCAGTATGGAATTTAGAGCTCCGTAGTTCATAGAACTAGTGGTGGGAGGTGAAAAGAAATCTGGGATAAAAGTATGGTTTGAACAAAAGGATAGTGTGACTTGAACTCTAAAAGGGATAAAAACTGAAACCAATAGTAAAACCGGCGTGAACCATATGTTGGGTAGCCGGAAGCGTGGTGCCACTATATGGTATGGCCTAAAATAAAGAGAATTAACTGTTTGGTTTCGCATCACAAACATCTCTTAGTTCACAAGCTACACTATATGGAGCTCAAAGAGATAGTGTATTTGGCTCAAAGGTAACAATATATCACATGGAGTGAATGAAGGTAGAATATGAATGCATCATGGAGATGAATGGGAAATGGCCTAAGCTAGGAGAAATATTTAGAAATGTGCTCGCCAAGGATACACATCCTCGTGTCTATGTATTCTCACCGTGCAATTAGAAAGTCAGAGCATTCATAGTTTGTGGAACCATGCAAACAAAAGGAGAAATGATAGTGATGAAAAGTATAACTTGTACCAACAGAATGGTAACATGGGAACCCACAAAGGAGAGTGAACTTTGAACCGAAGAGTAAACATGCGTCTTAGGAAAAAATAAGGAATTAAATGTCTGGGTACGATCCAAACAACTCTTGGTTCATAAGATGGACTATTGTTATATCGTCCTAAAAGAGAATATACGGGGCCCAAACGAAAGTATTGATGGGTACAAGGAATAGTACATCACTTGTTGGGGAACAGTCAAATTTGAAATCAAAGGAGAATGGTATCTTGGATCCATGAAGGAATGAACTTGTAACCGAAGAGTAAACAATCATCTTAGCCGAAAAGAAAGAATTAAATGTTTGGGTACAAGTCAAATAACTCTTGGTTTACAAGGTGGGATGTCGTTATATCGTCCTAAAAGGATGCACATGGAGTCTAAAGGAAAGTGATATTTGATCTCAAAAAGATGGTATTGATTAAATGGATAGTAAAGGATTAATAAATAAGGTAACTCGCGAAGAATCTGAATTCTCCTGCCTACTTATTCTCACCGTGCAATGAGAATGTCAGAGCTTTCGTAGTCCAGCCCACTACATATGACAACAAGATGATGCAAGAGAAATGATATATTGATTGCCAAGGTACATAATACTTCAATTCAGAAAAAGGAGTGCCAAGGTTCACAACCTACTAGGCAAGGAATCACTACCAGAGTCTATCACTTCCAAGGTAAAGAACTAAACTGCCAAGGTCTATAACCCAAAAGGAAAAGAGAAAGGATGCCAGAGTCCATAACTCTCAAGGCAAAAGAAATCATCGGAAAGGTCCACAACCTGATAGGTAAGGGGATTTCCAAGAGTTCCCAACTCTAGAAGGCTAAGCAAAGAGATTGTCAAGGTCCATAACCAAGTTCCAAAGTCTAAAACTCCATAGACACAGAAAGAGTTTTCCAAGGTCCATCACCTCATGGGGAAAAGAAAGATTGCCAAGGTCTATTACCTAATAGGCAAGAAAGATTGAATTGCTTGGGTCCATAACCCTACAAGGAAAGAAGAATGCCAATGTCTATCACCTCATAGGCAAGAAGAGAGTTGAATGAAAGAGGGTGTACAACCACAAGGTGCCAATAGCAAAAGTGCTTCACTATTGAAATGTTGAAAGATTGATGCTAGAAGAAGACTTGTCATTTATATGATTCAAATTGCCCTAAAGTCTATGAATGAAGGTGAATTCTTTGAATAGTTAGGGCCTACGCCCGGTACGCAAAGTCACTCTAGACAAGGGTAGGAGAAACTTTGTCCCATTATTCCTCATTACTTAAGGCTCATTGCTTACAATTTGAATCACACTTGCCAAGTGTTGATACCTTTATTGTGCTTGAGAAACATTCCCCTTTGTTGGATATGCTTGATTGATGTTGACTTTGAAGTCTTAATCTAGCATTTGAACCTTGAGGTGTTGAGCTCCTGAGATTCAACATATGCAATATAGCTTGAGCATAATGGACTTGCACTATCAAATGATCAAGGGTCTTTTGATCACTTGAATAGGCTTGGGGATTTACAACACAATACAAAGGATTTGGTTGACGAAAGTGTCCTTTGGTAAACACTAATCGGTGGGATTGAAAAATATAATAGTTGAAACTAGGTATAAAATAACCTATTAAATTAATCAACTAATAAAAACTAGACAAATCTAATTAATGCCCTACACTAAGGGTATATGTATGAAAAATCGATTCTAAGCCCAAAAGGCAAAATGGTCATTTCCATAAATTGATTAATATTGAATTAACAAAATCTAATTAAAACCATTAATCCTAATTATAACTAGATCTAAGCATATCATGAGAAAAACAAAAAGGCTAATCTAATTATGCATAATTTATAGAATTAACAAAATTAATTAGAACTAATTACAACTTAACTAATTAAGATTGACATGATGAAAGTTAAGCCAAAATTATCTTAACCTAATTCCCATATTAATCAATTTATCATACAAAACATGGATTAAGAATTAATGAAAAACACTTCATTACTATCAATTAATTAATAATTAAAAGAAAAGAAATGGATTAAGAATAGTAATGGAGACAAGGGGTATTGTTGTGGAACCCAGGGTAAAAACGCAAAAGGCCTCTGGGCCTGGGGCTCTGAGGCCCAGAAAATCAAGTGGAAATGAAGTCCAATTCGGACTGAGGTGTAAGGTTCCGAAATCGGGGTGCATGGGGGATTCGTTTGGGCCTTGGTCCAAGCTTGAAATGCACATCAGTTAGTCTTCTTCATGTTCATCGCAGAAGTGGAGCGGCACTAAATCTGCAAATGTGAATGACCGTCCTTCATCACATACGCTTTTATGAAAAAAGTTTAAATCCACCACTCGTTTGCTTATTCGCTTCCGTATCATTTCCACGCTTTGGAGTAGCATCATGGATGGCGCGTCGACTTTGGAGTGGCATCATGGGTTTAAGTTGAATTTTGGAAGTTGAATTGTTATTTGTAAATGGTTTATGGTTAGACAATGACTTGGATTGTGGAATGGGATGTAATGGAATTTTGGTTGAACTTGGAAGTTGTATTGCAAATTGGTTTGAATTAGATTTGGAAATTAATTTTGATTGAAAATGTATTGAATATTATGGTAAAGTATGAACTTTATAATGAATCTGGATTTAAATTGTGAATTAATTATTCTTTTGAATGGTTGATTTGAAATGGACTCAAATGTTGAAAAAGAGTTTGAAATGGAAGTT
Organism: Lathyrus oleraceus; assembly: GCF_024323335.1. NCBI lineage: Eukaryota > Viridiplantae > Streptophyta > Magnoliopsida > Fabales > Fabaceae > Lathyrus > Lathyrus oleraceus. The sequence goes on from NC_066579.1 coordinate 107,815,586, forward strand.
TACACACTAGCAAAGGTTTTTGAAATGTCAATTAATTGAAAATGGATTTACGAAGTGGTTTTGAAAAGTTTAATTTAAAATGTCAAAATGTTAATTAAAAGTTGATTTGAAATGGTTTCCAAATGTTAATTAAAAGTTAATTTGAAATGGTTTCCAAATGTTAATTAAAAGTTAATTTGAAATGGTTTCAAAACTAAATTGCAATTGGATTTGAAAAGATTAATCGAAATGTTAATGGAAATTGAAAGTGAAAGTTCAGCATGGAAAGTATACATGAACATGAGAATTAGAAATTGAATGAAAGATTTTAACGCCTTGGTTACTCGTGACTTTGTTAATGAAAACTGAAACTAATCAATGGAAAGAAACATAATCAATGTTGTCATCTAAAAAACCTATTTATTGATTATTGTCAAAATAATATGGAAATGGTATGCAAACAAGCCAAGCTAGATTTAGAAAGATCATATTTGGAATGGTTGAATTTGGTCAACTGGTTGACTAAAAAGTCAATAGTTGATTAAAGTCAATTGGGAGCATGAATTAGGGTTTCACCGGATTGCAAACAAGGCATGAAACACATACTGATGTATAATCTACAATGAATCAGGACATATGGGTCAGTGTTTCTGCCAATACCAAAAGACTTAAATCAAAGGTCTTGAAAATGTTTGAATCAGATGAAACATCAAACAGGTAAGCATGTAGATGAGGGATGAATCAAGGTTTCTACCAAGCCCAGCATGATAAGTCAACACACATGGCACCATAGTATCATGCTTTTCCTGATTAAGGTTTCATAAGCATATGCAAACGCTCATGAGGTCAAAGGCAGTAAAGCCATGAACATGATGAATAATGCAGATGAATGAGTACAAATGAATATTAGGTCCAAGGTTAAGTAATAAGATGAAAAGGGTGAAGGAGAAGGGCGATCCAAAACGCAGCAGAAATTAAAATTTTATCCTTTAGTGATCCTTACGAATGGGCATGATCAGTGATAGAATAGTTACCTTTTGTGACGATTGAAACCTTTGATGCAAATCTACGGAACGATCACGAACGTTGAACGATGACAACACCTCTACTCAGTCCACACGAACGAATTCCTTCCATCTCAGTGCTAGCTGCTACGAATGAAGGCTTTGAGTGAGTGAGTGAGTGAGAGAGAGAGAGAGAGAGAGAGAGAGAGAGAGAGAGAGAGAGAGAGAGAGAAAACGAAAATGCAACCGCAATTAATGCTTTTGCACAAGGGTTCTATTTATAGAACCACTTGTGTGGGCTTCAAGCTAAAAAGCCCAATTAAGTGTATATGGCCCATATCTTATAATATGCCCAAAATCACTTAAGCGCATGGTACCTTACCATATTTTGTATTCTACTTAAGTACACCATACCTTACGATGTTCTACAATTCACTTAAGTGCACCGTACCTTACGGTGTTCCTTAGTTAATCTATCTCTCATCAATCCGTCCTTTGTGTGTGACCCTGTAGGTTTTCACGGCATTGGCAATTATATTAAATCACATATTTAACATAATAAACAATGAGCGGTATCTAGTAACACATAACTGCTACCTAAGACACGAAAATGTCATGTGATCTGACAAATCCTTCTGTGATAATACTTATGCATATAATTACCCTTTTGCCCTTATGTCTATATTGAACACAAGGCATAGACCGTGTCATCCTTGTCCAGTTTAATATTGGGCCCATAGACATTTATCCTGTTACGCAGGATGGGAAAATTCCATCTAGGTCACTCATTTCCCTCAGCATGCTTCGTGGAGTATCCATCAACTGTCTTTATGGTTATCCAATTACGGACAACGTTTGATTAGCAATAAAGCACTCGACTCTACATCTAGGGTCCATAGTGGTTTCAGGTCGAAGGGTGGTATACACCATTATCACCATGAGAATAACTTATGACACTTTGCATAATTTTCTATATAGTACTCTCATAGCGGGTCAATCCAGTATAAATATTACTCTTAATATTCATACCTATGTTTAAGACTTGATAACTCCTTATCCATGATCCATGAGATGTGATCATTAGTCTATATACATAATAGTCTTAATGATATAAAACTTCATAATAAAGCTCGACTACGGATACTTTAAGAATAATATTCTTATGTTTAATGTGATATCATGATTAAGTCATACTTGATACATTAAACGGACTAGTTATTCTAGGGACTTTATTAAACAAACATAATCAAGAAAAAGCCTTTTATTATTAATAAATAATTCGATACAAGTACCAAAAGTATTGGCCTCTAGGGCTTACACCAACAATCTCCCACTAGCACTAGAGCCAATCAGGCATATCCCTAATGCCCATAGATCTAGTATGACCAGCATGCTTCTACTGCGCAAGAGGCTTTGTCAGTGGGTCAACAATATTATCAAGTGTAGGTACTCTGTATATTTTCACATCTCCTCTATCTATTATCTCTCATATGAGGTGATAACGCCTAAGTATGTGTTTGGATCGTTGGTGAGATCTAGGCTCCTTAGCTTGTGCGATAGCACCATTGTTATCACAATAGAGACTAATGGGATCCACAATGCTAGGAACTATGCCAAGTTTACTAATGAACTTTTTGATCCAAACAACTTCCTTTGCTGCACTTGAGGCAGCAATATACCCGACCTCGGTTGTAGTATCAACAACTGTATCTTACTTTGAACTTTTCCATCTCACAGTGCCGCCGTTTAAGCAAAACACATAACCAGATTGCGATCTAAAGTCATCCTTATCTGTCTGGAAGCTAGCATTGGTGTATCCAATTACAACCAGCTCTTCCTGACCTCCATATATCAAGAATGAGTCCTTAGTCCTTCTCAAATACTCAAGGATATTCTGATTCCTAATATATAGGCTGTTTCACCTAGGTCATTCATAGAAAAGCATTTCCCCAACCAAGACTTTACTTGTTGTAGGGTAGGGATATCGTTTCTAATGAGTAATATGTCATCTACATATAATACCATAAAAACGATCATGCTCCCACTAACCTTCTTGTAGACACAAGGCTCATCTTCATTCTTGATGAATCCATATTGTTTTACTGTGTCATCAAAACGAAGATTCCAGCTTCTGGAAGCTTGCTTCAATCCATATATTGATCTTTGTAACTTACATACCTTTTGGGCTTCTATTGGTATGTCAAATCCTTCAGGCTGTGTCATGTACACATCCTCAAGAAGATTCACATTAAGGAAAGTGGTTTTCACATCCATCTGCCATATTTCATAATCATGATATGCAGCGATAACAAGTAAAATCCGAACAGATTTAAGCATTGCAACTGGTGAAAAGGTTTCATCATAGTCAACCCCATGAATTTGTTTATATCCTTTTGCAACCAGTCTTTCCTTATAGGTATGTACCTTACCATCCATGTCAGTCTTCTTTTTGAAGACCCACTTGCATCCTATAGGGTTAACTCCTACAGGAGGCTTTACCAAGGTCCAAACCTGGTTCGTGTACATGGAATCCATTTCAGATTTCATGGCTTCTAGCCACTTCTCAGACTCGGGACCAGTTTGGTCTCTTGGTAGGTCACAGGCTCATCTTGATCCATGAGTAATACATCACCTTGATCAGTTATGAGATATCCATATCTTTCAGGTAGGTGACGTATCCTGCCTGACCTACGTTGGTCTTGGTCTACTTGAGCAGGTTTCTCTTCCATAACTACTTGTGTTTCCTGCTCTAATACCTCCATAGGTGTATCAATGCTTTGTGATTCTTGAATTTCTTCAAGCTCTACTTTCCCCCCACTGATTCCTTTGGAAATAAACTCCTTTTCTAGGAAAACTCCAGTTCGAGCGACAAATATTTCGCCCTCAAAAGGATTGTAGAAGTAATACCCTCTTGTTTCTTTAGGATACCCCACAAATGAGCATTTTTCAGATTTGGGCTCAAGCTTAGTTGAAATTTGTTGTTTCACATAAACTTCGCAACCCCAAATCTTCATGTAAGACATATGTGGTTTCTTACCACTCCATATCTCATATGGTGTCTTCTCAACCTTTTTGGATGGAACACGGTTAAGTGTGTAAGCTGCTGTCAATAGTGCATGTCCCCAAAAGGAGTTTGGAAGATCGGCGTGACTCATCATGGATCGGACCATGTCTAACATGGCCCGACTTCTTCTCTCAGATACACCATTCCATTAGGGTGTTCCAGGAGGAGTAAGTTGGGGTAGGATCCCACACTCTTTCAGATGGTCATCAAACTCTAGGCTTAAATATTCACCACCTCGATCTGATCGAAGAGTTTTAATATTCTTACCTAGTTGGTTTTGTACTTCATTCTTGAATTCCTTGAGCTTTTCAAAGGACTCTTATTTGTGTTTCATTAAATACACATAACCATATCTACTGAAATCATCAGTAAATGTGATGAAGTACTGAAAACCTCCTCTGGATGGTATGTTCAGTGGTCCACATACATCAGTATGTGTGAGGCCAAAAAGATCATTCTCTCTTTCACCTTTTCCTGTGAATGGAGACTTTGTCATCTTTCCAATTAAACAAGATCTGCATGTTTCATATGATTCATAATCAAAAGAGTCAAAGAGTCCATCTTTATGGAGTTTGGAAATGTGTTTCTCATTTATGTGGCCTAATCGACAATGCCAAAGGTAAGTTGGATTTAACTCATTAGGTTTCATCCTTTTAGTATTAATATTATAAATAGGCATTTCGAGATCAAGGACATATAGTCCATTGCTCATTTGTGCAGTAGCATAGAATATATCATTCAAATAAATTGAGCAACAATTGTTCTTTATTATAAATGAAAAACCAAACTTGTCCAAACAAGAAATGGAAATAATATTCCTACTAATTGCAGGTACATAATAACAGTTCTCTAACTGAATTATTAAACCACTAAGTAAATTCAATACATAAGTTCCTACGGCTAAAGCCACAACCTTTGCTCCATTGCCAACTCGTAGGTCAACTTCACCTTTTGCCAAATCTCTACTTCCTTTCAGCCCATGCACATTTGTACAAATGTGAGAACCGCATCCAGTATCTAATACCCATGATGCAGAAGTAGATAAATTTATTTCAATAACAAAAATACCTGAAGTTGAAGTCTCTACTCCATTCTTCGTATCTTCCAGGTACTTTGGGCAGTTTCTCTTCCAGTGTCCGGTCTTACCGCAATTGAAGCAGGTGCTTGCCTTTGCTATGCCTCCACTAGGCTTCAAAGCAGCAACATTGGGTATGGGTTTGGCAACTTCCTTGCCTTTCCCTTTATCACCCTGCTTGTTGGGTCTTTTGTTCTGTCTCTTTCCATTTCCGATCATCAGAATGGACTTCCCTTTTGACTTCAGGTTCTGCTCAGCAGTTTTTAACATGGCTAGCAGTTTAGGAAGAGATTTGTCCATATCATTCATATTGAAATTTAGGACAAATTGACTGAACCTATCTGGCAACGATTGTAAGATCAAATCAGTCGCAAGTTCCTTTCCGAGGGGAAAACCCAACCTTCCAAGGTTTTCCACATACCCAATCATCTTAAGCACATGGGGACTTACAAGGGCTCCCTCAGCTAACTTTCCTTGTAAAAGGACTTTTGAAACTTCAAATCTTTCATGCCTTGCATAGAGCATCTTTAGGTGTTCGATCATATCGAACGCTGCCATGTTCTCATGTTGCTTTTGCAGTTCTGAGTTCATAGTAGCTAGCATGAGACAAGCAGTTTCATTGGAATCATCGACATGATTCTTATAAGCATCTCTTTCTGCCTTAGGTGCAGAACTAGGAGATTCCTCTTCAGGAACAGGTTTCTCCAAGACATACAGCTTTCTATCATGTTTGAGGACAATCCTCAAGTTTCGGTGTCAATCCAGAAAATTTGTCCCAGACAATATTTCCTTGTCAAGGATTGATCGTAAAATGTTGTTAGACGTGTTTGTTGTAATGGTAATCTACATAAGAAATAATGAAAATATAAGTATCAATAACATATTTAATTAGGCCTTTAATTAAATATGCTCCCACTATTTTACTCAAAACAAATGACCCTCATCATTTGATTCGGAAAATCCCGTTGGAAGATTTTCTAGTGGGTCGAGATCCATATTTTACTTTGTTATAAGTCCGCGTAGGTGGATTACACAAAACTATGTTATTTAGGTCGGAACTCCTTCGAATTGTATCTAATACAACTCTCGAAAATTTCAGTTGGGTGAATAACTCCTTATTCCAATCCATCATATGGATCATTTCCAACTCTTGCTTCTAAACATATATAATCTTATAATAATTTATTTAGTTAAGTTTGACCCATTGTTTTAGCAATTGGATATTACAATTATCCCATCGCACCTTACTAATATAGAACATGCACCTCGTGTAGGCGAAACCTACATTATCCGATACTAGTCTTGATGAGTGCTAAAACTTGGAAAGCATAAACTTAATATTTAATTTGAGGGAATTGCAATTGTTCTGATCTCACCGGCTTATTTATCACATAAATCGTCTCTCACATGCATCAACATATATTCACATGCATCAACATACATACACATGCATCAACATACATAATGAAACAGTTATGGCCCCTAGCGCAATTGTTCTCCCAAGCCAATGAGAGAACCTAAGCTAACCTAATAACGATCTAAGCTTCTCCAAGCAAGATCTTCAAGGTTATCCTCCTTTGATATTGAATTCTTCTCTTTCTTCATAACATTGTCCTCCTTTGATATTGAATTCTTCTCTTTCTTCATAACATTACATTACAGAAGAAACTCGTTTTACATAAGAGGGATTAAGATGAGAAAAGAAGTTACATTAAGAGATTAAAAGGAGAGGCACGACACGCAGGTCGTATTTTAAAAACCCAAAACAAAATAAAGGATAACTAAGGCCATAACCGATCACCACAAGGCAATAATAATAAACACATTATTATTATTAATTTTAATTCATTTAATTAATTAAAACTAAATTAAATTTCGGCGACCGATCACACTACGCAGAGTTAGCCCGGGCAGTGCCCCTTGCGGGGTTGTAAGGGCAGCGCCCCTGTCCGAAATTTTAATGAACAATTCATTTGAAATCGACGTCGTTTTGCATCAACACAACTTTTGCGCAGTCACAAAATAGAAACCCCGATAATTCTGACTCTGTGAATGTGACGACCGTCACAAGCATGTTACGACTGTCACGTCCAGCTTGTTATGACTGTCACAGGCCCATGACGAACGTCACGCGGCCAAAATAACAAAAACGCCTAGAATTCTGGATCTGTGAATGTGACGACCGTCACAAGGCATGTTACGACCGTCACGTCCAGCTTGTTACGATCGTCACATGCCCATGACGAACGTCACACGGCCAAAATCAGCGCTTTTTGAAACAGTCAACAGACTTGATCCAAGAAGCCCTCAATTCACAACTTCTTGACGGCACAACCCTTGTGCCGTCACTAACCCTAATGCACCAATTTCATACCGTCAAACACATCTCGATTGTTGATTCAATATGATTGATCAACAAGTCATTGCTTCACCATACTAATGTCGGATTCCGAAGCAAATGACCATTGATCGCTCAAAGGAAAACAACCACTAAGTGTTTGAATGAACGAAATAGAAACAATATATCATATATACCGTATTTTACATTAGGATTACTTATATCATATATATAACTTGATCGATCTCAATTGCGTAATCTATGGACGATCGGATGTATCGCTGCTTCACCATACTAATGTCGGTTCCAAAGCATAGTCAACATCAATCATCCAAATCGTACATACATGATGCCAAATTTAATTACTCGTTTAATTAATTGATTCTTTTTGTCTTTTAATCATATTAATACAGAAAATAAACAATTATCCGATGCATGGTTTCGTAAGTGGCTCTAATACCACTGAAGGAGAAGGGCGATCCAAAACGCAGCAGAAATTAAAATTTTCTCCTTTAGTGATCCTTACGAATGGGCATGATCATTGACAAAACAGTTACCTTTTGTGACGATTGAAACCTTTGATGCAGATCTACGGAGCGATCACGAATGTTGAACGATGACAATGCCTCTACTCAGTCCACACGAACGGATTCCTTCCATCTCAGTGCTAGCTGCTATGAATGAAGGCTTTGAGTGAGTGAGAGAGAGAGAGGGAGAGAGAGAGAGAGAGAGAGAGAGAGAGAGAGAGAAAATGAAAATGCAACCGCAATTAATGCTTCTGCACAAGGGTTCTATTTATAGAACCACTTGTGTGGGCTTCAAGCTAAAAATCTCACTTAAGTGTATGTGGCCCATATCTTATAATATGCCCAAAATCACTTAAGCGCATGGTACCTTACCATATTTCGTATTCTACTTAAGTACACCATACCTTACGATGTTCTACAATTCACTTAAGTGCACCGTACCTTACGGTGTTCCTTAGTTAATCTATCTCTCATCAATTCGTCCTTTGTGTGTAACCCTGTAGGTTTTCGCGGCATTGTCAATTATATTATATCACGTATTTAACATAATAAACAATGAGCGGTATCTAGCAACACATCACTGCTACCTAAGACACAAAAATGTCATGTGATCTGACAAATCCTTCTATGATAATACTTATGCGTATAATTACCCTTTTGCCCTTATGTTTATATTGAACACAAGGCATAGACCGTGTCATCCTTGTCCAGTTCAATATTGGGCCCATAGAAATTTATCCTGTTACGCAGGATGGGCAAATTCCATCTAGGTCACTCATGTCCCTCAACATGCTTCATGGAGTACCCATTAACTGTCTTTATGGTTATCCAGTTACGGACAACGTTTGATCAGTAATAAATCACTCGACTCTACATCTAGGGTCCATAGTGGTTTCAGGTCGAAGGGTGGTATACACCATTATCACCATGAGAATAACTTATGACACTTTGCATAACTTTCTATATAGTATTCTCATAGCAGGTCAATCCGGTATAAATATTACTCTTAATATTCATACCTATGTTTAAGACTTGATAACTCCTTATCCATGATCCATGAGATGTGATCATCAGTCTATATACATAATAGTCTTAATGATTTAATGTTATCCCACTTCATAATAAAGCTCGACTACGGATACTTTAAGAATAATGTCCTTATGTTTAATGTGATCTCATGATTAAGTCATACTTGATACATTAAACAGACTAGCTATTCTAGGGACTTTATTAAACAAACATAATAAAGAAAAAGCCTTTTATTATTAATAAATAATTCGATACAATTACCAAAAATATTGGCCTCTAGGGCTTACACCAACAAAGGGGAGCGCAAATTTTGGGGTACGACAGTTGCCCATATTTAATCTACTTAAACTTGAATTGTCAAATTGCGAGAGCTTTTCAGATATTCAAGGTATGAGTGGATTAAATACCGAAGTATCCGAAAATTTGCCCATCGAGAACGGTCAAATGGGATATAGGGACGGTAGTTCGACTTTTAGAGGTTTATCTGCTGGGATTTTTTTTATGTACTGCGGGAATATTAATGGCAAATTAGGGTCATGATATGCATGTTAAATTGTATCTTTGACCATTTTATAAGGCGATGTATGCTAATCTCTGGTATGAGAACAGAGAGCCCAATGTTTAAACATGAATGTTCTAGAATACCCTTACAAACAAGGGGTTTCAAAAATGAATCATTAGTTCAAAAACTGAAAACAAAGTCGACTAAGAAGGTTTGAAAAAGAAGAAATGTCATCAACCCTGAAGATTGGGAAAAAGTTTATCAATCATGTAGATTGAAAAAGGTTCATTAACTGTGAAGGTCGGAAAAAGATTCAACAACCATGAAGGATGGAAACAAAGGATCATCAACCTTAAAGGTGGGAAAAAGACTTATCAATCACGAAGATTGAAAAAAGGTTCATCAACCATGAAGGTTGGAAACAAAGGATCATCAACCCTAAAGGTTGGAAAAGGATTAAACAACCAAGAAGGTTGGAAACAAAGGTCATCAACCCTAAAGGTTGGAAAAAGATTCATCAATCTTGAAGATTGAAAAAAAAGATTCATCAACCTCGAAGGTTGGAAACAATAGGATTATCAACCATGAAGGTTGAAAAAGGGTACCAATCAAACTGGGCTTTAAAAGACGCCAAGCAAGTTGGGCTTTGAAGGTGCCAAATAAAAAAATGGGCTTTGACTCTCCAAATTTGCACACATGGCTTCATGTTATGCTATATGAATGATATGCAAGAATGAAGTGATGTGATTCATACATGATGATGATTTATGCAATGGTTAAGCCACATGATCATATAGAGGGAGACGGGAATTTCGGGCTAGGATAAGGGATTATTCAGATGTGATTCTTCAACACCTACTTCAAGCTGAACAATTATTATCATACCTATGAATTATGTCTGAAATATGGAGAGAGCTTGTACCTGTGTAGTTTTCCTCTACCCCAATATTCTGGGTGTTTGTACTAGTTGCCCCAGTCGTAAGTTATGGAATAGCCTCATCATCTGAAGATCTCAAACTAGCTTTCCCCACTGTCTAGAAATTATATCCTCTTGATTAACCATCCCTGGGAGTGGTGACTTCTCATGCTCTTGAGGTGGCCTACCCCCATATGAGCCTTGAAGTAACTTTCCCCCTGTCTGACTGATTTAGAGAGATTTGTAGAATCTCGACGTGGTTTCCCTAGATTAACTAACTCTTGAAGAGATCTGAGCTACAGGATATCAGAAGAATGTTCAACCTTCCCATTGTGTAAACTTTCTTGATGTTAGGGGTCTATTCGCGAGTAAAAATGCTCATTTTGAAAGTGATAATTGTAATGTCATGTTTATGCAAGTTTTGAAACTCAAGCGTGTTCACTAAGATTATGACATACAGTGAATGAATCACTAGTTAGAATTCCATATCATTATCAATACAAATGACAAGCAAATCTTTAGGAGTCAGCTTTGACGCAATCTTACCATAGTATGCTTTCGAAATAAACCTTGCTTCAATTAGGTCTTTTGAGGGTTGTAACATGGCTTGGTTCACAGTTTTAGAAAGAAAGGATATAAGGCTTAAAACCTATTCTAACCCAACCATTCTCCATGATGTTCTCCAGCCCTACATTCAGTTAGCTTAAAACAAGCATTCATCTTTCAAAAAAGAATTTTGAATAGTGTCAATGATGGTTAAGGAACCCATGAAAGCTTGGAGCGACAGTCACTCACCTTCTATTCTTATCTATAACTCCAGATATTTTCTCTTGTGGAGGATTTTGTTATTTAACCTCTTGTTTTTTTGTTTTGTATCTTCCCTTATTTTTGCCTGGGCTGATCCTTTGGGTATGCAGCCCACCGGGATGTGTAATACCCTAAAATTTACCCTTCACTTTTTCTTGGAAGCATAAGATTATGTTTCACATTGCATTAGCATCATGCTAGGTCATACTCATTGCATACTGCATTAGTGACTTGGGAAATCATGGTTTGATTGATCACTCCTTAATAGAAGGAGCCCACACAAAGCAAGACTGAGAATTGAACTTCATTCTCCAAGTATACAAGTCTCAAGGGTCTCAAGGGGGTCCAAGTGTCTTATTATGGTTCTCAGTTCACCAGTGGAAGATTCAGAGCTCTCAGAGTGTGCATCTCCATTTAATCAGAAATTAGGGTTTCATGGCTATTTGCAACAGACAATGTTTGGTGGGAAGAAAAACGGGCTCATTCATGTCATTATTATAGAGGCATCTTGGCCTAAGAAGATCCACAATCATCTCAGAAAGATCCATTGGCAGTCAGTGCAATCAGTTCTTGATCATTTTGCCCTAAAACTAGGGTTTGGCATAAAATCAGTTTATTTCTAATTCCTTGGGTGAAACTCATTTCCATGGCCCTTCATATATCCACAAGGGTCTACATACAAAAATCAGCTCTTTATTTGAGTCAGAGGTGCTTCAATTGATCAATGGAATCGGAAATCAGACAGTTTGGGAAAAGTCAACTGTGGGGCCAAAAAAGTTAACTCCTGACATTTTGAAAGTGGAATCTCAAAATTCATGCCTAAGGGAGCCTACATGTGAAATTTGATCAAGTTTGGATCATGGATTCATCATTTAATCAGGAGTTGGAAAAGTTACTAAATTTGGAAATAGTTGACTTTCCATTTAGGGCAAGTTTTTATGGTTTTTGCACCCACTTTAAGCCCATTTCCACCACGATTCAAGCTCCATTTGAAAATTTCTCCAACGTGAAAGTTGTTCCTCTTGTTCCAAGCTTTCTAGAGATATAAAGTTTGTTTCATTTGGATTAAAATTGAGAAAGTTACGCTTGGTCAAAGTAAGACATTATTTTAGAACACTTAGAAAATTTTCTAAGTCCAAAATTTGCAAAATTTGTCAAGACTTATGGGCCAGTTTTCTTGCACTTCAAGGCATCTTTTGAAAATACTTTATTCATAACAATTGCACCTTGCCATGTCCTATTTCACATCCTTTTGGAATCATCCCATTTGGATCATTGGTTTTAAAGATACACTCATCTAAAGTTGGCATCATGGACTGATTTTTTTTACAGCATTTAGGCCAAACTGGCCCAACCATTTCGCAGTTATGGAACCTGAACTTTATCGCCAATTTTCAACTCTTTCCACTCATCATTTCAATTTATGTTCAACATGAAAGATGTTAAGCTCCATTCCCTCTTTCTACTGTTTGCATTGCCTTGCCATTTGATCATGTTCTCATCAAGTTATAAGGTCTCAAAGTCACCTATTTGGACTATTTTTGTGCTGCACAAGCCAAACCAAATCAGACCACAAAACCAACCAACACACTTTTTACCTCATTTGGCCATTTTCTTTATTTCCACTCACTTAAGTTTTGCCACATTTAGCCATTTCTTTTCACACCTCATTTTTACACATGTTACTCATGAACCCAAACCATACATTTAAGCCCATTTAGAACACTTAAATCCACCATATTTAAAGGACATAAACCCTAATCTGAAGGGAGGCTACTACTTTTTTCGAGTTAAGGGTGGAGGCTGGTATTTTCAAAGTAAGCAAGGCAAGCAAAAGTTCCATTTCCATTTCACAAGTTCCATTGCACAAGCACTCAAAGTTGCAACATCAAGGCTCATTCTCCTTCCATATTCAAGGGGCAGTGGACCTTGCATCCACTAGGTACCTTTACTTCTCCATTTTCATGACCATATATCCATGTTGCTCATCATATTATCCATACTTCATGTTATTTTTCATTTATACCATGCTTGTTCCATGCTTTGAGTTTGTGACATTATTTTCAGTTGGAATCCATGTGCATGAGGCCACCTTGTTGTTCACTTTTCTACATGATAAGGCCATTACTTTCATTGAAACAAGACACCATTGTGTTCTACTCATTTCGTACTAGAACTTTGCTTTTTATACCATGCCATTTGGAGCACTGTAGCATGAGATTTGTTGGCTGGAAAATGATCGAAACATCCTGCGTTTTTTTGCGTTTTTTTCTGCACTTGCATGGGACTAGGATTTGCTTCCCATGAAAATGAGACGTGTCTCTCTCATGCACCGGCAGATCGCGTGCGTTTGATATGATCTTGTCCATCCATTTCCTATTTTGTCTTTAGTGACTTAATGAACCATTGACCAATTGATGCAAGTGACATCATTTTTTTAAAATAAATGTTACTTCAATTTATTATGTCACGCTGGAATTAGTTATGTGTGGACTAGGCCTTTCCAGCGATTGCTCTTCACACACTACCCGCCTGGCCCATTGCTATTATACCACATTCACATTTATTTTCTTTCTTAATTCATTTTTTATTTTCTGTTTTGCTTTTTAATTAATAAAAATATTTTATTTGTTCACAAAAATACCAAAAAATATTTTTCACATTCTTTAATATTTTATTTAATTTATTTAATTTTTATTTTCATATTTTATTTAATGTTAATATTTTATTTTAATTATAATAGTCCATTTTAACACACTTATTTGTATTAATTTTATTTTCATGACTTAAAATTATTTTTAGATTCTGATTTTTGGGATGAGGGTTGACCAATGTCTCATGATCAACCTGACCTTTTCTTGGGATTTTATTTCTCATTTTCAATTTATTTCGGATTTATTTTTGACCTAGTTTGCTTGGTTGACTTTTCATTTGACTTCTGTTTTATTTTAATTAATTTATACACTAATTCGTATTATTTTTAAAACCTTTTAGGGGATGATGATGTCCTGACCCCACCTTACTTAGTTTAATTTTTCATAATTTTATTGATTAATTTACTATTTATTTGGTAATTTTCAAGTTGACTTGATTTTTCAGTTGACTTTTCCAGGATTGATGTTTGACATAGGGATTGCTTAGGACAATTGAAGAGATCTTTTGATCCTCCCTTGTTCATCTCATAGGCCATGTATTAGAGGCCTTACATCTTGATTTTATTTGATCCTTGAATCATTTCCCGATTAAATTATTCATTGATCCTTTGTGTGCACAATTTCATCTGTCTGATTCATTTGTCATCTTTTATACTTGTTCCTTTCATACATGCTTCAATTGTTTGATTGTTTAACATGTTTATACTTCTCATGCATTGTCTAATGCTTCATTATTTCATTCTTTAATTCTTTGATTTGGTCATATACTTGATTGCTTATCTGATTGTTTGATAACTGTTGCCTACTTGTATGTTGTATGAGGCACATATCATGTTGTTTGATTACCATGAACAACCCCCATTCATAACAAATGTATCCCTCTCCCATGAAGTGTATAATGTCTATTCTTTCATTCTTTATTCATCTGTTAATACAAGAATTAAAACGAACATCCGATAATCATTTCAAAACAAGATCAAAACCTCGATCCAACGTCGAGTAATCATTTTCAAAACTTAACAGAACCAGCATGTATTCATCCATTCTTTTGTAAGTCGATTGCTTCATGCATCGTCATTTCTCTTGTAAGTCGATTGCTTCAGGTATCGCCATCTACCACCTATAAGTCGATTGCTTCATGCATCGCCATCTACCCTTATCCCTAGTTCCTTTCCTTGCTCCTTCCGTCGATTCTTGTTCCGTTTAGGTGGCACCCATTAGGTAGAACCCTTTGTATGATAACATAGGTAGAATTCCCTTATTCTTTTGTATGATAACATAGGTAGAATTCCCTCATTCTTTGCATGCTAACATTAGGTAGATGTTCCCATTTGTAAATCCTAACACATAGGTCCCCATTGCATGACAACTCTAGGACAGAGCTTCCCCATTCTTCAGACCTTCTGTGCGTCTCCGATCTTGTGGCATGTCAATCCGTTCTATTGCAAAGAGGTAACTGCCTAAGACTCGATTCAGCGAGCTGCGACACCTACTGCTAGGACGTTGAACACATTGCCCACTCTCCTGTGACACAGCTGGTGTCCTCCTTTGTAAGTCCATGTTCAGATGGCAGTCCCTAGTTAGTCGAACTACGACAACTCTGATTCTCATGTTCAGATGAGATACATAGGCACAAGATGCGATGTCTTGTCGAGTTTCTTTTTCTTGACTTTTGACTAACAACTAATCCTTGTTTGCTTTCGCCCTTGTTGCGATTCGTTTCTCTCGCCCTCGTTGTGATCGAGACCTTCCCTTTCTCTTTCCCTAGTTGCAATCGAGACCCCTTTTATTCCCGTAGTTAGCCGAACTACGATTTGCTCTGATTCTCATTCCAGATGAGATACGTAGGCATAAGACGCGATGTCTTACCGAGCACACTTCTCTTTATCCCATAGGTAGCCGAGCTACGAAGACTCTGATTCTCATACTCAAATGAGATACGTATGCAGTGGATGCAACATCCGTGCGAGTCATTTTCTTTTGACCCATATTTTAGTAAATAGTACCTTAGATAAACACACATCCTTTAGACGAGAACAACAAGAGTGGATCCCGTAGAGTACTACGGATGCGTAGGGGTGCTAATACCTTCCCTTCGCATAATCGACTCCCGAACCCAAGATTTGGTTGCGAGACCTTGTCTTTTCCTTTCCTTTCTCCAGATTTTCTTCGAGCGTTTCCTTTCCCTCTTTGAGGATAAATAACGCACGGTGGCGACTCTTCTATCTTTCTTTTTTTCGCCGGTTGTTTTTTTCGCAGGTTGCGACAGGATGCCCTAACTTTTTCCTAAGTCAATATTGTTTTCAAGTGTTTGACTTTGTGGTCTTTTCATTTTCTTTTGATTTTTCTTTATCTTTTCTTTTGTATTGGAGAAAATCCTGTGACACTTGCTTCATTGATTTGTTGTAAGGATTGTGACTGTCTCACTCCTTTTATTGGTAAGGGATAACCATTCTAAATTTGTGATTCAATCCTCTTGAGAGAGATATGATATGATTGATCACTTTATGGGATATTCTCCTTTTGAAATTTGAATGCAAGTTCAAACTAACTGAAGACTACCCTGCCCCTGGTTAAACATGAGGGTTTTATGTGTAAAGAAATAAACTCCTACTTCAAGGCCCAAAGGGGTTAACTGGGATTAACTTCCTTATATCTCCAGTGTTTAGGGGTTTGAATAATGCCTTATATTATCATCACGGTTTTATTCAAAAGCATATGGGTAGCAATCTTGCGCATTTTTATTGCATCATTCTCTTTTGACTTTGATTGAGAAATAGGTTGATACTGATAAACAAAATATGAGTGAACATGAATGGATTTAATCAAAACATGTACGTTTATTTCATTATTATTATCATCTGAAAACCAGACAAGTTTTACAAATGAACAACAATTAACAAACAAGAAAAAAATTACAAATGAGATATGATTAATCAATATGATATTGCTAGCCTTGATACTCCTATGAAGAGGTAACTAAGTCTGAGAAATCTTCACCATTAACTGCATTCACGATTTGTCCACAGTGATCTGGAAACAAATTGGTTATGACATTGGGCCCTGCCTTAGAGAGGCCAACAATCAGCTCTTGTACCTTGGGTATGAGAGGCCAACAATCCTCGGTTGAATGTCCTATATGCCCGACATGGTAGGCGCACGGGGCATTAGGATTATGCTTTGCATGATAAGGGAAAGTCGCATGCGGAATCTTTTTTGGCACGATTACCCCTTACTGAACAAGATATGGGAGTAACTGAGTATATGATACAGGGATCTGATCACATTGAGGACACTTCTTATCATAATGTCTACCCGGCCATGATTTTGGTTTCTATTATCTTGCGAAGGTCGCTAATTCTGATAAGTTGAAGCTTGTGGAGGCTACTAATACCGAGGTTAGTATGCAGGTTGCTGATATTGGGTAGCGGCAATGTACTGATAAGGGTAGTATGGCATAGGAGCCATGGGTGTTTGAACTTAAGGGTAGACATTTTCTATCACGACACTTGCCCCCAACTCTTTCTTGGAAAAACCCTGAGATTTCCTAACCACTGTCTGGTTATCAACACTAGCAATCTTCCTTGTTTTTAGCCCAATCTCAATACGTTCTCCAATGGTTACTATGTCAACAAAGTTGGACGACGAGTGTAGCGGGGTATTCGTTACCATTAGAGATATTGACTAAATCCAAGGTAAACCATACAAGTCGAGTCGCCACCGCACTTCTATTTATCCAAAGGAATGGTTAGAAAGCGAACAAAAACCTAAAAGTTTTATCGAATCAAAAACTAGTAAAAATGTCAGAGATCTGGGTAAGGGGGTTGGTTATGCAATGGGAAGGTGTTAGGCACACAAAACATCCTAGGTACTCCTAGGGAGCCCTTTTCACATTTGTTGTAAAGATTGTTTGTTTTTGTAAAAAAATTGTGCAAACATGATTGAAGAGATGAGAAGAGAATATACAAGTTTATTTACATTTTTGTGTTTGAATGGATGAACCCATTGCCTACGTACCATCTTAAAAAAAGATTAGGATCAAAACCTCGTAGTTCGGGGTAAAAATCCCAAAACAAGTTGGTGAATTGATTGGTCCAAAAGCCTTAAGGTCCTATGTTATCCAAAGGAGAAAACTCGACCTAAAACCACAAATCCACCATGTGAGGATAGCTTCAACATGCTAGTGAGGGGTTAACCCTATAATAAGCATGGAAGACTCATTATCCATCACTAAGGATATAGGTAAGCATTATATCTACCTCAGGGATAACTCAAACCTAATAGCTAAAGGTTATGGAAAAAAGTTTGATTAAGAAAGTGGCCATTGAAACCACAAAAAGATATTTGAATGGGTGATATTTACCAATCAACAGTATTTACAAAATGGTTAAAGTGGATTAGAGATTCAATTCAACATAAGTGTTATGAAAAGAAAGTTTGAAAATCAAAAGCATAAGGCTTAGGTTTCTAATGTTGAAAACAAAATGTTAAATGTTTGCACAAAAGTTTTGGCTTGGGTTAGAGTGGAGAGAAGAAGAAGAATGGCTAAAATCCTAAGCATACAAGGAGGTAAGGGAAAACAAAACAAAACCACACAAGGAGTTCCTCTCTTGAGATCACATTGAATGATCCAAGTAGCTCCCATCCTTTGGAATAAGCAATTACAAGCATAAAATCAAGCAATCAACAATCAATGAATTCTTGGATAAAGCTCCTCAAGGATTGGATCTCTCTCTTTTTGAAGCTCATGGTAATGGTTCATCAATTAGGCTCAAGTTGGAAACCCTAGCACAAGAAAACACACATCAAAAAGTTCTATAATACAATCAAAGAAATGGACAAGAGGGAGTTTAGAATATGGTCCTTTCAATGTTCATCTTCAAGTTTTAAGCATTCTAAAGGCATGAGGCCTAGTTGCTCTTTGACATTTAAGCACTCTAAAGACATGAGGCCTAATTGCTCTTCATCATCCATTAGCTTGGGTAAAGTCCTAAAGTCTAAGTCCATTTTGTCCAATTCTTTGCATTTGGGTCACAACAAACAGACAAACACAAACACAAAAGATATATACACAATTATGTGCTCAAATGAGCAAAAAGTAAATGGCATTAACATAAACATGTGCTCAAGTGAGCAAAGGGAAAAGCAAATGGATAATATGTGCAAGAATAGTAAATTGCATAAAAGTAAAGTGCATAAAGTAAATGTTAATTGTTAATGGTTAATGGTTAGTGTGCCATAAGGCAAATTTAGCGCTATGTTAAGCAATCGTAATTGGACTTATGTAGAAGTCACAACTATCTGAGGCCGGTCAATAATAATGTAGGCAACAAACACAAGTTAGAAGTCTTGATTAGTGAACCAAGTTCCAACAACTTGCCATGCCAAAAGAAAAAGGGAATTGATCTTGTATTGGTTTAAGCCTTTTGCATAATTTAGGAAACAACCTATCCTTAATGCAAAGCCATTCACTTGATCAATTGATCAAGATGAATTAGATTTGGATCAAAGAAGATTAAGTCTCCTTAATCAATGCTAACTTATCAACCTTCAACTCATTGATCAAAAAGAAAAAAAGAAGAAGAAGATGGATAATGGAAATGAAAATGACAAAATTAAAGTGCATTAAAGGAAATAAAATGTGCCAATCTTCATATGTTGACCAATGGCATTGAAAGTCAAGGTCAAACAATCAAAAACAGAAATGAGATGAAGATTGGAAGTCAAGAAATAAACAAAATATTTTTGGCATTTTTCAATATTTAAAATAAAACTTGAATTAAAAAAATAAAGAAAGGTCAAACCTCAAAATCACTTCAAATCAACTTTGAAAAGTCCAAGTGATTTATCCAAAGTTCAACATGGTCAAACAAAGTTTGACAAAAATATTCAGCATTTTTAAAAGTCAAAAACTATTTTTAATCAATTAAAAATGAATAAAATTAACCTAATTGAACTAAAATCTCAAATAAATCTCAAATCAATTAAAAAATTGATGAGAATATTTTTCATAGATCCATCATCATTCAAATAGGTTAGGAAAATATTTTTGTATTTTTTGAATATCAAAAACTATTTAAAATAACCAAAAAAGAGAAAATTCACAAAAAATATCAAATGATGAAATAAAAAATATTAAAAATCAAAATTAGAATCTAGAAATTATTTGGAGAAGAATGCAATTGGTCCCATAATTTTTGGATTAAAAATGAAGAAGATATTGATTTTTGAAAATAATGGAAATAAAAGAAATTAAATCAGAAAATTGGAAATTCAAAAAAAACCAGGAGCGTTAGATCTGAGCTCATTAATTGAGCTGGCAGATCATGCGCTCCAGAAACGCGCTTCCACCATAGGTCCAAGTCCACGCGTAACACAATGAATAAATGAAAGTCATAACAAGCGAAGGCCAGGATTAGATCTGGGAAACTCAATCCAACGATCCAGATTCAAACTGGCAATGGGACGGCCACCAGAGCCACCTTCTTCTCCGGTGAGCTTGTGTTTTCCGACCAAACTTGCAGATAACCAAAACTTAACCAAAATACACGATCCATACATCTTTGGAAAGCTGGGATGATGTACATCATCCCTGTACCACTCAATTCCACTCTAGATCTCTATATTGAGAGAAATCAGAGATGGAAGTTCTGTGGTGTTCATCATGAACTTGATGGATTTCAAAAATTAAATGCACAGTCATGGTGCCTCTATTGAGAGGACTTCAGCCAACACAAGATCCAAGCAAATAGATCAATAGATGATGAGTTTCGAAGAAAATACCAGTTGAAGAACAAACTTGGATTCTAGAAGATTGAGCTTGCTTCCTTGCTTCTTTTATCAAAACAGAAGATCAATGAGCTAAATGATGAAGGTTTAGAAGCTTTGGATCCAAAGATTCAACCAGATGTAGTTGAATTTTAGATCTGAAGAAAAGTGAAATTTCTTCTTTGGTGAGAGGTTAGGTTTTCAGTTCAGCATCATTTCAGGTTGATTCATGGATGAAATTTGAATGGAGTAAGGCTTCTATTTATAGATGGAATGGCAAGGTAAGTGTGATCAAAGCCATGTGCATGGAATTGGATATTCATTGCATGGGCTTGCATGATCATCCACAAGGCCCAAATTCAATGCCAAATGCAATCTGAAATCATACCAAAGTGAAATAAACGTGTAACTTGGATGGTAATTGCTTGCACATGGAGTTTAAATGAGTTATGCATAATTGAACAAAAAACTTCTCCTCTTCGAAAATACCATTTGCCAAATCCAAATATGATCATGTGAGTAATGGTTGGAAAGGTTTTAATGTAAGGAACAATTGTTATGTTGGGCCAAAATCCATTTGAAGTGTGGAAATTGGTGAAATTTGAGTTTAAAGTGCAAGGTACAAAACATGTTAAGGCAAAGTTTCTAAATTTGGCCAATGTTCAAGCCCCTCTGTTTCAATGATTAAAACCTCAAATGAGAAAACCTCCAACATCAAAGTTGTATATCTTCTCAAGACAATCAAAATGGACTTAAATTTTGCATCATTTAGATTTTTTATGAAGGAGTTATGGGCACTTGAAGTTGGACTTTTTTGCCTTTCAATGCATTTGGTCCAAAGTGACCTATAATGTTTTGCATTATCACATGTATTTCCTTTGAGATTTTGAAACTTTGTTCAACATAACGTTTGAAGTAGACATATTAAGATTTTTCAATGCATTTGATCCCACCTCAAAATCCTAAAAAATGAATGAGTTGTGTCCTTGTGAAGTTGACCCAAAATTAGGGTTTCAGTCAAAATGACCTATAATGTCTTGGAATGGATGATGACCTTCCAAGCTTCAAATCAATTTTTGATGAACATGAAAGTTGTTCATATTGTCCTTAAGAACATTTTTTCGTTTGGAATCATCTCCATTTGACCAACACATAAAAAGTGAGGTCTCAGTGCATTTCAAAATAGTCAGATGAATTGACTGATCAACTTCTCAAGTCCACAACCCATATCTTGATGAATTGATGATTGAGGATACTCAAATAAGTTCAAATATGCATGAAATGATGAACTAAAGGACTTACCTTGATTGTATTTGACCATGGGCTGAGGTTGCTTCAAGAGCAAGGCAAATGTGGTACACAGATGAATTAAGGTTTCCTTGAGAAACAAAACCTCAAATCCCTTGACTTGCTTTGATCAAAATGATGAATTGAGATATCAGGGAGGCATATTTGATGGATGAGAGCTTTGGGAACCATTACCATGCTTGCTATCATCTTCTCTTGACCATGTCTTTGCACCAATGATCTCCTTGAAACTCTTGACCTTGTGATTGCTCAAGTTACAAACAAGAGATATTAGTGACATATTTTTGTGCTTTTGGTTAGTAGACAAAGTAAGAAGAGAAATAATATACAATTCAAGCATGCTTGGTGATCTCAGACCACTCACAAGGAGTCCCACCAAAAAACAAAGGGAATCAAGATGCTTATGATCCTTAAGGCTTTGCAAATGCAATGTTATGATGCCATGAGTGATCTTAGGGGCAAAATTGGGGTCTTACAACGAGTTACCAACCATCTTCTCATACTATAAACCTTGAAGAATTCTCATGAAGATATCGATTAATTCAGTGTCTGTCAACGCGGTTCTAACTCGAGAAACCATTTCATGCCACCTCTAAGCGTATTCTTTGAATGTTTCGCTGCTCTTGCGGGCTTGATTTTACAGCTGTAACCTGGTGGGATCTGTAAGTTTAAGGAGTGCCTTAGAGGGGGGTGAATGAGGCACTTGGAAGATTTTCCGGATTTTCTACGGTTTATTGAATTTTACTTTCTTGAGAAGCTTATGTGATGAAAAGCGGTAAAAGTGCGGAAAGAAAAGAACACCACGATGTATAGTGGTTCCCCTCACAGATCGAGAGTACTCCACTCCCCTTTCAACACTAAAGAGAATTCACTATAATGTTAGATACCTAGAACAAGCCTCTAACTAAGTAATCAAGAACAATCCTCTTGAAAACTTAACTTACAAGAAAAGAAAACAATCCTTCCTTTTCTTAACACTTATATCCAACAATCCTGGATCATAAGCAATACACCTAAAACCAAACAATCCTTGGTACTTAGGATTTTTTAAAGAATTTGAATGAATATTTGATTAATTGTATTGTATAAGACTTTAATCAATTGATTAAAGTCTTCTTCTCTTTCAATATGAAATTTCAAATGCAAAATAATCTCTAAGTGCTCAAGAGTACTTTTTGAAGAAAATGATATGAAAATTCCTTTTTCAAAAGTATCTTAATATGAGAAATAGATGGAAATTGAATGTAGAGAGATTTTGCAAATTGTTTTGAAAAGAGGTGAAATTTTGTAATGAAAATATGAAAATTATTTATAGTATGAATGCATCCCTTCAATCATAACATGACAATGTTTAGAAATGAAATCAGATAATTGATCATGAAAAGATGCAAGCTTAAATCATGAAAAGTTATGATGAAATGGTGCAATTAATGATGAAATAATTTTTCAGATTTTATAAAAAAATTCAAGCATCAATCGATTGACACACACAACCAATCGATTGACATAACTTAAAAAATGAAAAATATACTAAGATCAATCGATTGACATACAACATCAATCGATTGGTTCAGTTTGAAAAACGAAAAATTTAAAACAGAAAGATTGATCAATCGATTGTATCAAGGTATCAATCGATTGGTTCAGATTAAAAAACGAAAAATTATAAAACATAAAGTTTGATCAATCGATTGACATACAACATCAATCAATTGACATGACCAAAATGTTGAAGAATTTTCTAAGTTAAAAACTTTTGAACATGCAATTTTTAAACAATATTTTAAAATAAATAATCATGATAGAAAAGATTTAGAATGACAATTTTTAATGCAAGATAAAACTTTTGAGCACTAGGAGTATTTAGTCAAGAGTTTCATATACCTATATTAGATTCATGAAAGCTTGAGCAAAGTTGAAGTGATCTTCTTTTTCCATTCTTTTGATTATGGAGAGCTTGATATGTTGTCTTCATCAAAATCTTATAGGAGGTTTGTCTTCACATTCTCCCCCTTTTTGATGATGACAACCAAATAGAGTTTGAACTCATACTCCCCCTATCGTCTTAGAGATGATCACATACAACACTCCCCCTGCATTAAACAGTTCAAGCATAACACACATACAGACATCTTCTCCCCCTTTGTCATAATCAAAAAGAAGGGAAAAGTAGACATAATAATATAGAAGAGAAAATTTAAGCATGTAAACCACACACGCAAACGATGTTCAAATATTACACCACAAGTAACTAGATAAGTCATGCAAGTTATAAACTAAGGATTGTTGTTTCCATCATTTGATCCACCACCGGGATAACAAAGTCATAAACACCATAAGATAGCCAACTACTGATTGTTGTTTCCATCATTTGACCCACCACCGGGATAGCCACCACCCTGAAAACTGCCACCTTGATAGCTACTACCTTGAAAGCCAGTTTGAGATAACTCCCACTGGTCCATTCTTGATGATAAATGACCAATCTCGGCCATAGAATTTGTGCGAAAGCCTTGTAGATAGTCCATAATCATTTGATTCGAAGGTTGATCTGGTTGAATGTCTGTAGGAGGGTTGAACTCATCATCACTGTTGGCTTCTTGTTGAGGTTCTTCATCTTCAATATCCAAATACTTTATCTCAAGAGTCTGAGGGTTAAAGATGACTCCCATCTTCCGATTGATCTATTTGATGCTAATCATAAAGGAAGGTTTTTCCATCGAAAAACACAACTCATTTTCCAGATTAACCTTGAAATGTCGGAAAATTTTGGTCAATAGGTGAGCATATGGTAGACCTTCGGCATGTTCATCATGAGACATCATATGAGATAGGATTAAATGACCCCAATCGACATGGAAGTGAGTTTTGATGGAATAGAGAAGCATCGTTTCTGGATCGGTGATAGTGCAGTGATTTGAAAATCTTGGCACAACAACATATACCAGAAAATAGTGTAACATCCTATCATTAATAGAAAAATTTTCTAAGGACCAATAGACTCGTTCCGAGTTATCTCCTCCACTACTCTTCTTTCTCTTGTTATAAATTTGATGTTCAGACAACCGACTTAAGCTATAGTAAAAGGCATGTTTACTATAGTTTTCCCATGGAGCAATTGTCCTAACAAATTTATGGCCACCAGGAGGGATTTCAAAAATAACACAAATATCAGATGCAGTTAAAGAGATTGGGACTCCTTTCACTACAGATGTTAATTTCCCTTTCTTCCTTACCATATTGGAGTAGAAAACCTTAACTAGTTCAGGGTAAAAGTCTAAATGGCAGCCAATTAGGTTACATAAATCTAAATCCTCAAAGACACTAGGAAAAGTAAATACTTCTTCAGGAAAAGTAACAAAAGTGCTATACTTAGGCTTCATGATTTTCTTTTGGAAGAAGAAGGTCTCATACCTTTCTTGTTGATGTTTTGTAGTAAAGAGCCTTGATAAATCTAGAGAGCCTCTTGAGGAAGAAGCTTTGCCTTTCCCTTTGCCTTTGTGTGATAGTTGAGATGCCATGAAAAAGGTTGAAGAGAGAAATCAAAGATGAAGCAAAATCCTTTGAAGAGAAGAGTAGAGGCGTGAGAATGCTGAAAGTTGTTTGATGGAGAGAAGTGGCTTTATGGTGGTGGTGGATTAGTAATGAGAAACAGGTAGTTGGACCAAGAAAATTAAAAGTAATAAAGGCACGCATAAAGTAACATAAAGATAGAGAATATATTGGTAAATAATATTTACTAGGGAATAGGAAAAAGGAGAAAAAATAGGAGAAAAAGAGGGAAAAGACAAATGACTAATAAATACAATGAGGCAAATGTATCAGTAAAAACAGAAATCACATGGCCATTAAATAAAGATTGGAAGAGAATCATGCGCATGTTGATAAAAAAAACAAAAATTTCAATGGATCAATCGATTAACATTCATGACCAATCGATTGGTTGTGTAAAAAAATTAAAAAATAATGAAGACCAATTGATTGGCTCAATCATGCAATCGATTGTAGAAACTTTCTGTAAAATGAAAATTGAGAGAATAAGATGGACCAATCGATTGACACCCTACCATCAATCGATTGACACCAATTTTTTTTTTGAAAAATACTTAAATTAACACAAAAACAAGTACACTTATCATAACAAGAACATCTAGGACCCCAAGTTCCCTTCGAATTTTGTAGAATGGTTCTCGCGCCAAAGGTTTTGTGAAGATGTCGGCCAGTTGATTATGAGTATCTACAAATGTGACTTCGACATCTCCTTGAAGCACATGATCACGAAAAAGTGATGTCGAATATCAATGTGTTTGGTTCTTGAGTGCATGACCGAATTCTTTGTAATGTTTATCGCACCAGTGTTGTCACAAAGGAGAGGAATGCATCTAAGATCGAGTCCGTAGTCACGAAGTTTTTGCTTAAGCCAAAGTATTTGAGCGCAACAGCTACCTGCGGTGATGTATTCTGCTTCGGCAGTGCTTAGAGCAACACATGCTTGTTTCTTGCAAGCCCACAAAACTAATGCATTTCCAAGGATGTGGCATGTCCCACTAGTACTTTTTCTATCTATTTTACAACCTGCATAATCCGCGTCAGAATAACCAATTAACTTACAAACACTACCTTTAGGATACCATAATCCAACGTTGGTTTTTCCCTTGAGATACTTCATGATTCTTTTGACCGCCGTGAGATGTGACTCCTTTGGATTTGCTTGGAAGCGAGCACATAACCACACGCTAAATATTATGTCAGGATGGCTTTCCGTCAAATATAATAAAGAACCAATCATACCTCGAGACTTCGTAATATCAATTGACACACCCGATTCGTCTTGATCAACATAGGTTCCGGAGCCCATTGGTGTTGACATTGCTTTACAACCATCCATTTCAAATCTCTTTAACAACTCTTTGCAATACTTTGATTGGTTGATAAAGATTCCGTCTTTTAGTTGCTTGATTTGCAATCCAAGGAAGTAGATCATCTTTCCTATCATAGACATTTCAAATTCACCTTGCATTATCAACGCAAATTCTTCACATAGTTCTTTGTTGGTTGAACCGAAGATTATGTCGTCTACATAGACTTGAACAAGTAAGGTGTTCCCTTGTATCTTCTTGATAAATAAAGTCTTGTCTATTTTGCCTTTTTCAAAACCTTTTTCACATAGAAAATTACTTAGACGATCATACCACGCCCTTGGTGCTTGTTTTAATCCATAGAGTGCTTTCTTCAATTTGTATACATGTGAAGGATGCTTGAAGTCTTCAAATCCTGGAGGTTGTTTGACATAGACTTCTTCGGTGATGTAGCCGTTCAGGAAGGAGCTTTTGACGTCCATTTGAAAAAGCTGGAAATTCATTGAACATGCGTAAGCAAGTAATAAGCGAATAGCTTCTAACCTTGCAACCAGAGCGAAAGTTTCTTCAAAGTCGATTCCTTCTTCTTGATTATACCCTTGAGCGACCAATCTTGCTTTGTTTCAAACAATTATTCCATTCTCATCAAGTTTGTTCTTAAACACCCATCTTGTTCCAATGATGTGTTTACCACTTGGTCTAGGAACAAGATCCCAAACTTGATTTCTCTCGAATTGGTTTAATTCTTATTGCATAGCAACAATCCATTTATCATCTTCTAGAGCTTCATCAATTTTAGAGGGTTTTATTTGCGAAACGAACGCCATGTTTAAGCATGCATCCTTGAGATTCAATCTTGTAGCAACACCTTGACTAATGTCACCAATTACTTTGTCAAAAGGATGATCTTTATGAGTCCTCCATTCCTTAGGTAGATCATTTTCATTTGACAATCCTTGAATCAGTGCTTCTTGATTCTTGTTTGAAGTATCTTCTTTAGGAATTTCTACAAAATCATCATCATTATCATCATCACAAACAACAATTTCCTCTTTCGAGGGCTTAGATTCGTCAAACTTAACATGCATGGATTCTTCTATATTTAAAGTTCTTTTATTATATATTCTATATGCCTTACTTGTAAGAGAATAACCAAGAAAAATACATTCATCCGATTTTTCGTCGAACTTACCAAGGTTGTCTTTGTCATTGTTAAGGACAAAGCACTTGCATCCAAAGATGTGAAAGAAAGCAATGTTGGGTTTCCTTCCTTTGAAGAGTTCATATGGAGTCTTCTTTAGGATGGGTCTTATGTTAACTCTATTACTTACAAAACATGTCGTGCTAACCGCATCCGCCCAAAAATACTTAGGAAGATTTGAGTCGTTAAGCATTGTTCTTGCAAGTTCCACCAATGACCTATTCTTTCTTTCAACTACTCCATTTTGTTGTGGAGTCCTTGGAGCCGAGAAGTTGTGAAATATTCCTTGATCTTCACAAAAATCTTCAAAAGAGGTATTCTAGAATTCTCCACCATGATCGCTTCTTATGGAGGCAATTGTTAATGATTTCTCATTTTGAATTTGCTTTGCAAACTTCTTGAACGCTTTGAATGCATCACTTTTCTGCACTAAAAAGAAAGTCCAAGTATATCTAGAATAATCATCAACAATAATGAAAGCATATAAATTACCTCCGAAGCTTCTTGTTCTTGATGGACCAAATAAGTCCATGTGTAACAATTGTAGTGGCCTAGAAGTGGACACCACATTTTTGGATGTGAAAGTTGACTTGGTTTGCTTCCCCTTTTGACATGCGTCGCAAAGTCTATCTTTGATGAATTTTATCTTTGGCAATCCAATGACAAGGTCATGTTTTACTAACTTATTCAAGTGCTCCATGTGAAAGTGAGCAAATCTCTTATGCCATAACCATGAGTTGTTGTTTTTCGCCATAAGACATTTAACCTTCAGAGAAACATCATCAAGGGAAATCATGAAAATATTATTAATTCGCTTACCTATAAGCATTACCTCTTGTGTGACTTCGCCTTCAATTAAACATTCATCTTTTGTGAATCTTATTTTGAATCCTTTGTCACAAAGTTGGCTTATGCTTAAGAGGTTGTGCTTTAGTCCTTCAACATATAGCACATCTTCGATGGATATGAAATTTGGTGCACCTACTTTGCCTATGACAAGAATTCTTCCTTTGTTGTTATCTCCATACGTAACATAACCCTTGGCCTTAAACTTTAGATCTGAAAATTTGTGCACATCACCGGTCATATGCTTGGAGCACCCACTATCCAAATACCAAAGATTTGTTATGACCTTCAAGCATACCTACAAAACAAAGTTAAGTTTTGTTAGGTACCCAAATTGATTTGGGTCCTTTATAATTAGTACCTTTCTCAACTGTAAGACCCTAATTTTGACCCTAAGATCCCTCATGGCATCATTACATTGCATTTGCATTGCCTCAAGGATCATAATCATCTTGGCTCCTTACCTTTGGGTGGGACCTCTTGTAAGTGGTTTGAGATCACCAAGCATGCTTGAATTGTATATTATTGCTTTCCTCCTTTCTTTTATTAACTCAAAAGCACAAAAATATGTCACTAACATCTTTTGTTTGTAGCTTAAGCAGTCACAAGGTCCAAAGCTTCTAGGAGATCCTATGTGCAATGATCTGGTCAAGCGAAGATGAAAGAAAACATGGTAATGGTTCCCAAAGCTCTCATCCATAAAATATGCCTCCCAAGTATCTTAATTCATCATTTTTATCAAAGAAAGTCAAGAGGGTTTGAGGCTTGTTTCCCAAGGAAACCCTGATTCATCTATTCATCAATTGTGCCTTGCTCTTGAAGCAACCTCAACCCATGGTCAAATACAATCAAGGGAATTTCTTTTATTAACCATTTCATGCATATTTGAACTTATTTGAGTGTCCTAAATCATCAATTCATCAAGATATGAGTTTTGGACTTGAGAAGTTGATCAGTCAATTCATCTGACTATTTTGAAATACACTGCGACCTAACTTTTGATGTGTTGGTCAAAAGGAGATGACCCCAAGAGAAAACATGTTCTTAAGGACAATATGAACACCTTTCATGTTCATCAAAATTTGATTTGAGGCTTGGAAGGTCATCATCCATTCCAAGACATTATATGTCATTTTAACTGAAACCCTAATTTTGGGTCAACTTCCCAAGGACATAACTCCTTCATTTTTCATGATTTTGAGGTGAGACTTAATGAATTTGAAATCTTAATATGTATAATTCAAATGTTATGTTTAGGAAAATTGCAAAATCTCAAAATAAATACATGTGATAATGCAAAACATTATAGGTCACTTTGGACCAAATGCATTGAAATGTGAAAACGTCCAACTTCAAGTGCCCATAACTTCTTCATAAAAAATACAAATGATGCAAACTTTAGGTCTAAATTGATTGTCTTGAAAAGATCTACAACTTTCATGTTGAAGCTTTTATCATTTGGATCTTACATCATTGAGACAAGAGGGCTTGAACATTGGCCAAATTTGGAAATTTCACATATGTATGTTTTGCACCCTACACTTCAAGCTCAAATTTCATTAATTTCCAAGGCCCAATTGGAGTTTTTATCAACATAGCATTTGTTCCTTATGCAACAAGCTTTCCAACCATTACCCATAAGCCTACGTTTCAATTTTGGAAGTATCATTTTCGAAGAGGAGAACCTTTTAGTGCATTTTTGGAAACTTGATTCAATTGCCATGCATGAGCTCATGATATCATATATACACGTCCATTCCTTCTAATTATGATGCAAGCAATCAATTCCAATCAGAATTGGGCCCTCCATGCGCCTGTACATGCCCATGCATGGAGGCCCTCTTCTCCCATGCACACTTTGTTCATGCATAACAGATGGCTTTGGCTATAAATACAAGTGTTTTGCTCTTCATTTCCTCAACCTAAAGGCGCCTGAATCCCTGCTGAATTGAATCCACACCCTCACCAAAGGAACAAATCTCAATTTTCTCTAAAAATTTCAGATCTAGAATTCAGTTTCCTCGACTGTTTTCTTAAGATCTCAAAAATCGTGACTCAATTCATCTCAATTCCAAGGTTTTGCTCAACTGCATTTTGCTTCGAAACAACTCATATATTGTTCCATTTGCCTTGATTTTGTGTTGTCGTAAGTCCTCTGCATAGAGGCATCATTATTGTGTTCTTAATTTTTGAAATCAAGCAAGTTCAGTTGAACACCACCAAAGTTCCATCTCTGATTTCTCTCTCAATAGGGATCTAGAGTGGAATTGAGTGGCATAGGAGTGATGTACATCACTCCATCTTTCGAATGGTACCTGGATCGTGGCTTTTCATGCACATTTTTTCTTCTGCAATTTTGAGCTCTCACCGGAGCTAGCCGGAGAAGACGGTGGCGCTGGCCACCGTCCGTTTGCCAGATTAAGTCGTGGCCGTTGGATCATGCTTCCAGATCTAATCAAATCCATTGGATGTTATGACTTTCTTTTAACATTTGTGTTTCTCATTGACTGAGGTTCATTGTGCGCGCGCATGCCATTGCCATTGGATCCTCCACGCCATTTAATGAGATCTCATCCAACGCATGTGGTTTTTTCTAATTTCTGATTTAATCCATTTTATTTCTTTTATTTCATTTTATTTCAAAAAATCATAACTCTCTCATTATTGGTCCAAAAATTATGGGACCAATTGCATTATTTCTCTTTTAATTTCTAGTTTCTAAAAATGATTTTTAAATTTTTTTTATTTTATCATTTGCTATTTTTTAATAATTTTCTCTTTTCTGATCATTTTTAATTCATTTTAAATAGTTTTTGATATCCAAAAAATACAAAAATATTTTCTCAACCTCTTTGAATGGTGATAGATCCATGAAAAATATTCTCATCAATTTATTAATTGGTTTGAGATTTATTTGAGATTTTAGTTCAATTAGGTTATTTTTATGCATTTTTTATTGACTAAAAATAGTTTCTAATTTTTAAAAATGCTGAAATTTTTTGTCAAACTTTGTTTGACCTTGTTGAACTTGGGATAATTCACTTGGAATTTTCAAAGTTGATTTGAAGTGAGTTTGAAGTTTGACCTTTCTTTAATATTTTAATTCAAGTTTTATTTTAAATATTAAAAATGCCAAAAATATTTTGTTTATTTCTTGACTTCTAATCTCCATTTTGTTTCTGTTTTCTATTGTTTGACCTTGATCTTCTCTATCTTGAGTCATAGCTTGTTGATTATCTCATTCCATTTCATTTAATGCACTTTAATTCTTCATTTCCATTCTTCATCTTCTTCTTTTCTTTTTTGATCAATGAGTTAAAGGTTGATGGTTAGCATTGATTAGGGAGGTTTAATCTTCCTTGATTCAAATCTAATTCATCTTGATCATGGATCAAGTGAATGGCTTTGCATTAAGGATAGATTGCTTTCTAAATCATGCAAAGGACCTAAATCAATACAAGATCATTTCTCATCTTCTTTTTGGCATGGCAAGTTGTTGGAGTTTGATTCACTAATCAAGACCTCTAACTTGTGTTGTTGCCTACATTATTATTGACCGACCTCAGATAGTTGTGACTTTTACATAAGTCCAATTACGATTGCTTAACATAGCGCTAAATTTGCCTTATGGCACACTAACTACTAACATTGACCATTAATCATTAACATTTAATTCTTGCTCTTTACATTTATGCAATTTACTATCCTTGTACATCTTATTCATCTGCTTTTCCCTTTGCTCATTTGAGCACATGTTTATATTAATGCAATTTGCCTTTTGCTC
Organism: Lathyrus oleraceus; assembly: GCF_024323335.1. Lineage (NCBI taxonomy): Eukaryota > Viridiplantae > Streptophyta > Magnoliopsida > Fabales > Fabaceae > Lathyrus > Lathyrus oleraceus. Next base: position 107,848,247 of record NC_066579.1, read on the forward strand.
ACTTGAGCACATAATTGTGTATATATCATTGTGCTTGTGTTTTGTGTTGATTGTTGTGGACCAAATGCAAAGAAATGTACAAATGGACTTAGACTTTAGGAATTTCCCTATGCAAATTTGGAGTCAAAGAGCAACTAGGCATTGGGCCTTTAGAATGCTATAAGAGTCAAAGAGCAACTAGGCATTGGGCCTTTAGAATGCTATAAATATGGAAGAGGACTTTGAAAGGACCAATCTCTAAACTCCTTCTTGTTCATTCTTTGATTGTTTGATAGAACTTTTTGATATGTGTGTTCTTGTGCTAGGGATTCCAATATTGAGCCAAATTGAAGATCCATTGCCATGAGCTCCTAAGAGAGAGAGAGATCTAAGAGCCATTGAGGAACTTTCCAAGAGCTTAATTGATTGTTGATTGCTTGAGCTTATAATTATTTTGCTTGTTTATTCCAAAGGATGGGAGCTACTTGGATCATCAATATGATCTCAAGAGAGGAACTCCATTTGTGGTTTTATTTCTTCTCCCTTATCTCTTGTATGATTAGGACTTTAGCAATTCTTCTTCTTCTCTCCACTCTAACCCAAGCCAAAACTTTTGTGCAAACATTTAACACTAGTTTTCAAACATTAGAAACCTAAGCCTTATGCTTTTGATTTTCAAACTTTCTTTTCATAACACTTATTTTGAATTGAACTTCTAAATCAACTTTGACCATCTTTTGTAAATATTTTTCATTGGTAAATACCACTCATTCAAATACTTTTGTGGTTTCAATGGCCATTTTCTTAATCAAATCTTTTATAACCTTTAGCTATTAGGTTTGAGTTATCCTTGAGGTAGATATAATACTCACCTATATCCTTAGTGATGGACAATGAGTATTCCATGCTTATTATAGGGTTAACCCCTCACTAGCATGTTGAAGCTATCCTCACATGGTGGATTTGTGGTTTTAAGTTGAGTTTTCTCCCTTGGATAACAAAATACCTTAAGGCTTTTGGACCAATCAATTCACCAACTAATTTTGAAATTTTTACCCCAAACTACGAGGTTTTGATCCTAATCTTTTTTAAGATGGTACGTAGGCAATGGGTTTATCCATCCAAACACAAAATGTAAATAATATGTACATTCTCTTCTCATCTCTTCAATCATGTTTGCATAAACAAATTTTCACAAAATACCAACCTTATAACAAGTGTGAAAAGGGCTCCCTAGGAGTACCTGAGATGTTTTGGGTACTTAAAACCTTCCCATTGCATAACCAACCCCTTACCCAGATCTCTGACATTTTTACTAGTTTTTGATTCGATAAAACTTTCAGGTTTTTGTTCGCTTTCTAACCATTCCTTTGGATAAATAGAAGTACGGTGGCGACTCGACTTGTATGGTTTACCTTGGACTTAGTCAATATCTCTAATGGTAACGAATACCTCGCTACATCAACCCATACATAATGCCCTTTTGCTACACTAAAGTTTCTAATATAGCAAGCATTAGGTGTATGGCCAATAATACCACAATAAAAACAGGTTGATTCAAAATTGCTTTTATATCTAGGAACAAAAGACTTTTTCTTTGTAAACTTTTTCTTTTTAGGATGTTGATGCACAAATTTTGGTGTGTTGACTCTTTCTTTTGGAGGTTGATCCTTAGGCCTTACAAAGATAGTGTTACTTGAACTTGGTTTAGAAAATTTGGAGTAACCAAGTACACTTTTGTCATTTGAGTACCTTTGTTGGCTAAGAACCCCTTCCAAACCAATTTTTCCTTTTTCATACCTTTCAAGGACTCTTTTAAGTTGGACAATTTGGAACGAGAGAGACTCACACTCTGGACATACAAAATTCTTCTTTTCACTAATCATCTTTTGTTTCTCATTTTCAAAACCTTCAATCTTTTCTTCCAAGGAAGAAATTTGTTTATTTTGAGATGATATATTTTTATAAAGAATTTTGCACTCATTTAACAATTCATTAATTGCATCTTGTGCACCATCATCACAAATAGAAAAATTATTACTAACCTCTTCTTCATCATCAGAATGATGTGAAGCCATTAGCGCCAAGTTTGCACATTCCTCGCTATCCGATCCAGATGAAGAACTAATTTCATTGTCCTCCCATGCAAGATATGCCTTTTTGTTCTTGAAGTCCTTCTTGCTCTTGAATCCTCCTTTCTTTGAAAGTTTAGGACATTCCGGTTTTAGTGGCCTTGCTTTCCACATTCGTAGCATGTTACATCTTGCGTAGATGTGGTGGCCTCCTTTTTCCTGAAATGTCTATTCTTTTTAGTGTTAAAGGATTTATCATTTTTGTTAAAGAACTTACCGAGCCTTTTAACAAGGAGCATGAAATTCTCATCTTTCTCCAATTCGTCATCATCTTTATCTTCTTTTGAGTCTACCTTCAAGGCAATCCCTTTAGATTTGTTTTCTTGGCTTTCATGTTTCTCAAGCCTACCAAGTTCTAACTCATGTTCTTGAAGTTTTCCAAAGAGTGATGCAGACGTCATTGTTGAAAGACTTTTCTTTTCGGAGATAGCCGTCACCTTCGGTTTCCATTCTCGAGTCAATGATCTTAGTACTTTAAGATTGAGATCGTCATTTGTAAATGTTTTTCCGAGAGCAATCAAGTGGTTTGTCAAGTGAACAAATCTCTTTTGTAGCGCCACGATGGATTCTCCGGGCAGCATTCTAAACATCTCATATTCTTGACTTAATGTGTTCAACCTTGATCTCTTTACTTCGGCGGTGCCTTCATGTGTCTCCACTAAGGTGTCCCATATTTCTTTTGCCGACTTTCATTGAGATATACGGAAGAACTCATCCATGCTTAAAGCACTTTGAAGAATGTTTATTGCTTTCTTTTCATTTAAGATTTTTTTGTTATCATCTTCATCGTACAAACTCTTTATCTTTGGAGTACCAACGCCATTGACCACACTCGTAGGATTATGTGGACCATTTTCAACGGCTTCCCATATGCCTTCTCCTTGGGCTTCTAGATGTTACTTCATACAGATCTTCCAAAAATTAAAATATTCTCCAGAGAATAGTTGTGGTTTGTTACTACTTCCACCGTCTTTAAAAACCGGATTCGTGCTAGCGGAAGTCATGTGGATCTTTTAGGAACAGGTTACCTATAACCTGCTCTGATGCCAAATGTAAGTTTAAGGAGTGTCTTAGAAGGGGTGAATGAGGCACTTGGACAATTTTCCGTATTTTCTACGGTTTATTGAATTTTACTTTCTTGAGAAGCTTATGTGATGAAAAGCGGTAAAAGTGTGAAAAGAAAAGAACACCACGATGTATAGTGGTTCCCCTCACAGATCGAGAGTACTCCATTCCCCTTTCAACATGAAAGAGAATTCACTATAATGTTAGATACCTAGAACAAGCCTCTAACTAAGTAATCAAGAATAATCCTCTTGAAAACTTAACTTACAAGAAAAGAAAACAATCCTTCCTTTTCTTAACACTTATATCCAACAATCCTGGATCATAAGCAATACACCTAAAACCAAACAATCCTTGGTACTTAGGATTTTTCAAAGAATTTGAATGAATATTTGATTAATTGTATTGTATAAGACTTTAATCAATTGATTAGAGTCTTCTTCTCTTTCAATATGAAATTTCAAAGGAAAAATAATCTCTAAGTGCTCAAGAGTACTTTTTGAAGAAAATGATATGAAAATTCCTTTTTCAAAAGTATCTTAATATGATAAATAGATGGAAGTTGAATGTAGAGAGATTTTGCAAATTGTTTTGAAAAGAGGTGAAATTTTGTAATGGAAATATGAAAATTATTTATAGTATGAATGCATCCCTTCAATCATAACATGACAATGTTTAGAAATGAAATCAAATAATTGATCAAGAAAAGATGCAAGCTTTAATCATGAAAAGTTATGATGAAATGGTGCAATTAATGATGAAATAATTTTTCAAATTTTTCAAAAATTTTCCAGCATCAATCGATTGACATAACTTAAAAAATGAAAAATATACTAAGATCAATCGATTGACATACAACATCAATCGATTGGTTCAGTTTGAAAAACGAAAATTTTAAAACAGAAAGATTGATCAATCGATTGTATCAAGGCATCAATCGATTGGTTCAGATTAAAAAATGAAAAATTATAAAACAAAAAGTTTGATCAATCGATTGACATACAACATCAATCGATTGACATGGCCAAAATGTTGAAAAAGTTTCTAAGTTAAAAACTTTTGAACATGTAATTTTTAAATAATATTTTAAAATAAATAATCATGATAGAAAAGACTTAGAATGATAATTTTTAATGCAAGATAAAACTTTTGAGCACTAGGAGTATTTAGTCAAGAGTTTCATATACCTATATTAGATTCATGAAAGCTTGAGCAAAGTTGAAGTGATCTTCTTTTTCCATTCTTTTGATTATGGAGAGCTTGATATGTTGTCTTCATCTAAATCTTGTAGGAGACTTGTCTTCACGGGATCCATGTACAAATTATATTTGTATTTCTTGAGAAAGACTTCAGACAAGTCCTTCCAATATCTGATTTTACTACTCTTCAAGCTTATGTACCAATCTAAGGATGCCCCAGATAAACTGTCTTGGAAGCAATGGATAAGAAGCTCATCATTATCAATGTAGGATGTCATCTTCCTACAATATATAATGACATGACTTCTTGGACAGCTTAAACCCTTGTATTTTGGTAGGTCTGGCGCTTTGAAATTTGGAGGAAGCACCACATTAGGAACTAGGCACAAGTCCTTAGCTTCCATACCGTAAGCAGAGAAACCTTCAATGGCTCTTATACTTTCTTCTAGTAATTGATAGTCTGCTCGTATGTTCTGATCTGAACCAAAAGAAATTTGATTAGCAGTCTGAGGATTAACTTGATGATTGGGAAGTTGAACACCCTGAGAAATTGCCTAAGCAATGACTGGTGGAAAAGCAAATTGGGGATACCCTTGAGGATACATAAATCTAGGATTAACCATATGACAAATAGTATGACCAAACTGACTCTGATATGTAGCATAGGGTGCCCCAGGATACACGGATGAAGGTGCAACATCTAGAGATGCCCTAAGGTAATGAAGAGGTATTTGAATACCTTGATTCAATTTCTGAACAGTAGGTTGAGTAGCCCGAGGGGGAAGACGGAAATGAAGGATATGGCTTATATACTCATCTTCGTTGTCATTAGGAGTTTCAATAATAATTGGTGCAGAAGTTTGAAGAGTCTGTTCTGGGTTGATCTCACGGTTGTCAACACTAACTATCTGAGGAGAGTGAGTGGTCATGCCCCAAGGATGGGCAACAGAATTCCCGTTGGCAGGATGTACATCAAACAATTGATATGGCACAAAAGCATTGCCATTATTAACTTGGGGAGTAAAATTCGGAGGCAAACCCCATGGATAGGCGGCAACATGCCTACTAGGACCCGACTGACATATTGGATGGCTTACTACAAGTTGAATCATGGTGTCCACAACAACATCAACAAAAGTGGTGACAACAACGACATCAATAACTACAGTAGTAGCGGGATTGGCAGAAGTGGAGGTAGCAACCTTCTGAGCTTGAAGGTACTCCAATATGGTGTTCATGTTACCTTGGAAGGTGTCCATTTTTCCTTGGAACTGAGCCAAGGCTTACCTATAGGTAGAGTTCTCTTGCTCCATATCTGCCATGATTCTCGACTTGTTAGCCCTTATGAAGTACTGGTGTCGAAGAGTCATCGTCTTTCTGGATGAAGAAAGGACAAGGTGAGCTTTTTCTGGTTGATAGGCATGAAACGCAAATGAATGAATGTGTATATTGGGGATGAAATGAAAATAATTATGCAACATCCATAGATTCAAAGCATCGATGGTACATTATCTCAGGTTCAAATTTTCGGCATATATACAACAATGCAATAATGATATGCAATAATGTATGTGAACAACACAAAATAATCTGGATAATCTGCGCATACTGCCCGATGCGGGATCAAAGTTCTGACGTCCATGAGAATAAAGGTATGTAAAGTCTATGATTTCCTACATAAAAACCCATATCCCCCTCATTGGTAGGTTCTAGTCTTCAAAAGGTAGTTCCTAGAAGGTCTTCCAGAGTCATCGATTCAAAATGAAAATACCCTGTCGTAGCGAATTCTCGCGGGACAAAAGTACTTTCAAGTGAATCTAATATGGGTGTGGTTCTCGTGATAACCCAACGCGCGAAACACAGGTGAACAGGAATATCCATGAGTATATCATGTGTATGTGCTCAGCTCGGGTATAGAGCTTCTCTCATGTAGCATAACCCCAACCCAACAGAGAGTATAATAGATATCCAACATAATGAATATTTAAAGCAATAAAGAATGTGATAAATAAAGCGAGTAAAACATAAAGGTGAAGACCTCAAGCAGGCAAAAAAAAAGTTAGGCTCGACTCCTTTTAGCGACTAGGGAGTATCCCAAGTAGAAGAATATCCCCATCAGGGTCGCCAGTTAAAGCTAGCGGAAATATAGTCGAACGCATCGCACGCTCGAACATACAACAGAGTCGCCATCAAACTTTTTTTATTTCCAAAGGAAAGGGAAAACATCGATAAAACCCAGGGAAAGAGAAATATGGGTAAGGAATTCGGTTATGCAAGGGGGAGATATTAGCACCCCTAACATCTATGGTACTCCATGGGAACCGGTTTGATTGTTCTTGCTCGAATGAGTGTTATCTAAAGATTACTCGCGAAAAGGATAAGGGGAAAAGAAGAGAAATAGATAAAGTGTTCGGTGAGGATTAGGGACCTCATGCCTACGTATCCTTATAGTGCAATAAGGAATTCAGAGCTTCGTAGTTCATAGAACTAGTGGTGGGAAGTGAAAAGAAAGTTGTGATAAATATATGGTTTGAACCAAAGGATAGTGTGACTTGAACTCCAAAAGGGATAAAAACTGAACCCAAGAGTAAAACTAGCGTGAACCATATATGGGGTAGCTGAAAGTATGGTGCCATTATATGGTATAGCCAAAAGCAAAGAGAATTAAGTATTTGGTTTCACAACATAAACATCTCTTGGTTCACAAACTGACACTATATGGAGCTCAAAGAGATAGTGTATTTGGCTCAAAGGTAACAATATATCACATGGAGTGAATGAAGGTAGAATATGAATGCATCATGGAGATGAATGGAAAATTCCCTACGGTAGGAGTAATAATTATAAATGTGTTTGCCAAGGATTTGCATCCTCGTGCCTACGTATTCTCACTGTGCAATGAGAAAGTTAGAGCATTCGTAGTTCGTGGAACCACGAGAACAAAGGGAGAAGTGATAGTGATGAAAAGTATAACTTGTACCAACAGAATGGTAACATGGGAACCCACAAAGGAGATTGAACTTTGACCTAAGAGTAACCAGGTATCTTAGCCAAAAATAAGGAATTAAATGTCTAGGTACGAGCCAAACAACTCTTGGTTCACAAGGTGGACTGCCACTATATCGTCCTAAAAGGGTATATACGGGGACCAAAAGAAAGTATTGTTAGGTACAAGGAATAGTATATCAACTGTTGGGGAACAATCAAATTTGAAATCAAAGGAGAATGGTATCTTGGATCCATGAAGGAATAGACTCGGAACCAAGAGTAAACAAGCGTCTTAGCCGAAAAAAAGGAATTAAATGTTTGGGTACGAGTCAAACAACTCTTGTTTCACAAGGTGGACTTTTGTTATATCAGCCTAAAAGGATCTACATGGATTCCAAGGGAAAGTGAGAATTGATCTTAAAAAGATGGTATTGATTAAATGGAGAATGAAGGATTAATAAATAAGATAGCTCGCAGAGAATCTGAATTTTCCTGCCTACATCTTCTCACCGTGCAATGAGAATGTCAGAGCTTTCGTAGTTCAGCTTACTACGACTGACAGCAAGATGATGCGAGAGAAATGATATATTGATTGCCAAGGTACACAACCTTTCAAGGCAGAAAAAGGATGCCAGAGTCCATAACTCTCAAGGCAAAGGGAAGCACCGCCAAGGTCCACAACCTGATAGGCAAGGGGATTTCCAAGAGTCTATAACTCTACAAGGCTAAGCAAAGATATTGTCAAGGTCTATAACCAAGTGCCAAAGTCTAAAAATCCATAGGCACATAAAGAGTTTGCCAAGGTCTACAACCTCATGGGGCAAAGAAAGATTGCCAAGGTTTATTACTTTATAGGTAAGAAAGATTGAATTTCCTAGGTCCATAACCTTACAAGGCAAAAAGAATGCCAAGGTCTATCACCTCATAGGCAAGGAGAGAGTTGAATGAAAGAGGGTGTACAAACACAAGGTGCCAATAGAAAAAGTGTTTCACTATTAAAGTGTTGAAAAATTGATGATATAAGAAGACTTGTCAATTATATGATTCAAATTGCCACAAAGTCTATGAATGAAGGCGAATTCTTTAAATATCTAGGGCCTACGCCCCGTACGCAAAGTCACTATAGACAAGGGTAGGAGAAACCATGTCCCATCATTCCTCATTACTTAAGGCTCATGACTTACAATTTGAATCACAGTTGCCAAGTGTCGATACCTTTGTTGTGCTTGAGAAACAGTCTCTTTTGTTGGCTATGCTTGATTGATGTTAACTTTGAAGTCTTGATCTTGCAATTGAACATTGAGGTGTTGAGTTCCTGAGATTCAGCATATCCTTGATCTTGCATTTGAACATTGAATATGATTACTTGAAAAGACCCTTGATCACTTGATATGGCAAGTTCATTGTGCCTTGTAAGGTTATGGGTCTTTTGATTACTTGAATAGGCTTGAGGATTTACAACACAATACAAAGGATTTGGTTTACCAAAGTGTCATTTGGTCAACACTAATCAGTGCGATTGAAAAATATAATAGTTGAAACTAGGTATAAAATAACCTATTGAATTAATCAACCAAATAAAAATCAGACAAATCTGATTAATGCCCTACACTAAAGGAATAGGTATGAAAAATCAAGATTCTAAGCTATAAGGACAAAATGGTCATATCTATAAATTGATTAATATTGAATTAACAAAATCTAATTAAAACCATTAATCCTAATTATAACTAGATCTAAACATATCATGAGACAAACAAAAAGGCTAATCTAATTATGCATAATTTATAGAATTAACAAAATTAATTAGAATTAATTGCAGCTTAACTAATTAAAATTGACATGATGAAAGTTAAGCCTAAATTATCTTAACCTAATTCTCATATTAGTCAGTTTATCATACAAAACATGGATTAAGAATTAATCAAAAACACTTCATTACTATCAATTAATTAATAATTAAAAGAAAAGAAATGGATTAAGAATAGTAATGGAGAAAGGGGGTGTTGTTGTGGAACACAGGGTAAAAACGCAAAAGGCCCCTAGGCCTGGGGCTCTGAGGCCCAATAAATCAAGGGAAAGTGAAGTCCAACTCGGACTGGGGTGTATGGTTTCGGAACCGGGGTGCATGAGTGATTCGTTTGAGCCTTGGGCCCAAAACGGGTCTAAGCTTGAAATGCACATCAGTGAGTCTTCTTCATGTTCATCGCAGAAGTGGAGTCTTCTTTTCTTCTTCGTGATTCTTCTCTTGCTTCCCTGAAATCGTTGTCATCGTTGTTGCGAGATCGCGGTTGAAATGCTATAGATCGAGGGTTGTAGAGCGAGAATGATTGCGGAATGAAATGCATTTAGCTTAATTTGGTTTAATGTCCTTTGCGTGTAAACTTACAGTGGAATGGAAAAGTTGATTTTGTTGTTAATTAATGTTAGTTTCAAATTGTATGTTTAATTGGTTTGTGTAATTCCAATATGCAAAAACTTGTTATCATCTGTTTGATATGCAATTAAGTTATGGAGTTTTTGGTTTTCATGCTTGGAGTGGAGCTTGGATGCTTGGAGGGAAATGAAGATGAGATGATGAAGCAAATTGGGAATTGGAAAATGGCATGGATCATGTTAAAATATTATGGAAAATATATTGGATTTTCTTGTATAAAAATGTATTGTAATGTTTGTTTTTGAATTGATTTTTAACTAAGTGACATTGACTTGTTTATGGGTTTAAGTTGAACTTTGGAAGTTGAATTGTTATTTAGAAATGGTTTCTGGTTAGACAATGACTTGGATTGTGGAATGGAATGGAATTTTGGTTGAACTTGGAAGTTGTATTACAAATTGGTTTGAATTAGATTTGGAAATTAATTGTGATTGAAAATCTATTGAATATTATTGTAAAGTATGAAGTTAATCATGAATGTGGATTTATTGTGAATTAATTATGGTTTTGAATGGTTGATTAAAATGTACTCAAATGTTGAAAAGGAGTTTGAAATGGAAGTTTACACACTAGTAAAAGTTTTTGAAATGTCAATTAATTGAAAATGGATTTTCAATGTTGAAGTGGTTTTGAAAAGTTTAATTTAAAATGTCAAAATGTTAATTAAAGTTAATTTGAAATGGTTTCCAAATGTTAATTAAAAGTTAATTTGAAATGGTTTCAAAACTAAATTGCAATTGGATTTGAAAAGATTAATCAAAATGTTAATGGAAATTGAAATTGAAAGTTCAACATGGAAAGTATACATGAACATGAGCATTAAAAATTGAATGAAAGCTTTTAACGCCTTAGTTACTCGCGACTTTGTTAATGTAAACAGAAATCAATCCATGGAAAGAAACATAATCAATGTTGTCATCTATAAAATCTAATTATTGATTATTGTCAAAATGATATGGAAATGGTATGTAAACAAGCCAAGTTAGATTTAGAAAGACCACATTTGGAATGTCTGACTTTGATAAATCGGTTGACCAAAAAGTCAATAGTTGATCAAAGTCAACCGAGAGGCATGAATTAGGGTTTCACAACATTGCAAACAAGGCATGAATTAGGGTTTCACAACATTGCAAACAAGGCATGAAACACATATTGTTGTATAATCCACAATGAATCGGACATATGGGTCAGTGCTTCTGCCAATACCAAAAGACTTAAATCAAAGGCCTAGGCAATGTTTGAATCAGATGAAACATCATGTAAGCATGCAGGTGGTGAATGAATCAAGGTTTGTACCAAGTCCAGGATGATAAGTCAAGTCACATGGCACCATAGTATCATTCTTTTCCTGATTAGGGTTTCAGACGCATAGGCAAAAGCTTATGAGGTCAAAGGCAGTAAAGCCAGGAACTAGGGCTTGAATAAATAAGTGAATGTCATGATGTGAACTCCTTGAATCAAGATCCAAGAGAGTACATAATTGGGGTTTGTATGCCATATGATGAGTAATTATCCCATCCTTTCACAAAACCCTAGTTCCAATTAACCATCAGCTTTGAATTTGTGGAGCTTGTTAGAAAGTATTAACATGAATGAATAATGCACATGAATGAGTACAAATGAATCTTAGGTCCAAGGTTGAGTAACAAGATGAAAAGGGGAGGACAAATCTTGGAGTACAACGCCATCAAACACTGAAAGCTACATATTCAACCAGCCGTTTCTGTCGTTCATCTTCGATTTTGTGCATTGAAACTCACACATATCTCACCAAACACTCGTGTTTCCCAATCCTGCAAAATCAAGAAATGCAATTCTATTACGATTTCGATTGTGGATTCAACGTAATTCAAGAAACTAAATCATTCACACACGCCTCACCGTACACTCGTGTTTTCCTATGAATCGAATCGAAGCTCTAGATACCAATCGTCGGTGCACAAGGTTGAAGATGAAGATGAAGAGGAGAGAAAGAGAGAGAAAAATGTAACTAACTTTTGAATAAAAATGATACTCTGCAATTCTGTTACACAACTTGTTTAAATACAAAACTAAAACTACCACGTAGATTCTGAGCACCAACTTCTCAACTACGTTGAGTAAGGTTCTTAAGCCTATAACTTCTGAACAACAATACTTCTAAACTATGAATTATATCTAACACTCCTCAATATTGTACTCAAGATGAGGGAAATTGTTTTTTTCTTTCTTTAGTTTTTTCACCTATAAACTCGTTCGCATGTTTGGCGTTATATCTCTTTTGGATGTGATTATTAGCCACAATCTGCACATTCGACCTCTACCTTCCACTACCAAACTACTGTCTTGCAATATGTGGTTGTTTCCTTGTCATTGAGCTCTGCCCTTCTTGCAACATGCTTCTAATAGAAGGATCGATAGTGAACCAAAATAAACTGTGATGATTCTCTCTTTCCATTACTATGTTCTAATGACTCTATCAAATAAGCTTTTAGAAGAGTTTTTTTTTAATTAACACAATTTAACCCTTCCACTCCATTCATTGTGTTCTTCACTAAGTTTTATATTTTATATCTTTGTGTAAGGACATAATATGTAAATATGCCTACAATTATTTCCCTCTCCACTCATAGGAGGCATCCATGAGAGAAAGCATCATTGTAGATATTAAGCTCGATAGTTACTTGAATAATGCTTACTCCAGAACTTTAAAAGATCTCATTCAAGATAATTAAAAGCTAATTAAAATAGTTATTTTATTTTTAATATAAAAATTATATTTTAACAAAAAGAGTTTAATTTAGTCACAATTTGGTTATTTTAATTTTAGGTGTTCAATGAATCGATTCCTGTACTTAAATTCACCATATTTTTTTGGCACGTTTCTCATACTATTAAACAAAAATATGTGATTTAATAATATTTTAAATGATACGATATGCGACTTGATGATATAGAACCATCCAAATTGATTGATTCATCCAAATTGATTGATTGTACATATCAATAACTAAATTATAAGAATAAATTATTTATAAAATTAAAACAGAAATATTTAGAAAATTTTGTATAAAATTTTAAAAGTGTTTGATAATCCTAAATCATCAAATGTCATATTATTTAACTCGTCATATTTTCATTTTTTTCTTCAAAAATTTAATTGAAAAAACAAAACTGTTAAATTTTAAAATAAAGAGAAAATTTTTGAAAGCATAAAAAGATTTAAGAATTATAAAATAAATGGTTCAAAATCATATGGTATTGTTGAAGATTGCTCAACATAGTATGTATTTTCCCACAATCCTATAAAAATATGAGAATATGGGCATGTTTGATTCCCTTTTTAAAAACAGTTTTTAGTTTTTGAAAATTGAAAAACTAAAAACTCATTTGATAAATAGTTTTTAAAATGGTGGTTTTGAAAACTGTTTTTGTTTTTTAGTTTTAAAAACTAAAAAACCAAAACTAATAAAAGTTGTTTTACTTTTGAATTTTTAAAACATAAAAATTGAAAACACATGAAAAATTTGTAAATTTTTATTATTAATAGTAATTACGTTGATTTGTTAAATATGAATTTGTAATAGAAAATATGTTTTTGTTATACTCATATGCGTAAGATAATTATTTGCATCGGAAAAACTCAACAAATAATAAATATTACGTTTGTACAAGAGAATACATTTTAATTGATTGGATATTTTTATGTTTATAACATGTACATTATATATTTATCTACTTTTTATTTTTTAATAAAATTTAATTATCATTCTTTTATGTATTCATTATTTGATTGTTTATATTTTGACATGAACATTCCGTGAAATTACATTCAAAAATATTTAACTTATAGAAAACAAATTGAAATTTGTAAAATTGTAAGATAATAATTTGTAAATTTTATCTCTTTTAAGAAAATGATATGATTGGAATAAAATTAATTTGCAAATAGTATTTTACAATAAATTAAAATAAATTATAAAGAGATTAATGGAGATGTACTAACCTAGTAAAAAAAAATTACACGATCATTCAATAAAAATATATCATTTTGTTATATCATATAAATAATTTTACAAAAAAAATAATATGATTTAGTGGGATATAATCGTTATTGATCGAAAATGTAAAATTAATTTACACTATCAATGTATCATCCATTTTCTCAATTGTAAAATAATTGTTTAAAATTTAAAATTAAAAAAATAAATTAGTTTAATTAATTACTGAAATAATTTTATACTTTTTTTAATAACTCTTTAATATATATAATATTTTATCATTTACTTATAATCACACTATTTCTAAAAGTAAAAATCAAACAATATTTGAATTAGTTTTTAAAAACAAATCAACCAAAAGTTTTTTCTTTTATTATCTCAAAAATAGTTTTACAAAACAAAGCTTCCAAATAAATTTTTATTTTGTTTTCATCCTTAAAAACAATTCTTAAAACTAATTTATAAAACAGTTTTTAAAAACAAAAAGTTGAAATTGAATCAAACAGGCCCTTAGTATTTAGAAATGATTTTTCCTTTTGTATTTTTATTTTGAATGGAGAATCACACCCAAGAAAACTGGTTTAAGAGTTTAATAAAATTCAAACTTGTTTTCAAAATTTAATTTAATTCACTATTAAAGTAGTGTTGTACAGTTCAAATAATTATGGTTCAATTAACCATATATTTTGTCCACTTCTAATTTTAATGCAACATTCATACGTTGAAAAACATTAATGAGAAAGTCTGCAAATTGGAGCATCTTGACACATGTTGATAGAAATCAGTTTTCGGTTGCTATATACATTATGTGCTTCTGAAGTGAAGTTCTTGCTTATCTAGAAAATTGGATCCTCTGTTGCTTCAAATCTAACAATTCACAACTGATCCACATTTGTAGATACAGTTTCAGGAGAAACATCCTCAGAAAATATGAAGTACTTAGTTGCACTAAAAATGCTGGCTAGATGCAGAATTACACTTTGATACGAGTAGCTCGGGGACAGGACAGGTTTTGGAAGAGAAGGGACACATGTTGGAAGAAATTCGTTTTTGTTGTAGACTGGTGCATACAAGGTCAACACTGTCTGGCAAAAAATGAATCTGCACAAGGTAGGAAACAAAAAGATATGCTGGTTAGAGAACTGAGAATTATTATGGGCAATAACAATAACAAAATCGAGAAACATCAGATCAAAAATGAAGATAAACTTTACCTCAAAAGAAGTCTCCTTATGAAGGGATCGCCTAAAACCTGTCCCCAAACTGGATCAAGCGTGTCTGATGATGCCAATGCCAATCCCCAGTTATTTAATGATGACGAGAGCAGCATTTCAGCTTTATTGTACAAGTCCTGAAATCAAATTTAAGTTGCTGAATGATGAAGTACCGAGCATAGAAATTTCTCACTTCCACAAAATGAAAAGAATTTACAGAAACAAAAAAACAGGGAACTCAGGTAGCATTAAGGAAAAATAAGGCATACCAAATCAATATCAGTGCCTGAAAATCCTAGCAGCAGACAGAAAGCTTGCAGAGGAGCTGTAAGAAACATGGTGAATAAGCTCCCATTTGAGGTATGTGAGAAATCAGACGCAATAGGAGGCAAACGGCTTGGAGAAAGGAGCATTGCCACTGACTCTCCTTTACTTGCCTCTGCTATGACCTGCACATTCTATTGATTGCTTGTCAAGTGTGTTGTAGCTAGTAAGATGTGAAAATGGAGAACTTAATCACAAGTAATAAAATTGTTATAGTTGAAATAACCACAATACCTATAGTTAAACTTTTATAGGTTTACATACTCTGAATATTTTTTTGTAAATTCCAGATAGAGGTGCCTTGCGGCCAAACCCCAAAACACTATATAATAATAAGGATAACCACCATTTCCGGGAGAGCCCAAAAAAATACACAAATAAAGAAAGAAAAAGTGACAGCCATAGATTTTTCACTAAATATTTGGTGTTCCTCTGACATCTCTAATGCCACATCAATGTAGGCACTACGAACTACAATTGAATTGGGAAATCAAACCACCTAGCTGTCAATTTATGATTTTTTCTTTCTAAATCCATATTACTAGCACTCAAACTATTCTAAAGTTGGCATTAATTCCTACCAAATTATGGGGTAAAGTTGGCATTAATAAACTTACTTTTACAGATACAAGTGATAATTCAATAAAAAAAATTTATCAAACAAAATCAAGAAAAAAATTACTGAAGTGGTAAGGCTTGCCTTAAAAGCATTGCTGTTGTCATTATCAATGACTAAAAGAAGTGGTCTTCTAGTAAACGGTAGAAAGTCAGATGGATATATGCAGTTCGATCCTGAAAAGGAATTCGGTTAAAGTAGTCTAGTTTTCAAATAAAACCATGTATATTATGAGAACTCATAATATCATCATAATACAGATTTATGCACTGGATGACAGTTAAGATGACACAATATTTCAATCAATACGTATGACCATAACTAATGTTAAATCCTTGGGTTTTAAGTCCTCTATTCAATATGCTTGGACCTATTTAAGCAAACTAACACCAAATGGAAAGAACCGATTTAAACAAGTAACTATCAGAACACTTAAACATTGCACAGGTTCATAAACATAACCATTACGACTAACAAAACTTGTCATGAACAAATTCTGCAAATGTTTGAGAAACTAGGTGGAGGACAGCGAATGGTGGAGTCTTCAATACATCCTCTTATGTAAGAGCCATTAGAGGCTTGAAGCATGGACAATACAGAATACACAAGCTCATTTTATGCCAAAATTGACTATAGTAATGAAGGCAGGTGACGAGGAATCAATCACTGGCCATTTGATTCCAAACCCATCTCTGTAATGCTGTGCATCAATAGACAAAAATCAGTCCCAAGTGATGTTTCAACAGCCCAGCAGCCATCTTGCCTCTGCTGTCACGTTTTTTTAAATTTTGACAACTTTCATACACATTGCACATCTGACAGAAATCCATAGAAAGAGATGATGACAGGCTAAGCAAGTGAGAGAGCAAGAAAGAAAAGAAAACTTCTGTTAATACAGAATCAAGGAGACTATCATCCTCTAAGGCTTTCTTTGCGAGTTGGGTTTTGGAGGGGAGGAGAGGGCTTACTTATCTTTTATAAACCTAAGACACTATATGTTTTTAAAAATGAACCAAGTGTGATTGAAGTATTATGTGATCATCTATCATGTTCTTCTTTCAATCTTTTTTTTTAAATATCAAATATATATCAAAATATAAACTTAGCCCTCCAAAGTCTAGACTAATTTTCCCCTCTACACATTTCTTTCTGTCTCATGAATCTTATCCCTAACAACGTCATTCTGGCAAAGGTTCCATAGGCTTCGCTTTTAGTATTATCATGGCCTGGCCTGTGGCTTGGTATACTCACCATCATAAGATTACAAGATGCTCCAAATGGTGACACCGCCCAACTGGACCTTCAAACCACTGTCCCACAAACCACACTTGACTTTCTGGTGCATCGCACATGCTTTCAACGTTTCCCCAGCTTACTCCAAAATATCAGTTGAATTCCTCATTTGGATCACATCTCCATTCCTTTGAACTGCATCTGCATCATCCAACGGGTATCCAGTTACCTCATTGTTTATTTCTATAAATTCTTTACCCAGTCTCTCATTAGCAGATGGCTCCACTGCTCCAGTCATTGGTAATGGCAATGTCAGTCTACTGATTCAGTGACTTTATCTTCTGTATGTACTGCGTGTGTTAACCCCTTTTCTATTCAATGTATTATCTGTTTGACTGCTGGTAAACCTTCATGTTTCCTCAATTTGGTTATTCACTTTTATATATATCACTCATTATGTCAGTTAGAATAATCTGGCAGAGCACTATATACCAATCTGAGGCACATTCAGTTGCATGAGATAGCTTTGGGAGGAAGGATACAGGATTCGTTCCTTTAGCATGTGTATGCAATATGCACATATGCTAGAAATGTATGTTGATCTTATTATTTTGTCTGGCTTTATTGAATATATACTTGGTAATTAGCCCATTGGCACACATTGTAATTATTGTAAATCCATGAATTTACTAGATTTGTCAGATTAAACAACCAAACTAGAAAATGCATTTACAAATCTCTCAGAGCTCGTCAAGTTGGTTATATTTTTAAAACATACAGCATATAAATTATATGCCCTAACTTCAGGGAAAATCTTGGTATATTAGCTTAGATGTTATTTATTATTTAGTCTGTAAAAGAATATAAATAAAGCAGTGCCCAATTAAAAGAATGTGTAATCTAATGAAAATATATAACACTGCAAAAATGAGGATGAGAACACATTGTTGTTTAGATTTTTTTCCTCCACATAGAAGCATAGCATAAGACAACAGCTAAAATCTAAGGGGAGGCAACTAGTGGCAGCTAAAATGCCATATATAAGAAAAACATACATGTGTTTTCTTGTTCAAAAAACAATATCCATTTACAGCGGGGAAATGTGACAGAACCCAAGCGCTGTCATTTGCAATAACTAAACTAACAAAGCAAGAACAGAAAGTACCTTTATCTCCACGGGAACCAAAGTTTAAACAACCAGATTCATTATGTCCTGCCCCACTAGATCCTGCTCCTGCATTTAACGTAGAAAGCAGAGTTCACCTTTCAGTATAGGAATTATATTGACGTCGAAGCATGATATAACCTACACATTGACATCCTTGAAGTCCTGGTTAATAGAGGATATCTAACCTGAAGCTGACAAATATACAAGGAGAATACCATCCAATGGAAGCTCCTCACAAATTGTGGCAAGAACCTAGCCATTAAAATGATAAACGATATTATATACTCAAATAACTTGCGATCTAGAGAAAAAAGAATGGAAGAAATAGTCACACTGATATCATGAACCCTTTTCTTCTAGTTGCAAAAAAGCAGGGAGGGACAATATCACTATATTTTAAAAAGAATAAATGGCTTGATCCAAATCTTCTTAACACATTCATCCCTCATATGATATTTTTGGGAGGATGCGAAGGGAATAGAATGTTATCCCCGTCTTTAAAACAAGAAAACATGCTTTTGAATTCACACAAATGTTTAGGATGTACAAAAAAGTAATCAAGGCTACACAAGTCCCTAAATTACATGTTAGAGGTAGTCAACTTCTTTCTATATTTATTGTTTAAAAAAATTAAATAGCTTCAACTTCAAGCCATTGCTCATTTCTTTCAAGACATAAAGAAAAATATTATTAGTTTACAACTAGAATCTCAGGCTAAAACCCTGGTTCTAAGTAACAGCCTCATGAGAAGGGGATCATTGTCCAAACTCCATACTCTTGCCAGGAAGTCGATATGGCATTGTGAGACACTTCACTGGTCTGAAAAACTAAGAAAATGCAAGGGAAGACCAATTTGGTCATGTTAAGCATTAAGATTACTAACATCATTAGGATTGTTATTATCAGTGTTAGTGAGTTATGTTTGTACTATTTGTACTTGACCTAGATTACAAGTATAATAGGCTATAAACTCAATGTTGTGCATTTGAGGACATATCACAATAATTTAGAGTTTCGTCAATGAAAATTTCTCTCTTTTTTTTACATCAAATAGCTGAACCTTAATTACCGAATGGAATCAGAAGCCCGATTGGATCCAAGAACTACATGGTTATAGGTCCATGGAAAAGCAAACAAAGAATAATATATACTTTTCATACTTACAGCTATGAAATGTGTCAGTGAAGGACGGTATAATATAGCTTTCCATGGGTTTGCCGGTAACGTAGGATCAGCAATATCTTGTAAGTAACTGATACGACCAGTCCCAGTTGCCCCATTCTGACTAAGTTTTGAGCCACTAGATTGATAAAACGAGCCACTAGGTTCCCACTCCAAACATTGAAGCATCCTAAAAGTGTCAATAGTGAGCTCCGAAAACTTAACCTGTTCAGAAATCATCACATTCACATTTAAAACCAATAGTAATGAAAGTCCATAACATTTTACCGGCAGTAAGAAACCTAACATTTTAATTAAGTTTATTGTATAAGTGTTTATGTATAAACTCTTTCTAAAATCAAAGAGAAAATCCTGCATAATCCCTGTATAAGCTATTTCTACAAGCTAATTAGAGGAGCCTAAATACAACTTATTCCCTCCAATCGCCTAAATGCATTAATTCTCTCAAATGACTAGCTGTTTCACTCTATTCCCTCTTACTAGTATTTATAAACATCAGAGTCTGACCTTAATAACTTAAGAGTTTACCTATTATATTATCTTCATTATGTGATAATGAGATAGCAATGTGTAACAAGCAGAATTATTGATGTTAACAGTTGCTGACAAAGTGACCTCGGCATGTCTTGTGTTCAAGCAACTAGTTTTCATTGAATTTAGCCATATCTGTTTATCAGACGAAAATAACGGACACACATACAAATAGAGACAGAGAGAGAAGGGCACTGACCATACTGTGTGTTTTCAGTTTTCTCGTAATACTTGTTACCATATTTATCAACACCAACAAGAGTTGCCCCAATATTGTGGATCTTGGTTTGCCTGCATAATATGGTATACATTCATCAAATATTTGAAAAAAGATATTCCTTCGTACAATTATCAGAAAGCAATATTTTTTTTTCAAAAAATTTAAAATTTATAATATTTCATCGTATAAAATAAAAAATCCAGAATATTTTAGAATATCTGATATTTCTACTTACAAACACAAAAAATACGGTTTAATTCAAAAAAAAACCCTACTAGGAAAAACTTTTAAAAATTCCAAAAATATTAATGAAAGACAAAATGGTAAAAATAGTTGAGATGTGGGGGTGCCGGGTCAAGTTGGAGAGTGGCAGGATAAATTCTCTAATAGCAATAGACTAGTGGGCCTTGTGAACCAAAGCCAAGCCCAATCCAACAAAGATCAATACTAACATTTTTTATTTTCCAATTTCCACTTCCAATTCCAAGTAGTTGCAGTAGTACTGATTTCTGAAGAGACCGAGTAGTACTGATTTCCACTTCCAATTCCAAGTGCGAACTCGAAGCAATGGATAGAGAATGGGGTTCAAAACCGGGAAGCGGCGGAGCCGCGACGGCGCAAAACGAAGCAATAGACCGCCGCGAGCGTCTCCGACGACTAGCACTCGAAACAATAGATCTAGCCAAAGATCCATATTTCATGCGCAATCATCTCGGTAGCTACGAGTGCAAACTCTGTTTAACTCTCCACAACAACGAAGGAAACTACCTCGCACATACTCAAGGCAAACGCCATCAAACCAATCTCGCTAAGCGTGCTGCTCGTGAAGCTAAAGATGCTCCCACTCAACCTCAACCTCATAAGCGGAAGCTTAACCTTAAGAAAACTGGTATGGAACCCTTAATTCTTGTTTATTTTGTTTATTTGGTAATTGGAATGATTAATTGGATATATTTTGTTTGTTTGCAGTTAAGATTGGTCGTCCGGGTTACCGTGTAACTAAACAATTTGATCCTGACACTAAGCAAAGATCACTCCTTTTTCAGGTTTTTCTTGTTTTCTTAACCCAAAAATATATTCTTTCAAGTTTAAATGTATGTTGAATTATAGGCAAAAAATGCTTAAATAACTTATTTGGTACAATTAAATAGCCAAGAGGATTGTAAAAGCAATTTGGCTTAAATTATACATATAAGCTATGAATCACCGGCTGAAAATAATAGGCGTGTCCGTGTCGGCGACACTTGTGATTAGGTTCAATTGATTCATTTTTTAAAATTATTATCGGTGTTAGTGTCGGTGTTGGTTCCATGTTTGTGTCTGTGCTTCATAGCATATATGTTAGAACCTTTTAGTTCTTAGATTTTAATGGTTATATAGTTCTAACCAATTTTGGGAAAACTTGGAGGATTAGGAATAATGATAATATACAAAAAGATATAGGAATAAGAGGATTGTGAATGGAAGTGTTAGACAGAAAATTAGGGCAGCGTAGTAGTATTAGTAGAAAATTTGATGGGTTGAGTCTCATAATAGTTGGGTTGTTTGGGTATGTGTTGACTCATAGAAATGACAGTGGAGTAGTTTGGATAAAAAATACTAGTATATAACTGCATATACTAGGGGAACAGGCAGGGACACCAGGTATACTATAGGTCACACCATTAAGAGGGATTTGGATTGAAATGGTTTGTAATTAGGTACAATTTATTTATGATATGACATTATGATATGATGATGTTGCTTATTCCATGTATACGACTCAGCGAGAGAAGAGTCTGGTGGTGATGGTGGTTGTTATCAATTACACTTCTTCTTGTGGGTATTAGGGTATAAAGAATGTTATAAAGAATGGTATTAGGTAGAAAATCAGGGCAGCACTGTTGTGGAAAAGATGGTGGAGTTGTATATTGGTTGGTTTATTTGGGTATGTGGGGAGAAGACTCGTAGAAACATTAGTGTGGAGAGTAAATTAGATGAAGGATCATACAAAAATTAGATGAAGTTGCATATTGGTTGATTTTAAATGGTTAGTCTTTGAACACAGTTCATTATAGGACATTATGATCATGATGCTGCTTAGCCCATATATTCGACTATGTGCAAAAAGATTGTGGTGGCGGTGGTTGTTGATGTCAATAAACTTCTCCTCGTGACTTTCTCAACATTGAATTGTTCTAACATTGTTATATACGATAGATTGATAGTAATATAATTTCTTTGAAAATTTCTATTGATGCAGATTGAATATCCTGAGATTGAAGACCTTGCAAAGCCTAGGCATCGATTTATGTCCTCCTATGAGCAGGTAAACTGTTAAGGCAAAGTTGTCAAATTATTTGTTGCATGTAGGCCATCTTTTAACCTTTCCGTTTTTGTGTATATAGAGGGTGCAACCATTTGATAAAAGATATCAGTATCTCTTGTTTGCAGCTGAACCATATGAAACAATTTCTTTCAAGGTAAATAATTGCTCTAGTTTATTATTTATCGTGTTTAAGTCCTCGAATACGTTTGTTGAGCTGTGGAAGTTTATTTGTTTGTACTTGTTAATCTACATTTTCAGGTCCCTAGCACAGAGATTGACAAGTCCACGCCAAAGTTTTTCTCGCATTGGGACCCAGATTCCAAGATGTTTACGGTCGGTACATTTAATCCTCTTAAATATCCATGATGTAAAAGTTTGTCCATCCAAGTGTACATATGTTGTGTAATTGTGAAAGTTAATAATTCATGCATATGTATCATCCAAGCAAAACCAAAAACTTTTCAAAAGAAAAAGAATGCTCACTGTGTTCTTGAAGAACTTTTTTGTAGATAAAACATCTTTTGATGAATTTTTTTTCTTGATATCAAAATATGCTAATTAAAACGCACTTAATCTTTAGTCATCATAGAACCAGTTTGGCCGGTTATATCAAAATCTTTGCATTTTAATTGTTTTCCCTTGTGCAAACTAATGATTCAAGCAAGCAGTTAATTGTGGAACTACGATGAGTATTTCCATCCTTTCATGCATTCTCTTTGTTCCTTTTGGTTGTGACATGCATGCATTGTTGATATTTTATTTCCACTAGCAGCTACTGACTCCAGAACTGTTGCTATGTCTTCAGCTGCAGTTGTATTTTAAAATCAAACCACTAGAGGTAACCAAACCACAGCCACCTGCATCTACTCCCAATGGCACCACAGCACCCGGTGTTCCTCCAAGGCCAATGCCCCCAGCATCACAAGCTCCATTACCACCACCACCTCCTCCCCAAGGGCTGCCTCCTGGCGCACCTTTGGGAAATCCTCCTCGAGCCCCTCCACCTCCAATGTCAGGATCAATGCCTCCACCACCTCCTATGTCTGCAAATGGTCCAAGACCTGTACCCGGTGCAATGCCGCCTCTTCCACCTCCAGCTCCCCTTGGCGCTCGACCTCCATCAATGCCACCTCCGCAAGGTTTTCCAGGCCAACAAATGTAGAGCTAGGGCATCTGTTTGCCTCCGCCAATTGCACATGACCTACCCAGTCCGCATGGCAGTATGCTGATCAGTATCGTGTGTTAAATAGTTGTAGTTGGACGCGCCTTATCCTCTGGGTCTCAGTATATTTGTTATGTCAGATGCTAGTTTTCATAAACAATACCCCAAATTGGCAATACATTGTTTATTGCATCTCATTTTTGCAACTTACAAATTTATACATTTGATTTGCAGTATCAAGTTGTTTGGTATTTAATGTTTATGTTGACCATCTTTCACTAAACGTGGTTCTCCAATCCCAAGGTATAGATGGAAATGTTTTGGTTTGTACCGTAGCACAAGAACATCCATAGGCATCCGTGATAATTAATGTAATAACATTGTTGCTTTATCATTATTTGCTTACTTAAATATTTTGTGCATCATCTTCATCAACCAAAGTTGTTTTGAACTTCAATTGTATTAGTATGTCGATTTGGAGGAAAGGGTAAAACTGTGAATCAAATATTGTCAATATGATCACAGATCAGTTCTAGACTTCGTCTTCAAAAGATTTCATTATAAAAGCACCAAAGTTACATGAATAGATGTTCATGTTTTTTACCTCTAACATGTGTACACATGAAAAAACATAAATTGTTACGTGTAAAAGAAAATATCCAGATAAATCACACTAGCATATAGTAAAACATTGAAAAGTAGGAATAATTTAATTTAGATTGATCCAATCTAAAAGTTGTTTAAATGACAATGTACAAAAGCAAGCAATTGCTTTTATTCTTATGCATAACTCTTGCTTTTATTCTTATGCATAACTCTAATACATCACACAGCTCAATGCATTATGCACCATTAGGAACACAGTATCATCATATACTCATACATATATGAAAATGGTGTCTGCAAAGGTGGTACAAAGATAGTTAATTTTCTATAAAAGTTCAGAACAAAAACTGATGAGATAAGAAAACATAGAAAAGCAAAGGTGGTACAAAGATAGCTAATTTTCTATAAAAGTTCAGAACAAAAACTGATAAGATAAGAAAACATAGAAAAAGCAGATGCTTCTTATTCACGAGCAACAACAAGCACTTGTTTACCAACATTGCGACCACTAAAAAGGCCAACCAAAGCTGCAGGACCATTCTCAAGACCCTCAGCTATATCTTCCACATACACAATTTTCTCCTCTCTGATATGAGGGAGGACAAACTCCAAGAATTTCGGATATAGGTGAAAGAAATCAGCACTGTTAAAACCTTCCATTCGAATCCGCTTATATATGATATGTGCCAAATTCGTTACACCTTCAGGTTGAGTAAGATTATACTGTGAAATCATTCCACATGCAGGTATGCGGCCATGAACTCTCATATTCAATAGTACAGCATCAAGTGTCTTTCCTCCAACATTCTCAAAGTAAATATCAATGCCTTCAGGAAAGTACCTGATTTGTATATTGCCATACATTAGTCAATAATCACTACTCAAAGCACAACAAGTAACACCTAAAACTTTCTATTACCAAACTCCTAAATACTGAATACAAACCTTTTCAAAGTTGCATTGAGGTCAGGCTCTTCCTTGTAATTGAAACCTTCATCAAATCCAAATTTGTTCTTCAACATATCCACCTGATTGTAAGACATGCATTCAATCAAATGGACTAAAAGAAACTCCTCGTAGCAAGGAATAAGTGATCGTGATTTTACATTCATTTTTGTAGATAGAAAAAACTGTTCGCGTATTAGATGTTATGTTAATACTTTCTTTTTCGTCAAACTAGTTCAACTACCTAACTCGCGTATGTGATGGTGATTCATGAAATAACATAAAACTCAAACTATTACAACAGTACCTTCTCCTTACTTCCAGCACTTCCAATGACATAACAACCATGCAATTTAGCGAATTGTCCGACAAGTTGTCCAACTGCACCAGATGCAGCCGAAACAAAGACATTCTCTCCTTTCTTAGGAGTGCCTAATTCAAAGAAACCTCCATAAGCAGTTATTCCTGGCATACCTGCTCTCAGAGAAAAACACAACATATGTCAAAAAAGAACAACAGAATGACAGAAAACTACGCGACCAACATCAATATAAATTGAAATTGTTGAATACATACGGAGAATTCCGGTGTAGTAGGATAGTGGAACATCAGTGTGCTCAATTTTGAAAAGTATTTGAGTTGAAGGGACTAAACTGTACTCTTCCCATTTAGAGAATCCCCACACTAAATCACCTTCCTTGTAATCAGGATTTCCAGATTCAAGGACTTTAGACACCCCAAAACCTGCTATTACCTGTAATTACTCAATAGATCATCACAAACTATCAAACAAGTTGATCCATGAAGATTATAATTTACACATAAAAAACCTACTTTTATGATCAAATTTGACATATACTCAAAAGGGTTATCCGCAAAAGCATTAACTTTACCGACTGAGGGGTGTAGGAAAAAGGACTGGGAGTTCCTTGTGTTTTGTTCATGAGATTCCGCATGTATGGATCACAAGACAAGTAGAGATTTTTGAGAAGAACATCGCTGGAACCTTGAGAGTAATGGTACTGTCAACTATGTTCATGTCTGATTCTTTAGGAAAACCAGACACATAGTCCTTCAGAATCACTTGCTTGTTCCTCACTTGTGCCATGTTTGGAATTATTTCAGTTCATTCAGTTTACAATAGAAAAGTGATGAATATGGAGGGTAAGTTAAGCATAACTATAAAAGTGAGATCATCAGGTTGAAAAGTTCAAGGAATGAATGAATGGTAGAAAGTAGTAACATGATAATATTATTAGTAATAATTCATTTCAATTTACATTTAAGTTTAATTTAGTTTGTATTTGAATTTGCATTTTGCTTTGAGTAGTATATAAATCAAATATGGTTTTAGTTTGTAATAGAATTTGATTCATAACAAAATTTCAAAAAAATTGTTAGAATTTGTTAGAAACTTTTTTCTCTCTCTTCCATCTTCATCATCTTTCCCTTCTTTCTGATGTGCAACAACAATTGGTATCAGAGCATGGTTCAGATCCACAGAAAACTCCAAGGGAAACACGAGTGAACGTGAGACGCGTGTGATTGATTTCATTTCTTGAATTCGCGTTGAACTTACGATCGGAATCGTAATAGAATCACATTTCTTGATTCTAAGGAATTGAGAAACACAAGTCTTTGGTGAGGTCTGAGTGATTCCTTGCACAAGAACGATGATGAACGGTGGAAACAGTAGCTTAAATATGAAACTTCCAGTATTTGATGGAAAAATTGGAATTGGTGGATGATTTAGATGCAGGTGTTGTTTGGCGCTCAAGATGTTCTTGATCTCGTCAATCACAGTTATGCGCGGTTGCAGCGGATGTAATTGAGGCAAAAAAGAACACATATAGAGACTTGAGGAAGAAAGATCAGAAAACTCTGTTATACATCCATCAGTGTGTGGATGTGAATGTGTTTGAGAAGATCATTGATTCGACAACGACGAAGGCTGCGTGGGACACACTGGTAGTGTGCTACGACGACGATGTATCAGTGAAGAAGATGAAACTTCAGCCTCTACGTAAGCAGTATGAGAATCTCAACATTGAGAACAATGATAAGATACCAGATTATATCTCTAGAGTAATTCTGATCACAAATGAGATGAATTCTTGTGGAAAGACTCTTTCTGAGCAAGTAATAATTGAAAAGATACCGAGATCACTTACTCATCAGTTTGATTATATTATTATAGCAATTGAACATCCTAAGGATCTGAGCACCATGAGAATTGAAGAGCTGTAAAATAGTCTAGAGGCACAAGAGTTGCGTCTGATAGAGAGAATCTTTGAAAGAGAGATAGAGCAGACTCCGAAGACATCTTCTAGTAAGAAGAATCAGAAGCAATCTTGGTAGAGCAAGAAGAGACATGGTGGTGGTTATCAGAAGTCTCCAACTCTGATGATAAGAAACATCAGAAGAGAAATGAGAAGTTTGACAAGAAGAAGGTTCAATGTTCCTGCTGTAATAAGTTTGGTCACTTTGCTGCTGACTGTTGGTCAAACAAGGAAAGGAAATCAGAAGAAGAAAACATAGCCAGATGAGAGTCTGATGATGAACCTATGCTATTGATGGCATTTGAGTATGATGGTGGATATTTGATAGACTGATGGTATATTGACATTGACTGCTAAAATGATCTAACTGTGAACCAACAATGAATGATTAATTTTGACTCTAGAAAGTGGACAAAAATCAGGCATATTGATGATAAGTATCTGAATGCTGAAGGAATGAGAAATGTCAAGGTCAAAGTGAAAAACGACAAAACTGTTCTGATCAAGAATGTTTGGAATGTTTCTGGCATGAAGAGAAATCTGATGGGTGTATGTCAGCTAATTGAGAAAGATTTCTCAGTTAATATGAAGAAGAATCTCTTGAAGTTGTATGATTCTGATCAGAAGCTCATTATGCAGTCTGAACAGGGAAGTAACAGAACATTTAAGATGAATGTGGAAATAGCTGAAACTAAGTGCCTTAGTGCAGAAGATGCTGAAGGTGATAGTGAGTTGTGACACGAGAGATTAAGGCATCTGAACTTCAGAAGCTTATGGCATTTGAGTTGTAAGAAGCTGGTACATGGTATTCCTAAAATTGTGAAGCCTAAGAAGTCATGTGAGATATTCATGAAGGGTAAACAACCTAGATTGCCATTTGCATCAGAAGTAGCTCAAAGAGAAACATATGCTTTGAGAGTAGTGCATTCTGATGTATGTGGACAATTTGAAGTACCTTCACTTGGAGGAAACATGTACTTTGTGTCATTTGTAGATGATTTCAAAAGAATGTGTAACACACATCAAGTTTAAGCATGAGGTGTTTGATGAGTTTCAGAAGTTCAAGGTGAAGACTGAAAAACAAAGTGGTCATAAGTTGAAAATTATCCGAACTGGTGATGGAGGTGAGTATAACTCTACAGAGTTCATAAGGTTCTGTGAGGAGAATGAAATTGAGTACTAGGTTACTGCTCCATACACTCCTCAACATAATGGTCTTGATGAACGAAGAAACATAACTTTACTTGATATGACAAGGAGTATGATGAAGGAGAAAAATCTCCCTCACATCTTGTGGGGAGAAGTTGTTGCCACTGCAACATATGTGCTAAACATGTGTCTAACTAAGAAGCTGAAGGAAATTGTTCCTTTGGAGAAGTGGACTGGAAGGTGTTTGGTTCTGTTTATTATAAACATGTCCCAGATGCTAAAAGAGGAAGTTGAATGACTTTTGGTTTCTACGATTTCCACAATTTTAGATATAATCTCCAATTCATACCCACTTTAGGTCATTGAATCAAGAGCGAAACGACTTTGAATTCCTGAATTTTCCAAGAATTCACGCCCGCCTTCCAACTATATTATTCATAACCTCCCCAAGTATCAAAATCGAGAAACGCTCAAAAGCGAAGCATAAATTTATCGTAGCCGATTTTGGATAATCATCTTCTCAGTTAATTCTTCAAAATCTAGATCTCCAATTCTTTCGGAAACCCCACAAAGTAATAGAAGAAAGCAAGTAAGGTTCCCACACCCCAAAACAAATATTCTGCCAAAGCTTATGAATGCCCGTCATAAGGAAACAAACTTCGCAGGGTAAAAGGGCGAGTCCCAAAGTTACAACAATTCATAAACAACAACAATGATAAATCGAAGATAAATGCAAAGCTCGAAAGTAAATAACACTTGAATCATTAAGGTAAAATACATCTATTGATAATTAATAGCATTACACTGGAGGCATAAAAGCCCGAGAAACATTGCAAAAAATAAAACAATACATATAAAATCAAGCCAAACTGTTTGAAGCCGCGAAACCAATACCACCTCCCTGAGTCACCCTGAGAGCGAATTTGAACGGGTCCAACATCTCAGTAGAAATTATAGCATATTGGAAGAACCTCATTGTCTGTTCCACGACTCGCTGGCGGACTCCAAGCACATTCTGCATAGTCTATTGAAGAGGGTCACGAAGCGCCCACTTCAAACCTGCCACCTCGTCCTGGAGAGCTTTCAAAGCCTCTAAATGGGCCTTGGTTCCCTGAAGAAGGGTTTTCCGATGTTCCTCCACCTAGCGAGTATTCTCCTTAACAGAATCAGAAGCAACCTAATACCGCTTCTCCGCATCCTTGAGGGAATCCTCCGACTCAGTCACACGAGCAACTTTCTTAGAAGGTTTTGTTAACAACAATCATTAGATTCAGGTGAAGTTGAAGAAACCCGATTATCCATGTCTCCTGTTACTGACCGATGTAGACAAATTTATAATGAAGATGCAAGAGCATAAGAAACAACATTTGTGAGACATATAAGACACTGAGTAGAAGAAGTTAGAAGACCAACAAAATTTATTTTGTATTAGTATTGTAGTATATTTTGCTTTATATGTATATACTTTATCGAGTTAATTGTCTAAGTGTTTTGTTAAAAATGTCAAAAACTTAAAAAAATTTCAAAACTCATCATTGCTTACTGTTATTTTAAAATATTCGAAAAATTTGATATGTATCTGATTTTTAAAAAAATTTAATATGCAATATAGATTACGAAATTAAAAAAAAAAGATATATATGCACCTGATATTTGAAATAGAGGTATTCCTTCATACATTCACTAGAAAGCAATGTTTTTCTTGTCAAAAAATTTAAAAATTTATAATATTTCATTCGTATAAACACAAAAAATTAAATTTTTTTTAGAGTATATGATATTTCTACGTACAAACACAAAAAATACGGTGTAATTCCAAAAAAACCAGTACTAGAAAACACTTTTAAAAATTACAAAAACATTAATGAAAGGCAAAATGGTAAAATACTAGTTGAGATGGGGGTGCGGCGATAAATTGGGGGATGGCAGGATAAATTCTAATAGCGATAGACTAGTGGGCCTTGTGAACCAAAGCTAAGCCTAGTCCAACAAAGATGCAAGCTTAAACCAGTACTAACATTTTTTATTTTATTTTCCAATTTCATATTCTAATTCCAAGTAGTTGCAGTAGTACTGATTTTTGAAGAGAACGAGCCAAGTGCGAACTCGAAGCAATGGATAGAGAATGAGGTTTAAAACCGGGAAGCGGAAGAGCCGCGATGGCGCAAAACGAAGCAATAGACCGCCGCGAGCGTCTCCGACGACTAGCACTCGAAACAATAGATCTAGCAAAAGATCCATATTTCATGCGCAATCATCTCGGTAGCTACGAGTGCAAACTCTGTTTAACTCTCCACAACAACGAAGGAAACTATCTCGCACATATTCAAGGCAAACGCCATCAAACCAATCTCGCTAAGCGTGCTGCTCGTGAAGCTAAAGATGCTCCCACTCAACCTCAACCTCATAAGCGGAAGCTTAACCTTAAGAAAACTGGTATGGAACCCTTAATTCTTGTTTATTTTGTTTATTTGGTAATTGGAATGATTAATTGGATATATTTTGTTTGTTTGCAGTTAAGATTGGTCGTCCCGGGTATGGTTTAAAAGCAGGGTTGGCTAATGGTTTTAGGGGTGTATCACTTTAAGATACTATCTGGCAAAGACTTACCTATCAAGTCTGCACAAGTAAGTTCTCTTCATCAACTTAATTAAGTGCTTATTCGATAATTGCTTATTTTTTGGATTGACTTGTTCGAGTTTATTTACTGATTTAGTACTTGTGATGATAGATGTTGAAATTAAGAGTAGTGTATATTATTTTTTATAAAGAATTTAGAATAGTTTTGGTGTTGACTACCAACACTCTTCCAGGCAAAGGTTGAGGAAGCAATGGAAGTAGTGAGCCCAATCAAATAAGGGATCATTTTTTGGGCTGATCATTTTTTGGTCCAGCAAGCAAGTAGTGAGCCCAATCAAAATTTAGTAAGAGACTTTCCTAATATTGTAATCAAACACTAACTGAAATAGTTGTTGTAACTGAAACAGTTACAGTAACTGAAAGACTAACCGAAACAGTTAGTTACTCTAACTGATTCAGTTTATAACTAAAACACTTATGCCATACAACTACATTATAGAGTTAACCATTTGAATCACAAAATCCTCATTGGGAATCATCATTTCAGCAGTATCCGATATTTCAACCCAATGGCAACTTTCATTAAAAATGCTCCCACCGGAAATCCCCCCTAACTCTTCCCCATAGCACTTTAGAAATTGATGCTGCCAATACCGAACGACTGAAGACTATCGCCATTTATGCTATTCAATACCTTTTAGTATTGGGCATGGTAGTTGGAGTTCAATTTCAACCATCCATACGCGATACAATTGACAACAACAACCGCTACAACATAATTTATTCTGATTCTGTTGCAGTTTTACACGGGCTTTTTTCAGTGTTAATTTTAATTGCCGCTCTTGCAGAACCGACGAATAACCACAAAACAGAAACTGGCATAATTCTTCTGTCAATCTTGGGATTCGCATACTTCTTCTCAAATTTTCTTTCAAAAGTTCAAGGTTTGAGATCTTTGTTTATCTGGTTCTGTGCGTTGGTTTTGGTTCTAATATGTAGAAAAGCCTGAGAGCTTTTTCATCATTGAAAGAATAATCCCACTGCAAATCCTATCTCAACGACAACCTTGGCGCTGAAGTCAACAACTCTGACACAAACACAACCAACCATAACTTCAACGCATCTCCTGAGCATGTAACTGACGCAGTCGCGACCAGTTTAGAGGTTGAATCCAGCCGCTTAAACGCAGATGTGTCCGGTCGGAACTCTTATGCATCTGCCGAAGATTGACAACTAAGTTGTATATCTTAGAATTTAACATCTTGTTCACTTGTATACTCTTTGTTCTGTGTATAATTGATCTAAAATCCTTACAAGATGATACTTTGATGTATGCCCCAATCTTCACCTCTTTGTTTTCTTTTGTGTGCTTGTTTTTGTTTGTTTCATTTATTTTATTTTTAATCTTTCATTCTTGATATTTTTTATATTTATTCTTTCCCATGTTATTTTTAATCAGTCAAAACAAAAAACATGAGTGAAGAGACTAATGCATAAGGAAATAACCAAACTTGACTAATTAATCAAAGAATAGGAAACTGAGTTGAGTTGATAGTAGTGTAGAGACATTAGGGGTTTAGATTATATATATATATATATATATATATATATATATATATATATATATATATATATATATATATATATATATATATATATATATATATATATATATATATATATATATATATATATATATATATATATATATATATATATATATATATATATATATATATATATATATATATATATATATATATATATATATATATATATATATGGCCGATCGTTTAAACAACTATTATTTTTTTTTTCTTTTTATTTTTGTTGGTGAATTTAATAGTAGTTCTTGTTTGATTTCTTTCTATTACTATACATGTGTGATACTAATAGAAATTATAACATGTCATGAAATTAAATGACATAATTAACATATTTCAATAGAGCACAATTAGAATTCATTAAGGCAATTTCAATAAATTACTTAAATAAAGAAAATTAATTTAAAATATTTCTCTCTCCGCTAACCTCAAACTACAACTCTTAAAATAAAAATCACCAATTATACTTATTCTACCATATATATATATATATATATATATATATATATATATATATATATATATATATATATATATATATATATATATATATATATATATAACACAACCACAACTCATTAGGGAAACTCATATAACCTATTATTTTAGAATTTTTTTTTTTTTTAAGTTAAATATTTTTATCTTCAAAAAAGAATTATATTTATCCTTACTAACATATACAATTTGTAAAATCTCTAAGTAGCAATCAAAATAAAAGAAGTTGTACAAGATATTTTCAATTATGTAATTAAGGACTCATGTGTCTCTAACAATCAGACACCTACAAACTTTACTGTTTTGTTAGATTTATTTTGTAAGCAAAAACTTTTCAAATTTGATTTACCTTCAATTATTATTATTATTATTATTATCATTTTAGTTTAAGTTTAAAAATTTATATCACATTATTTTTATAATATTATAATTTTAAAATTATTTTCAATTAAAATAATTTATAATTATATATTCAAAGTTATTTATTTGAATTATCTCAATTATTAATAATATTATCAAACTTATCTGAGCATCGCACGGATGTACGTCTATTACTATACATGTATCGCGTGATAGTAATATAAATTATAACTCTGTTTAACTCTCCACAACAACGAAGGAAACTACCTCGCACATACGCAAGGCAAACGCCATCAAACCCAATCTCGCTAAGTGTGCTGCTCGTGAAGCTAAAGATGCTCCCACTCAACCTCAACCTCATAAACGGAAGCTTAACCTTAAGAAAACTGGCATGAAACCCTTAATTCTTGTTTATTTTGTTTATTTGGTAATTGGAATGTATAATTGGATATATTTTATTTGTTTGCAGTTAAGATTGATCGTCCTGGGTACCGTGTAACTAAACAATTTGATCCGGACACTAAGCAAAGATCACTCCCTTTTCAGGTTTTTCTTGGTTTCTTAACCCAAAAATATATTCTTTCAAGTTTAAATGTATATTGAATTATAGGTAAAAATTGCTTAAATAACTTATTTGGTACAATTAAATAGACAAGAGGATTGTAAAAGCAATTTAGCTTAAATTATA
Organism: Lathyrus oleraceus; assembly: GCF_024323335.1. Classification (NCBI taxonomy): domain Eukaryota; kingdom Viridiplantae; phylum Streptophyta; class Magnoliopsida; order Fabales; family Fabaceae; genus Lathyrus; species Lathyrus oleraceus. The sequence goes on from NC_066579.1 coordinate 107,882,691, forward strand.
CATATAAGCTCTGAGGCACTGGCTGAAAATAATAGGCGTGTCTGTGTCGGTGTTGTTTCCATGTTTGTGTCTGTGCTTCATAGCATATAAGTTAGAACCTTTTAGTTCTTAGATTTTAATGGTTATATAGTTCTAACCAATTTTGGGAAAACTAGGAGGATTAGGAATAATGATAATATACAAAAAGATATAGGAATAAGAGGACTGTGAATGGAAGTGTTAGACAGAAAATTAGGGCAGCGCAGAGTATATTAGTAGAAAATTTGATGGGTTGAGTCTCATAATAGTTGGGTTGTTTGGGTATGTGTTGACTCTTAGAAATGACAGTGGAGTAGTTTGGATAAAAAATACTAGTATATAACTGCATATACTAGGGGAACAGGCAGGGACACCAGGTATACTATAGGTCACACCATTAAGAGGGATTTGGATTGAAATTGTTTGTAATTAGGCACAATTTATTTATGATATGACATTATGATGTGATGATGTTGCTTATTCCATGTATACGACTCAGCGAGAGAAGGGTCTGGTGGTGACGGTGGTTGTTATCAATTACACTTCTTCTTGTGGGTATTAGGGTATAAAGAATGTTATGATAGAAGTGAAACTGTTAGGTAGAAAATCAGGGCAGCACTGTTGTGGAAAAGATGGTGGAGTTGTATATTGGTTGGTTTATTTGGGTATGTGGGGAGAAGACTTGTAGAAACATTAGTGTGGAGAATAAATTAGATGAAGGATCATAAAAAAATTAGATGAAGTTGCATATTGGTTGATTTTAAATGGTTAGTCTTTGAACACAGTTCATTATAGGACATTATGATCATGATGCTGCTTAGCCCATATATTCGACTACGTGCAAAAAGATTGTGGTGGCGGTGGTTATTGATGTCAATAAACTTCTCCTCGTGACTTTCTCAACATTGAATTGTTCTAACACTGTTATATATGATAGATTGATAGTAATATAATTTCTTTGAAAATTTCTATTGATGCAGATTGAATATCCTGAGACGGAAGACCTTGCAAAGCCTAGGCATCGATTTATGTCCTCCTATGAGCAGGTAAACTGTTAAGGCAAAGTTGTCAAATTATTTGTTGCATGTAGGCCATCTTTTAACATTTCCGTTTTTGTGTGTATAGAGGGTGCAACCATTTGTGTGATTGTGAAAGTTAATAATTCATGCATATGTATCATCCAAGCAAAACCAAAAACTTTTCAAAAGAAAAAGAATGCTCACTGTGTTCTTGAAGAACTTTTTTGTAGATAAAACATCTTCTGATGATTTTTTTTTCTTGATATCAAAATATGCTAATTAAAACGCACTTAATCTTTAGACATCATAGAACCAGTTTGGCCGGTTTATCAAAATCTTTGCATTTTAATTGTTTTCCCTTGTGCAAACTAATGATTCAAGCAAGCAGTTAATTGTGGAACTACGATGAGTATTTCCATCCTTTCATGCATTCTCTTTGTTCCTTTTGGTTGTGACATGCATGCATTATTGATATTTTATTTCCACTAGCAGCTACTGACTCCAGAATTGTTGCTATGTCTGCAGCTGCAGTTGTATTTTAAAATCAAACCACTAGAGGTAACCAAACGACAACCACCTGCATCTGTTGGTGTAAGCCCTAGAGGCCAATACTTTTGGTACTTTTATCAAATTATTTATTAATAATAAAAGGCATTTTCTTTATTATGGTTGATTAATAAAGTCCCTGGAATAGATACTCCGTTTAATGTATAATCATGAGAACACATTAAACATAAGGACACTATTCTTAAAGTATCCGTAGTCGAGCTTTAGTGTGAAGTGGGATAACATTAAAGCATTAAGACTATTATGTTTGTAGACTGATGATCACATCTCATGGATCATGGATAAAGAGTTATCAAGTCTTAAACATAGGTATGAATATTAGGAGTAATATTTATACCGGATTGACCCGCTATGAGAATACTATATAGAAAGTTATGCAAAGTGTCATAAGTTATTCTCATGGTGATAATAATGTATACCACTCTTCGACCTGAAACCACTATGGATCCTAGATGTAGAGTCGAGTGCTTTATTGCTGATCCAACGTTGTCCGTAACTGGATAACCATAAAGACAGTTGATGGGTACTCCACGAAGCATGCTGAGGGACATGAGTGTCCTAGATGGAATTTGCCAATCCTGCGTAACAGGATAAATGTCTATGGGCCCAATATTGAACTGGACAAGGATGACACGGTCTATACCTTGTGTTCAATATATACATAAGGGCAAAGGGGTAATTATACACATAATTATTATCACAGGAGGTTTTGTCAGATCACATGACATTTTCGTGACTTGGGTAGCAGTGATGTGTTGCTAGATACCGCTCACTGTTTTTATGTTAAATACGTGATTTAATATAATTGTCAATGCCGCGAAAACCTATAGGGTCACACATAAAGGACGGATTGATGAGAGATAGAGTAACTAAGGAACACCGTAAGGTACGGTGCACTTAAGTGGGAGACGAAATATGGTAAGGTACCAAATACTTAAGTGATTTTGGGCATATTATAAGATATGGGCCAAAATACACTTAAGTGGGCTTTTTAGCTTGAAGCCCACACAAGTGGTTCTATAAATAGAACCCCTTGGGTAGAAGCATTGTCACTCCTTTCCACTCAGACTGAAATTCAAGTAGAGACTTGGAATTTTGTTTCCCTCTTTCTCTCACTCAAAGCCTTCATTCATAACAGCTAGCACTGCGATTGAAGGAATCCGTTCGTGTGGACTGAGTAGAGACGTTGTCATCGTTCAACGTTCGTGATCGCCCCGTGGATTTGTATCAAAGGTTTTGATCATTATCAGAGATCTGCACCAAAGGTTTGAATCGCCACAAGAGGTAACGATTCTATCACTAATCATGCCCATTCGTAAGGATCACTAAATGGAGAATTTTTTAAATTTCGTTGCGCCTTGGATGGCAATTCTCCAACAGCATCTACTCCCAATGGCACCACATCACCCGGTGTTCCTCCAAGGCCAATGCCCCCAGCATCACAAGCTCCATTACAACCACCACCACCTCCTCCCCAAGGGCTGCCTCCTGGCGCACCTTTGGGAAATCCTCCTCGAGCCCCTCCACCTCCAATGTCAGGATCAATGCCTCTACCACCTCCTATGTCTGCAAATGGTCCCAGACCTGTACCCGGTGCAATGCCGCCTCTTCCACCTCCAGCTCCCCTTGGCGCTCGACCTCCATCAAAGCCCCCTCCACATCCTTGAGGGAATCCTCCGACTCAGTCACCCGAGCAACTTTCTTAGAAGGTTTTGTTAACAACAATCATTAGATTCAGGTGAAGTTGAAGAAACCCGATTGTCCATGTCTCCTGTTACTGACCGATGTAGACAAATTTATAATGAAGATGCAAGAGCATAAGAAACAACATTTGTGAGACATATAAGACACTGAGTAGAAGAAGTTAGAAGACCAACAAAATTTATTTTGTATTAGTATTGTAGTATATTTTGCTTTATATGTATATACTTTATCGGGTTAATTGTCTAAGTGTTTTGTTAAAAATGTCAAAAACTTAAAAAAATTTCAAAACTCATCATTGCTTACCGTTATTTTCAAATATTCGAAAAATTTGATATGTATTTGATTTTTAAAAATATTTAATATGCAATATAGATTACGAGATTTAAAAAAAAGAAGATATATATGCACCTGATATTTGAAAAAGAGGTATTCCTTCATACATTCACTAGAAAGCAATGTTTTTTTTGTCAAAAAATTTAAAAAATTATAATATTTCATTCGTATAAACACAAAAAATTATTTTTTTTTAGAATATATGATATTTCTACATACAAACACAAAAAATACGGTGTAATTCCAAAAAAACCAGTACTAGAAAAAACTTTTAAAAATTACAAAAACATTAATGAAAGGCAAAATGGTAAAAATACTAGTTGAGATGGGGGTGCGGCGACAAATTGGGGGATGGCAGGATAAATTCTAATAGCGATAGACTAGTGGGCCTTGTGAACCAAAGCTAAGCCTAGTCCAACAAAGATGCAAGCTTAAACCAGTACTAACATTTTTTATTTTATTTTCCAATTTCCAATTCTAATTCCAAGTAGTTGCAGTAGTACTGATTTTTGAAGAGAACGAGCCAAGTGCGAACTCGAAGCAATGGATAGAGAATGGGGTTCAAAACCGGGAAGCGGCGGAGCCGCGACGGCGCAAAACGAAGCAATAGACCGCCGCGAGCGTGCCTGACGACTAGCACTCAAAACAATAGATCTAGCAAAAGATCCATATTTCATGCGCAATCATCTCGGTAGCTACGAGTGCAAACTCTGTTTAACTCTCCACAACAACGAAGGAAACTACCTCGCACATACTCAAGGCAAACGCCATCAAACCAATCTCGCTAAGCGTGCTGCTCGTGAAGCTAAAGATGCTCCCACTCAACCTCAACCTCATAAGCGGAAGCTTAACCTTAAGAAAACTGGTATGAAACCCTTAATTCTTGTTTATTTTGTTTATTTGGTAATTGGAATGATTAATTGGATATATTTTGTTTGTTTGCAGTTAAGATTGGTCGTCCCGGGTATGGTTTAGAAGCAGGGTTGGCTAATGGTTTTGGGGGTGTAGCACTTTAAGAGACTATCTGGCAAAGACTTACCTATCAAGTCTGCACAAGTAAGTTCTCTTCATCAACTTAATTAAGTGCTTATTCGATAATTGCTTATTTTTTGGATTGACTTGTTCAAGTTTATTTACTAATTTAGTACTTATGATGATAGAAGTTGAAATTAAGAGTAATGTATATTATTTTTATAAAGAATTTAGAATAGTTTTGATGTTGACTACCAACACTCTTTCGGACAAAGGTTGAGGAAGCAATGGAAGTAGTGAGCCCAATCAAATAAGGGATCATTTTTTGGGCTGATCATTTTTTGGGCTGGTCATTTTTTGGTCCAGCAAGCAAGTAGTGAGCCCAATCAAAATTTAGTAAGAGACTTTCCTAATATTGTAATCAAACACTAACTGAAATAGTTGTTGTAACTGAAATAGTTGCTGTAACTGAAACAATTACAGTAACTGAAAGACTAACCGAAACAGTTAGTTACTCTAACTGATTCAGTTTATAACTGAAACACTTATGCCATACAACTACATTATAGAGTTAACCATTTGAATCATAAAATCCTCATTGGGAATCATCATTTCACCAGTATCCGATATTTCAACCCAATGGCAACTTTCATTGAAAATGCTCCCACCGGAAATCCCCCTAACTCTTCCCCATAGCACTTCAGAAAATGATGCTGCCAATACCGAACGACTGAAGACTATCACCATTTATGCTATTCAATACCTTTTAGTATTGGGTATGGTAGTTGGAGTTTAATTTCAACCATCCATACGCGACACAATTGACAGCAACAGCCGCTACAACACATTTTATTCCGATTCTGTTGCAGTTTTACATGGGTTTTTTTCAGTGTTAATTTTAATTGCCGCTCTTGTAGAACCGACGAATAACCACAAAACAGAAACTGGCATAATTCTTCTGTCGATCTTGGGATTCGCACACTTCTTCTCAAATTTTCTTTCAAAAGATCAAGGTTTGAGATCTTTGTTTATCTGGTTCTGTGCGTTGGTTTTGGTTCTGATATGTAGAAAAGCCCGAGAGCTATTTCATCATCGAAAGAATAATCCCACTGTAAATCCTATCTCAAACGACAACCTTGGCGCTGAAGTCAACAACTCTGACACAGACACAACCAACCATAGCTTCAACGCATCTCCTGAGCATGTAACTGACGTAGCTGTGACCAGTTTAGAGGTTGAATTCAGCCGCTTAAACGCAGATGTGTCCGGTCGGAGCTCTTATGCATCTGCCGAAGATTAACAACTAAGCTGTATATCTTAGAATTTAACATCTTTTTCACTTGTATACTCTTTGTTCTGTGTATAATTGATCTAAAATCCTTACAAGATGATACTTTGATGTATGCCCCAATCTTCACCTCTTTGCTTTCTTTTGTGTGCTTGTTTTTGTTTGTTTCAGTTATTTTATTTTTAATCTTTCATTCTTGATATTTTTGATATTTATTCTTTCCCATGTTATTTTTAATCAGTCAAAACAAAAAACATGAGTGAAGAGACTAATGCATCAAGAAATAACCAAACTTGACTAATTAGTCAAAGAATAGGAAACTGAGTTGAGTTGATAGTAGTGCAGAGACATTAGGGGTTTAGATTATTTTCATTTATCTATCTATATATATATATATGGCCGATCGCTTAAACAACTATTATTTTATTTTTATTTTTATTTTTGTTGGTAAATTTAATAGCAGTTCTTGTTTGATTTCTTTCTATTACTATACATGCGTGATACTAATAGAAATTATAACATGTCATGAAATTAAATGACATAATTAACATATTTCAATAGAGCACAATTACAATTCATTAAGGCAATTTCAATAAATTAATCAAATAAAGAAAATTAATTTAAAATATTTCTCTCTCCACTAACCTCAAACTACAACTCTTAAAATAAAAATCATCAATTATACTTATTCTACCATATATATATATATATATATATATATATATATATATATATATATATATATATATATATATATATATATATATATATATATATATATATATATATATATATATATATATATATATATATATATAACACAACCACAACTCATTAGGGAAATTAATATAACCTATTATTTTAGATTTTTTTTTTTAAGTTAAATATTTTTATCTTCAAAAAAGAATTATATTTATCCTTACTAACATATACAATTTGTAAAATCTCTAAGTAACAATCAAAATAAAAGAAGTTGTACAAGATATTTTCAATTATGTAATTAAGGACTCATGTGTCTCTAACAATCACACACCTAACAACTTTACTGTTTTGTTAGATTTATTTTGTAAGCAAAAACTTTTCAAATTTGATTTACCTTCAATTATTATTATTATTATTTTTATTATTATCATTTTAGTTTAAGTTTAAAAATTTATATCACATTATTTTTATAATATTATAATTTTTAAATTATTTTCAATTAAAATAATTTATAATTATATATTCAAAGTTATTTATTTGAATTATCTCAATTATTAATAATATTATCAAACTTATCTGAGCATCGCACGGATGTACGTCTACTACTATACATGTATAGCGTGATAGTAATATAAATTATAACTCTGTTTAACTCTCCACAACAACGAAGGAAACTACCTCACACATATGCAAGGCAAACGCCATCAAACCAATCTCGCTAAGCGTGCTGCTCGTGAAGCTAAAGATGCTCCCACTCAACCTCAACCTCATAAGCGGAAGCTTAACCTTAAGAAAACTGGTATGAAACCCTTAATTCTTGTTTATTTTGTTTATTTGGTAATTGGAATGTATAATTGGAAATATTTTATTTGTTTGCAGTTAAGATTGGTCGTCCTGGGTACCGTGTAACTAAACAATTTGATCCTGACACTAAGCAAAGATCACTCCTTTTTCAGGTTTTTCTTGGTTTCTTAACCCAAAAATATATTCTTTCAAGTTTAAATGTATATTCAATTATAGGTAAAAATTGCTTAAATAACTTATTTGGTACAATTAAATAGACAAGAGGATTGTAAAAGCAATTTAGCTTAAATTATACATATAAGCTCTGAGGCACTGGCTGAAAATAATAGGCGTGTCTGTGTCGATGTTGTTCCCATGTTTGTGTTTGTGCTTCATAGCATATAAGTTAGAACCTTTTAGTTCTTAGATTTTAATGGTTATATAGTTCTAACCAATTTTAGGAAAACTTGGAGGATTAGGAATAATGATAATATACAAAAAGATATAGGAATAAGAGGATTGTGAATGAAAGTGTTAGACAGAAAATTAGGGCAGCGCAGAGTATATTAGTAGAAAATTTGATGGGTTGAGTCTCATAATAGTTGGGTTGTTTGGGTATGTGTTGACTCTTAGAAATGACAGTGGAGTAGTTTGGATAAAAAATACTAGTATATAACTGCATATACTATAGGAACAGGCAGGGACACCAGGTATACTATAGGTCACACCATTAAGAGGGATTTGGATTGAAATTGTTTGTAATTAGGCACAATTTATTTATGATATGACATTATGATGTGATGATGTTGCTTATTCCATGTATACGACTCAGCGAGAGAAGGGTCTGGTGGTGATGGTGGTTGTTATCAATTACACTTCTTCTTGTGGGTATTAGGGTATAAAGAATGTTATGATAGGAGTGAAACTGTTAGGTAGAAAATCAGGGCAGCACTGTTGTGGAAAAGATGGTGGAGTTGTATATTGGTTGGTTTATTTGGGTATGTGGGGAGAAGACTTGTAGAAACATTAGTGTGGAGAATAAATTAGATGAAGGATCATAAAAAAATTAGATGAAGTTGCATATTGGTTGATTTTAAATGGTTAGTCTTTGAACACAGTTCATAATAGAACATTATGATCATGATGCTGCTTAGCCCATATATTCGACTACGTGCAAAAAGATTGTGATGGCGGTGGTTATTGATGTCAATAAACTTCTCCTCGTGACTTTTTCAACATTGAATTGTTCTAACATTGTTATATATGATAGATTGATAGTAATATAATTTCTTTGAAAATTTCTATTGATGCAGATTGAATATCCTGAGATTGAAGACCTTGCAAAGCATAGGCATCGATTTATGTCCTCCTATGAGCAGGTAAACTGTTAAGGCAAAGTTGTCAAATTATTTGTTGCATGTAGGCCATCTTTTAACATTTCCGTTTTTGTATGTATAGAGGGTGCAACCATTTGATAAAAGATATCAATATCTCTTGTTTGCAGCTGAACCATATGAAACAATTTCTTTAAAGGTAAATAATTGCTCTAGTTTATTATTTGTCGTGTCTAAGTCCTCGAATACGTTTGTTGAGCTGTGGAAGTTTATTTGTTTGTACTTGTTAATCTACATTTTCAGGTCCCTAGCTCAGAGATTGACAAGTCCACGCCAAAGTTTTTCTCGCATTGGGACCCAGATTCTAAGATGTTTACGGTCGGTACATTTAATCCTCTTAAATATCCATGATGTAAAAGTTTGTCCATCCAAGGGTACATATTTTGTGTGTTTGTGAAAGTTAATAATTCATGCATATGTATCATCCAAGCAAAACCAAAAACTTTTCAAAAGAAAAAGAATGCTCACTGTGTTCTTGAAGAACTTTTTTGTAGATAAAACATCTTTTGATGAATTTTTTTTCTTGATATCAAAATATGCTAATTAAAACGCACTTAATCTTTAGACATCATAGAACCAGTTTGGCCGGTTATATCAAAATCTTTGCATTTTAATTGTTTTTCCTTGTGCAAACTAATGATTCAAGCAAGTAGTTAATTGTGGAACTACGATGAGTATTTCCATCCTTTCATGCATTCTCTTTGTTCCTTTTGGTTGTGACATGCATGCATTGTTGATATTTTATTTCCACTAGCAGCTACTGACTCCAGAACTGTTGCTATGTCTGCAGCTGCAGTTGTATTTTAAAATCAAACCACTAGAGGTAACCAAACCACAACCACCTGCATCTACTCCCAATGGCACCACAACACTCGGTGTTCCTCCAAGGCCAATGCCCCCAGCATCACAAGCTCCATTACCACCACCACCACCTCCTACCAGAGGGCTGCCTCCTGGCGCACCTTTGGGAAATCCTCCTCGAGCCCCTCCACCTCCAATGTCAGGATCAATGCCTCCACCACCTCCTATGTCTGCAAATGGTCCCAGACCTGTACCCGGTGCAATGCCGCCTCTTCCACCTCCAGCTCCCCTTGGCGCTCGACCTCCATCAATGCCACCTCCGCATCCTTGAGGGAATCCTCCAACTCAGTCACACGAGCAACTTTCTTAGAAGGTTTTGTTAACAACAATCATTAGATTCAGGTGAAGTTGAAGAAACCCGATTGTCCATGTCTCCTGTTACTGACCGATGTAGACAAATTTATAATGAAGATGCAAGAGCATAAGAAACAACATTTGTGAGACATATAAGACACTGAGTAGAAGAAGTTAGAAGACCAACAAAATTTATTTTGTATTAGTATTGTAGTATATTTTGCTTTATATGTATATACTTTATCGGGTTAATTGTCTAAGTGTTTTGTTAAAAATGTCAATGTCATACGGTGAACTGACTTGGGGTGTTTTGCTTTTTATCGCAATGTCGCGGATAGCAAGAGTCGCCACCGACTTTTCTTTTATCCAATAAGGAAAGGTGGAAAAGAACAGGAAAGACCTCAATAGATTTTGGGTTCGGGAGGTACATTATACAAAGGGAAGGTGTTAGCACCCTTTGTATCCATGGTTATCCATGGGCTCTTAATTGCTGGATCACTTATATTTTTGTCTGAAAAGTGTTGGTGAATTGTTTAAAAATGTTTCGAAAAGAGAGTTTAACTTTGTAATGATTCTCGTATGAATGTATACAAAGTATTTATCTCGTTTGATTTCGAAAAAAAGGTTTAGAAAAATGTAACTTGGTAATGATTCTAGTATGAATGTATACCAAGTGGTGATTTTCTAGGATTTGCAAGGTGTGAGGGGTGGAAAATGTTTTAGGTTATGATCCAGTAATTGAGAGTTATACCTTCCTAAGGTCGTTATGGGCATTTCCTATCCTTATGAGGGTAAAACTGTCCTTACTATTGAGAAGTAAGTAGTTTTATCCTTTGGATGTAAAAGGGTCATCGTAGGGTCATCGATAGGTCATTGAAGGCAACAGTTGTAAGGATACCTTAGCATTCGAAGGGACGATCATCATTTAACCGTAGGCTACACCGAAGGGTCATCGAGGGACAAAATCGTATTTTCGAAGGCAACATCCGAGGGACCATGATTTATTTTATGATGATTTAACCGAAGGGCCGTTGCTAAGTGTATCCCTACATTCGCGGGACATGACCGTTATACCGTAATACCGTAGGGCAAAAGAGAGGTCCAAGATCACATATTTAGAGGCCATGTTTTAAAGTTAATTAGGTAATTAGGGTGAATCTCCACATTAAAATCAATACATTAAAAATAATACATTAAAATTAATTACATTAAAATTAATTAAGCAATTTAGGGCAGCTCTTCACAAGGGTATCCCACAAATAAAGTGGAAGACCTAAACAACAATCTTTTCCTGGGGTGTGTGAACCTTTGCAACATTCAGCAAATGGGTTAGAATACCAAATCAGGGTGCAATCGAGGATTACACCGCAAAAGAAATCACAACAGTAATATGATCAGATAAACAATGCCTGGCTATGACAAAACATGAATGAAAAATCAGAATAGAAAAGTCGGCTACTGTCAGGTTCGCGCCTGCCTCGCCTAGCGAAGGCTTAGCGAATACTCGCTTCATGCTCGCTTAGCGACGTGCTAGCGAGCGACTGCGGATTCTGGTTTTGATATCAGTACAATTTCAACCAATTTTATGCCTTATGGCTTTCATTACAGCAATTATATGGTTAATCATTTAAGGTATTCAAGTGCACACTACAATTCACATGACAAACTTAAGATATTTTCATAAATTTAATCATAATGCCATATGCAAATTAAGAACATAAGGTAGTAATAGCAATGCCAACCTGTTTGTAATCGAATGGTAACCTTGAATTGGCCGACCGGATCGAATTGAGCGGAAGTGACCTTGCTGCCGCCGGCTTTTCCTTCAGGGTTTCTCGGAATTCTCAGGGTTAGCCTCCAGGGTTTTCCGTCTGTGAGCGCGAGGGTTTGCTTGCTAGGGTTCTCCTTTCGTCCTTTTTCGTTCTCCCCTTTTCATTACTGAAGTGCTGGTATTTATAATGCTCTTTTTCATGACCTAATGGGCTCAGAATGAAGCCCGAAATTTTCTGTTGTCTGTCAGCTTCGCTAGGCGAGCGTGTAGTGAACGTGTAGCGAACGTTCGCTAGGCGAGCGTGTAGCGAACGCGTAGCGAACAGGCCAGTTTGGGCCATTTTCTGGATTGGGCCATTCGTGAGCTGGGCCTTTGTTCCTTTGAGATCAGTGTCATAAAAATGAGTCGGAGTGCCCTGAAAAATGTCTTGAAATATTAATGGGCAAATTTTGGGGTATGACAGCTGCCCCTGTTCAATATTCTTGAACCGAGAGAGTAGAATGGTATGTGCACCATTCGTGGCCTGGAGGTGGAAGATTATTGAACACTAGAATGCCCCGAAAATTTGCGCTTGTCAATTAGTTAGTCTGGATGGAGATGGGCTTAAAGATGCCATCTAGGAAGTTTGATGATGAGAGCTTCAGAGTGCGTCGTACGTTAGAAGATATCTGAAGTCATGGGTGTCACTGGGTCATACGCCAGACCGTATAGTGAGTCATTCATTAAGTCGTCGACTTCACTGGGGATTTAGAATGGATCATACGCCGCTGGGGATAACAGATCAGAATGGATCATACGCTAGATCGTATCTGAGTTGCAGAATGGGCCGCCTGTTAGGCTGTATCTGACGAAAAGTAGTCGTACGCTAGACTACACCTCGGAATGTACCGTATGCTAGGTAGTATCTGAGGAAAGAACATCCAAATGGGTCGTATGCTAGACCGTATCGGACTTGTTGGAGGAGTCGTATGCTATGCCGAATCAGGATGAGATAAGAATCCGAATGAGTCATACACTGCTGGGGATAAAGGATCAGAATGGATCGTACGCTAGATCGTATCTGAGTTGCAGAACGAGCCGTCCGTTAGGCTGTATCGTTACTGGGGGTGAAGGATCAGAATGGATCGTATGCTAGATCGTATCCGAGTTGTAGACTGAGCCGTCCGTTAGGATGTACCTGATGACGAAGGGGGTAGTCATACGCCAGACTACACTTCAGAATGTACCGTACGCTAGGTAGCATTTGGGGCCTTGAAGGTCCAAATGGGTCGTATGCTAGACCGTATTGGAGTTGTTGAAGGTCGGAATGGATCGTACGTTAGATCGCATCTGAGTTGAAAGAGTCATATGTTGAGTTGAATCAGAATGAACCGTACGCTAGGCTATATCTGATAGTATTTGTATATGTTGTATTTGCAATAAATGTCTGGGATGGGCTTATAGATGCCATCACTAGGAGGATATCAGAGTGCTTATCAGAATGAATGTATTTGAATCTTGAATGTAATCGATAAAGATGTCCGTCTGAATGGATCTTCATTTTGACTGTATCAGGAGGATAATTAACCTGAAAAATAAAGTTAGCTTCATGCCATGTCATGATGCATGAGATGTTTTATGCTTCTGAAACTAAATGCGAACAATGTATGCATGCATATGTTGTGAAATGATGTAATGAATGAATTATGCATCGGAAAAGTTCTTCCAGGGGACTCTACTGGGGAAATAAATCTCAGTCTTCTGGTCGGAGATATTTGTATTGATGACCCTTCCTTAGCTAGGGGTATTTGACTTTTATCTGATGGCAGAGATATTCAACAGAGCCTGGCTGGGGTAGAAGAGATGACCAGTCTAGTGATGCCAATTGCTTTTGGGGAATAACTGGCTTTGCCGGGGAATAGAATTAGCAACGGATTCATTGGAAAGCATGGTTAGACCTTCTCCTCGATCCTGAAGCCTAGTAGTGATCGCTATTTCTATTTTATGCACGCATTTTTGGTAAACATCGATCATATCCAAATGCATATATTAATTCGAATTAAATCAATGGACGTTTATGCAAACAAAACAGAGAAAGTAAAACAAGAGCATTTTTTTTGAAACTAAAATTATATTGATTTCGAAAGAGGGCCTATAAACAGGCAATTTGTGTACAAGGAGACAAAAATCCTAGTAAGAGGAAATTGTCAAGAAAACAAAGAGAAAGCTATGCCGAAAACGTCCTATTGACTTTAATTCCACTACTGCCATTATGTCTTCAAGCCTCTCATCTCCTGCTGTCGGATAGAAGTGATTAGCTTGTTCAGTCCTTTGAACTTGGATGAAGCTGTCTGAGAACGGGACATAGTCATACGCTTTAATCCCTAATTTTTGCCTGGACCGCCTTTTCAGGTTTTCAATCCACCAGGATACCCTTTTTTGCCCAAGCCGCCTTTTCAGGTTTTCGACTTGCCGGGTATACATTTTTATCTGTTTATCCCTAATTTTTGCCCGAACCCTTTTGGTTCGCCGGGATTCCCTTACTTTTGCCTAGATACGTCGACCTAGCGGGTCTCTTTTATGCGTAGTATTTTTTGACTATGTCTGCGTTCACGGGATGCGGGAAGTCTTCGCCGTCCATTGTAGCTAGTATCATGGCTCCACCAGAGAATATCTTCTTAACTACAAACGACCCTTCGTACGTGGGAATCCATTTGCCTCTGGGGTCACCTTGTGGTAGAGTGATGCGCTTTACCACCAAGTCGCCAATTTGATACACCTGTCTCTTGACTCTTTTGTTAAATGCCTGGGTCATGCGTTTCTGATATATCTGTCCATGACAAACAGCCGCAAGTCTCTTCTCATCAATCAAGTTTATCTGATCGAGTCGAGTCTGAATCCATTCATCTTCATCTAAGCCCGCCTCTTTCATGATTCTTAGAGAGGGAATCTGAACTTCCACTGGTAAAACGGCTTCCATTCCGTAGACTAAAGAGAAAGGAGTTGCTCCTGTCGAAGTGCGTACTGAAGTGCGATACCCGTGAAGAGCAAACGGTAACATCTCATGCCAGTCTTTGTACGTCACCGTCATCTTTTGTATGATCTTCTTGATATTCTTATTAGCAGCCTCTACGGCACCGTTCATCTTTGGCCAGTACGGAGAAGAGTTATGGTGTTTTATTTGGAACTGCGTGCAGAGTTCAGTAATCATCTTATTGTTCAAATTAGCACCATTGTCAGTGATAATTCTTTCAGGGATGCCATACCGACAAATGAGATTATTCCTGATGAATCGTGCCACCACATTCTTGGTGACAGAAGCAAATGAGGCGGCCTCTACCCACTTTGTAAAGTAATCAATAGCGACAAGGATGAAGCGATGTCCATTAGAAGCAGTAGGTTTAATCTCCCCAATCATATCAATGCCCCACATTGCAAAGGGCCAAGGTGCGGTCAACACGTTCAATGGAGCAGGAGGTGCATGTACTTTATCCGCATATATCTGGCACTTGTGACAGGTTCTGGAGTGATGGTGGCAATCAGCTTCCATGGTAGACCAATAATACCCTGATCTCAGAATCTTCTTGGCCATCGTATGTCCACTAGAATGAGTCCCAAAAATACCGTCGTGCATATCTCCCATAATCTTTTCTGCTTCCTTTTTATCCACACAGCGAAGCAAAGTCGAATCGTGGTTACGTTTGTATAATACTCCATTACTCAGAAAGAACTTAGCGGAGAACTTCCTCAGGAATTTTTTGTCATTGATAGATGCCCCCTCAGGGTACTCCTGAGTTTCTAAATATCTTTTTACTTCGTGGAACCAAGGTTTTTCCCGTACTCCCTCGGTGTTAAGTTCATAACAGTATGCCGGTTCATCTAGTCGCTCAATGGTGATCCTGGGAGCTTCATTGTCCCATCTGACTCTGAACATAGATGACATGGTAGCTAATGCGTCTGCCAACTGATTCTCTTCTCGTGGGATATGTTCGAATGTTATCTCTTCAAAGTATGGGATTAATGTCATCACCCGTTCTCGGTAAGGGATGAGATTCGGATGCTTAGTGTCCCATTCTCCTTTGATCTGACTGATTACTAATGCTGAGTCTCCGTACACACTCAAAAACTTGACCCGCCGGTCTATAGCAGCCTTGAGTCCTAAAATACATGCTTCATACTCAGCCATATTATTGGTACAATGAAAACATAGTCTAGCAGTGAAAGGCGTATGGTAACCCTCGGGAGAAATGATTACCACACCAACACCATTGCCCAATGCATTAGAAGACCCATCGAAAACCATAGTCCATCGGGATCCTAGTTCGGGTCCTTCATCCGGTCCAGGTTCTTCATAATCAGTAACAAGCATGACATCCTCATCTGGGAACTCAAAATTCATAGATTGGTAATCATCCACTGCTTGATGAGCCAAATGATCGGCTAGCACGCTTCCTTTGATGGCTTTCTGGGTAGTATACTGGATGTCGTACTCTGTTAGAATCATCTGCCATCTTGCTATTCTTCCGGAGAGAGCGGGTTTCTCAAATATGTATTTGATAGGATCCATCTTAGAAATCAATAAAGTGGTATGATTCAACATGTATTGTCTTAGTCGGCGAGCAGCCCAGGCCAAAGCACAGCAAGTTCTCTCGAGCAGTGAGTATCTTGTTTCACAGTCGGTAAACTTTTTGCTAAGGTAGTATATGGCATGCTCTTTTCGACCAGACTCGTCATGTTGCCCTAACACACACCCTATTGAATTTTCTAACACGGTCAAATACATGATTAGAGGTCTTCCTTCAACCGGTGGCATCAGGATCGGAGGTTCCTGGAGATACTTCTTGATTTTGTCAAAAGCTTCTTGACATTCCTCATTCCATATTATCTCTTGATTTTTCCTCAGTAGCTTGAAGAGGGGTTTGCAGGTGGCGGTCAAATGGGAGATAAATCGGGCAATGTAATTCAAGCGTCCCAAGAAACCTCTGACTTCTTTATCTGTACTGGGAACTGGCATTTCTTGAATAGCTCTCACCTTGGCCGGGTCAACCTCAATCCCTTTACCACTGACAATAAAGCCCAGGAGTTTGCCGGACCTTACCCCAAAGGTGCATTTGTTCGGGTTCAACCTCAACTTGTATTTCTTCAACCTCTCGAACAGTTTGTATAAATGATCGAGATGTTCCTCCTCAGTATGAGATCTGGCTATCATGTCATCCACATATACTTCTATTTCATGATGGATCATATCATGGAACAAAACCACCATAGCACGCTGGTACGTTGCCCCTGCATTCTTTAAACCAAATGGCATTACTTTATAACAGAACGTGCCCCATTGCGTCACAAACGTAGTTTTCTCCATGTCCTCAGGCGCCATCTTAATCTGGTTGTAACCTGAGAATCCATCCATGAATGAGAACACCTTGTGTTGAGCGGTGTTATCTACCAGAACATCAATGTGCGGGAGTGGAAAGTCATCCTTGGGACTCGCTTTATTCAGGTCTCGGTAATCTACACACATTCGCACCTTACCATCCTTCTTTGGCACTGGTACCACATTAGCAACCCATTGAGGATAAGAAGTAACAGCCAGAAAACCTGCATCAAATTGTTTCATCACCTCGGCTTTGATTTTCTCAGACATTTCAGGACGCATGCGACGAACCTTTTGCTTAACAGGACGACATTCTTCCCTCGTTGGCAGTCGATGCACTACTATATCGGTGTCCAGTCCTGGCATGTCTTCATAAGACCAAGCAAAAATCTCTACATAGTCATGCAACATCTGAATCAACCTTCTCTTGACACTGTTTTCCAAGCCTGCTCCTATTTTGACTTCTTTCTTGTTTACTTCAGTGCCCAGATTTACAGTCTCAACTGACTCCTCGTGTGGTTGTATAGTCCTTTCTTCCTGCAGTAACAGTCTGGCAAGTTCTCCAGGTACTTCACAATCTTCCTCACTTCCATCCTCGGCTTGGTAGATCGGATTTTCAAAGTCATAATGAACAGTAGTAAAACTATTGTCAACAGGATCCAGAGTGGGTATGGATCTGCAATTCGTTACGTGAGTGTGTGTAAGAAAACATAGCTCGTTTGGAAGATGACAGAAAAGATAAAGAGCGCAATATTTGAATGCAAAAAGTCCATTGATTTATTGAATATGAATATGCTTATGAAGATGACAAAACCCTTAACAAATTAGCTATTGTGCCCCGGGCATAGACACAACGCTTGGAGAAGTTCAATTGTAAAAAAAACAAAAATTTGTAACACTAAAATAGAAAATAACAATTACTCCTGACTAAAGGAAATCGGGATAGTGTCTTCAGCCTTCCAATTATTGAGCCCGTCACCAATTGTTGGGAAAATCCAGCTATCTAGGTCGCAATCGCTGTCAGCATCTTCTACAGCATTAATTTGACTCTTGTCAGAGCTGAACCCCAGGCCAAATTTGTCAGACTTGTACGATACGTCGATCAATTGACCCCAGCCAGTACGACCACCATCTTCAACCACGGCTTGAGTGTCCTTCAGATAAATCATAGCAGGAGGAGCACGAATAACCTTGGGTACACAGAAAGTTGGCTTAAGGACAGGATTGGTCGGAGGAACTACTTCAAATGACTGACAAGGAGTCTCAATGAATTCACCATCCATCTCGACGTATCTGAAGGTATGCACACTACTGACAATGTACTCTTCTTCTCCACACACGGTGACAATTTTGCCCTTTGCGGGATACCTCAACTTTTGATGGAGAGACGAGGCTACAGCGCCTGCCCCATGAATCCAAGGGCGTCCCAGTAAGCAGGAATAGGCAGGACGAATGTTCATTACATGGAAGGTAGTGTTGAAGACTTGAGGTCCTATCTTGATAGGAAGGACTACTTCGCCATGGACAACACTCTTCGCACCATCGTAAGCACGTACCACAATGTCACTAGGTTTCAGTTCAATGCTTTTACAATCCAGCTTATCCAGCACAGCTGTCGGCAGCACATTCAAGGAAGAGCCATTATCGATCAACACATGAGACAAAGTGATTCCCCTACACTCAATGGAGATATGCAGGGCTTTATTGTGATTCTTTCCCGCTGGTGTCAGGTCAGCATCGGAAAAGCCTAGGCCATTGTCAACAGCCAAGTGAGCAACATAATTTTCGAACTGATCGACAGATGTTTCCTGAGGCACATGAGCAGTCTTCAAGAATTTTATCAATGCATTGGCATGAGATTCAGAAGATAACAGCAAGGATAACATCGAGATCTTAGACGGGGTATGGCCCAACTGTTCTACAACATCAAAATCACTCTTGCGAATGATTTTCAGCACTTCTTCCATTTCTTGTTTGGCAACATCTTCGGGAGTAACTTCGACCGGTGTCTCTGACTGAGAAGGATTGACTGGTTCCTTTCCTCGAGTTTCAAGGACAGGAGGTGAGATTTCTGGAGAGAAGATCCTTCCGCTTCGAGTAATTTTACTAGTCCCAACAATGCCACTAGTATTAGCAGCATTATCCACTTGCTTCACGCCATGGACGTAAACATCACCGCCATAATTCCACGGAATAGCTTTGCTTGAGGAATACGGGATCGGGCCAGGTGCAGTGATGATTAGGGGAGCAACCATGGGCTCAGCAGTAATCTTCACAGGCGCCCTGGTAGCGGTAATCTTCACTGGAACTTTGGACCTAGCAATCACAGATATTTCTTCAATAGGGTTTTCCGCCTTAGGAATCCTTTCGAAGAGAACTGTACGATCGTCCATCAGCCGTTGAATACCATTCTTCAATTTCAAACAGTCCTCGGGCCGGAGTATGCAGAGATTGCAATCTTCAGCACAACCTGGAAATAAACCAGCTCGCAATAAATTCCTCTTTATGATCGGGAGAGGAGATGTTAAGTCCGCCACATTGGAAACATGATCATCATCATCCACGGCATTAACCGTCTTGTCATGATTAGGCATAGGGGAAGTGATGACATTAGGGGTCTCCGGAGGCTCAAACTCAATTTCTCTAGCTTCGATCATATCCTGAATCTTATTCTTCAATGACCAGCAATCGTTTGTATCATGCCCGGGGCTATCGGAGTGATATGCACACCTGGCATTAGGGTTATAACGAGAAGAGATAGTGTTGGGATTCGTAGGAGGATCTCTGAGGGTGATCAAATTTTCCTTTAGCATTCCCTGCAGTGCCTGTGCCAAGGTCATATTGATCCTGGTAAACTGCCTTCTTGGCCTGTCTTGTTTGGGCTGGAAGTTTTGAGATGGTGGTGCTGCAATCGTAACTGCTCCAATGTCGTGGTCACGGTTTTTCTTGTTACGACCCTTTTGACCGTACACAGCATTTGATTCGTTCCTCCCCTGATAGGACCTTTTGGTGCTTGCAGAGGTAGCCGCCTGTATCTTTCCACTTCGGATGCCGCTTTCAACACGTTCACCTGTTAATATAAGTTCAGTGAAACCTGATGAAGAACTTCCCAGTAGATGGCTGTAGAATGGGCCGGTCAGTGTGCCCATGAACATGTCCACCAATTCTCTGTCAGTCATAAGGGGTTTGACTCTGCCAGCCAAATCTCTCCACTTTTGAGCATATTCTTTAAAGCTTTCTTTAGATCCCATAGTCATATTCTGCAACTGTAGCCGGGTAGGTGCTAGTTCAGAGTTATACTGGTACTGTTTATAGAAAGCTGTTGCTAAATCAGTCCAGGTGCGGATGTCAGAGCTCTCGAGCTGATAATACCATTCCAACTGTGTGCCAGCCAGGCTCTCTTGGAAGAAATGGATCCATAGCTTCCTGTCAGTGGTATGCGGCTGAATCTTTCTCACATAAGCTCTCAGATGCATCTGAGGACAAGACGCACCATCGTACTTAGTGAAAGTGGGGATTTTGAATTTGCGAGGAATGGTCACATCGGAGACCAGACCCAAACTTTCGAAATCCAGACCGGGCGCCTTCTGACCCTCCATAGCTAGCATACGTTCTTCCAGCAACTTGTACTTATCATCTCTTGGAGAGTACTGTTCATTTTCATAATCTTCATCGTCATCCTCAGGGTTGGAGAAATCAGCATTCTCTTCCTCTGAATCATTCTCCGCCCCCTCTTCTGGACCATTCGGGATTCCAAACTTGACTCCTGTGGCCTGTCCTTTACGCCTTCTTCCCGGGTTAATGAAACTCACAGCTTTCTTGTCTTTCTTCTTTTCGAGCAAAAGAGCCTTCAGTTCCTCCTGCCCCTTGGATAAGCTTAGCATCATCTCCTTGAATTGAGCATTCTGAGTTTGGAGATCTTTGACAGTTTGTTCGAGATCCATTTTTCTGTTTGTAATCGAATTGTGAGAACATTGAACTTGTAAAATACCTGTTATGCAGTGTTATGTTATGTTATGCAATGCATGAAATGTTTTCAAGGACTTTTGGAATTTAACTTTGCGTAAATCACCAACGAGAGAGAAATGTTTATTGCTAATTTCTTTGATCAATGTTCATTACAAAAGGAATAATAATAAAAATACAATGAAAGCTCAAGTCTCCCAGGGGCGACTTCTTTTTGGGCGAAGATACGCATTGAGTCTTCGTTCCTCATTAAGCTGACTGGTAAGTTCTAACACTTTCTTCCTTTCTGCGACGAACTGAGTCTCGAAAGTATCCCTTTCTTCTCTCAACTGGATCCAGGATCTCTTTAGTTCCTCAACATTGGTAGGCATATCTGGATAAGGAATGATCTGAGGAGCACCTCCTTCAGCTTCAGGTTCGACAATCTGAGGTCCGATTGCAAGATATGGCATGACAAGTTCACGAGCTTTGGCGCGTACCCATCTGAGATAAGGTTCCATAGGAATAAAATTTTTCTGTCCTAACATACCTCTCTTCACCATGCCCCAAGCTCGTACAAATCTTTGACGGAGGCCTTGGGAATCGTTGTCATAGTCGAACACAATGCCTTCGATGATCATTTCATGTGGACCATCTCTTCGAGCACAACCAAATTGTCGCAGAGCTAAAGCAGGATTATAAGTAATACCTCCTCTTATTCCTAGGAGTGGTACGTTAGGGAACTCGCCACAACGGTCAATGATGGTAACATTTTCCTTGAACTGAGGACACCAACAGATGTCTGGGTGGGAGAGCGACATTATCCTTTGAGACCATTTCAAATTCTGCTCGTTCTTCAAGACTGATTGAGGGAGGTGCGAAATAAACCACCTAGACAACAAAGGTATGCAGCACATGAGAGTCCCTTGCTTCTTCATGGTACGAGTGTGAAGGGAATGCAAAATGTCTCCCAGCAAGGTAGGTACAGGGTTATGAGTGAGAAATATCTTAATAGCATTCATGTCTATGAATTGGTCTGGATTAGGGAATAACACCAAGCCATAGATTAGCAATGCCAGGATGTCTTCGAAAGCACGGACATTCATAACTTTTAAGAATTCTCGGGCCTTATTTGTCAGGAATTTGGCAAGTAAACCCTTAACTCCACTCCTTGTTACCCAATTAGCTTCAATGTCGGACTTCGTCATGTGTAAAGCCGCGGCAACTTCTTCAGACTTCGGAACCTTTTCTAAACCACTGAAAGGTATTTGATCAAGGATAGGTATCCCAAGCAGTCTGGAGAATTCTTCTAGTGTAGGTACCAACTGATAATCTGGGAATGTGAAGCAATGATGTTTAGGGTCGAAGAACTGGAATAAAACTTTCATCATATCTTCTTTGAAACCAGTGGTAACCAAATTGAGGAGAGAACCGTGTTTCTTGATGAACTGGCATGATCGGAAAGTTCTGACACTAAGTTCTTGAGTTGAGGAGAGATTGCTACAAGATTAATCCGGATGGTCTTCCTGGGAGCCATAGCTTTACAAAACAGAGCAAAGTTAAATCCCTAAGTCCTTGAAATGGTTAGTACAATGTTATGATGTCATGATGTTATGATGTTATGATGTTATGAGGTTAAATAAATAACAAGCGCAAGCAAGTCACACAACCATCATCCCTAGGTTTTAAGGCTTGCATGAGTTCCATAGGTAAGTACCCTCCCCACTGAAGTTTAGTTGGTTCAACCTGTCCTAGAATAGTAACCGGGTTCTAAAAGGATCTCCAATCATTGACCTTCCCTCAAGTCCACTTCAGTGCAACACCAAGTGGTTGACCGAAGCTTCCCTAAAGTCCAATCTCAAGGAGTGTAGTATCGAGTCTCAACCAACCCCAGTCGGAACCGAAGTCAGTTATCTCACTACTTTCTAATGGCCAGGATGAGTCAATTAGGGTTCTAAAGGTCTGGTTAATGCTTTAATGACACCACGCGAATGCCAAATTTTTCCTCAAGTAAACATGAGGAACATCAGGACATCCAAAGTGTCACATTAACCGTAGCCATCGTTTTAACCATTCCAGTATACGCCGGATAGTCGCGATGATCTATTGCTACTTACCTAAGGTACACTAGATCCGGGTGTAGGATCTTTCACTCAAGAATACCCAAGCAATCCCTTAAAAGTAAATCAGACAATTTTAAATAAGTGATCTTGTTTTTTAAGGTAACCTCTCTTGTAATTTTCCCCAGCAGAGTCGCCAGTTCTGTCATACGGTGAACTGACTTGGGGTGTTTTGCTTTTTATCGCAATGTCGCGGATAGCAAGAGTCGCCACCGACTTTTCTTTTATTCAATAAGGAAAGGTGGAAAAGAACAGGAAAGACCTCAATAGATTTTGGGTTCGGGAGGTACATTATACAAAGGGAAGGTGTTAGCACCCTTTGTATCCATGGTTATCCATGGGCTCTTAATTGCTGGATCACTTATATTTTTGTCTGAAAAGTGTTGGTGAATTGTTTAAAAATGTTTCGAAAAGAGAGTTTAACTTTGTAATGATTCTCGTATGAATGTATACAAAGTATTTATCTCGTTTGATTTCGAAAAAAAGGTTTAGAAAAATGTAACTTGGTAATGATTCTAGTATGAATGTATACCAAGTGGTGATTTTCTAGGATTTGCAAGGTGTGAGGGGTGGAAAATGTTTTAGGTTATGATCCAGTAATTGAGAGTTATACCTTCCTAAGGTCGTTATGGGCATTTCCTATCCTTATGAGGGTAAAACTGTCCTTACTATTGAGAAGTAAGTAGTTTTATCCTTTGGATGTAAAAGGGTCATCGTAGGGTCATCGATAGGTCATTGAAGGCAACAGTTGTAAGGATACCTTAGCATTCGAAGGGACGATCATCATTTAACCGTAGGCTACACCGAAGGGTCATCGAGGGACAAAATCGTATTTTCGAAGGCAACATCCGAGGGACCATGATTTATTTTATGATGATTTAACCGAAGGGCCGTTGCTAAGTGTATCCCTACATTCGCGGGACATGACCGTTATACCGTAATACCGTAGGGCAAAAGAGAGGTCCAAGATCACATATTTAGAGGCCATGTTTTAAAGTTAATTAGGTAATTAGGGTGAATCTCCACATTAAAATCAATACATTAAAAATAATACATTAAAATTAATTACATTAAAATTAATTAAGCAATTTAGGGCAGCTCTTCACAAGGGTATCCCACAAATAAAGTGGAAGACCTAAACAACAATCTTTTCCTGGGGTGTGTGAACCTTTGCAACATTCAGCAAATGGGTTAGAATACCAAATCAGGGTGCAATCGAGGATTACACCGCAAAAGAAATCACAACAGTAATATGATCAGATAAACAATGCCTGGCTATGACAAAACATGAATGAAAAATCAGAATAGAAAAGTCGGCTACTGTCAGGTTCGCGCCTGCCTCGCCTAGCGAAGGCTTAGCGAATACTCGCTTCATGCTCGCTTAGCGACGTGCTAGCGAGCGACTGCGGATTCTGGTTTTGATATCAGTACAATTTCAACCAATTTTATGCCTTATGGCTTTCATTACAGCAATTATATGGTTAATCATTTAAGGTATTCAAGTGCACACTACAATTCACATGACAAACTTAAGATATTTTCATAAATTTAATCATAATGCCATATGCAAATTAAGAACATAAGGTAGTAATAGCAATGCCAACCTGTTTGTAATCGAATGGTAACCTTGAATTGGCCGACCGGATCGAATTGAGCGGAAGTGACCTTGCTGCCGCCGGCTTTTCCTTCAGGGTTTCTCGGAATTCTCAGGGTTAGCCTCCAGGGTTTTCCGTCTGTGAGCGCGAGGGTTTGCTTGCTAGGGTTCTCCTTTCGTCCTTTTTCGTTCTCCCCTTTTCATTACTGAAGTGCTGGTATTTATAATGCTCTTTTTCATGACCTAATGGGCTCAGAATGAAGCCCGAAATTTTCTGTTGTCTGTCAGCTTCGCTAGGCGAGCGTGTAGCGAACGTGTAGCGAACGTTCGCTAGGCGAGCGTGTAGCGAACGTGTAGCGAACGTTCGCTAGGCGAGCGTGTAGCGAACGTGTAGCGAACAGGCCAGTTTGGGCCATTTTCTGGATTGGGCCATTCGTGAGCTGGGCCTTTGTTCCTTTGAGATCAGTGTCATAAAAATGAGTCGGAGTGCCCTGAAAAATGTCTTGAAATATTAATGGGCAAATTTTGGGGTATGACAGTCAAAAACTTAAAAAAATTTCAAAACTCATCATTGCTTACCGTTATTTTCAAATATTCAAAAAATTTGATATGTATTTGATTTTTAAAAATATTTAATATGCAATATAGATTACGAGATTTTAAAAAAAGAAGATATATATGCACCTGATATTTGAAAAAGAGGTATTCCTTCATACATTCACTAGAAAGCAATGTTTTTTTTGTCAAAAAATTTAAAAAATTATAATATTTCATTCGTATAAACACAATTTTTTTTTTTTAGAATATATGATATTTCTACATACAAACACAAAAAATACGTTGTAATTCCAAAAAATGCAGTACTAGAAAAAACTTTTAAAAATTACAAAAACATTAATGAAAGGCAAAATGGTAAAAATACTAGTTGAGATGGGGGTGCGGCGACAAATTGGGGGATGGCAGGATAAATTCTAATAGCGATAGACTAGTGGGCCTTGTGAACCAAAGCTAAGCCTAGTCCAACAAAGATGCAAGCTTAAACCAGTACTAACATTTTTTATTTTATTTTCCAATTTCCAATTCTAATTCCAAGTAGTTGCAAAACGAAGCAATAGACCGCCGCGAGCGTCCCTGACGACTAGCACTCAAAACAATAGATCTAGCAAAAGATCCATATTTCATGCGCAATCATCTCGGTAGCTACGAGTGCAAACTCTGTTTAACTCTCCACAACAACGAAGGAAACTGCCTCGCACATACTCAAGGCAAACGCCATCAAACCAATCTCGCTAAGCGTGCTGCTCGTGAAGCTAAAGATGCTCCCACTCAACCTCAACCTCATAAGCGGAAGCTTAACCTTAAGAAAACTGGTATGGAACCCTTAATTCTTGTTTATTTTGTTTATTTGGTAATTGGAATGATTAATTGGATATATTTTGTTTGTTTGCAGTTAAGATTGGTCGTCCCGGGTATGGTTTAGAAGCAGGGTTGGCTAATGGTTTTGGGGGTGTAGCACTTTAAGAGACTATCTGGCAAAGACTTACCTATCAAGTCTGCACAAGTAAGCTCTCTTCATCAACTTAATTAAGTGCTTATTCGATAATTGCTTATTTTTTGGATTGACTTGTTCAAGTTTATTTACTAATTTAGTACTTGTGATGATAGAAGTTGAAATTAAGAGTAATGTATATTATTTTTATAAAGAATTTAGAATAGTTTTGATGTTGACTACCAACACTCTTTCGGGCAAAGGTTGAGGAAGCAATGGAAGTAGTGAGCCCAATCAAATAAGGGATCATTTTTTGGGCTGATCATTTTTTGGGCTGGTCATTTTTTGGTCCAGCAAGCAAGTAGTGAGCCCAATCAAAATTTAGTAAGAGACTTTCCTAATATTGTAATCAAACACTAACTGAAATAGTTGCTGTAACTGAAACAGTTACAGTAACTGAAAGACTAACCGAAACAGTTAGTTACTCTAACTGATTCAGTTTATAACTGAAACACTTATGCCATACAACTACATTATAGAGTTAACCATTTGAATCATAAAATCCTCATTGGGAATCATCATTTCACCAGTATCCGATATTTCAACCTAATGGCAACTTTCATTGAAAATGCTCCCACCGGAAATCCCCCTAACTCTTCCCCATAGCACTTCAGAAAATGATGCTGCCAATACCGAATGACTGAAGACTATCGCCATTTATGCTATTCAATACCTTTTAGTATTGGGTATGGTAGTTGGAGTTTAATTTCAACCATCCATACGCGACACAATTGACAGCAACAGCCGCTACAACATATTTTATTCCGATTCTGTTGCAGTTTTACATGGGTTTTTTTTCAGTGTTAATTTTAATTGCCGCTCTTGTAGAACCGACGAATAACCACAAAACAGAAACTGGCATAATTCTTCTGTCGATCTTGGGATTCGCATACTTCTTCTCAAATTTTCTTTCAAAAGATCAAGGTTTGAGATCTTTGTTTATTTGGTTCTGTGCGTTGGTTTTGGTTCTGATATGTAGAAAAGCCCGAGAGCTATTTCATCATCGAAAGAATAATCCCACTGTAAATCCTATCTCAAACGACAACCTTGGCGCTGAAGTCAACAACTCTGACACAGACACAACCAACCATAGGTTCAACGCATCTCCTGAGCATGTAACTGACGTAGCTGTGACCAGTTTAGAGGTTGAATTCAGCCGCTTAAACGCAGATGTGTCCGGTCGGAGCTCTTATGCATCTGCCGAAGATTGACAACTAAGCTGTATATCTTAGAATTTAACATCTTTTTCACTTGTATACTCTTTGTTCTGTGTATAATTGATCTAAAATCCTTACAAGATGATACTTTGATGTATGCCCCAATCTTCACCTCTTTGCTTTCTTTTGTGTGCTTGTTTTTGTTTGTTTCAGTTATTTTATTTTTAATCTTTCATTCTTGATATTTTTGATATTTATTCTTTCCCATGTTATTTTTAATCAGTCAAAACAAAAAACATGAGTGAAGAGACTAATGCATCAAGAAATAACCAAACTTGACTAATTAGTCAAAGAATAGGAAACTGAGTTGAGTTGATAGTAGTGCAGAGACATTAGGGGTTTAGATTATTTTCATTTATCTATCTATATATATATGGCCGATCGCTTAAACAACTATTATTTTATTTTTATTTTTATTTTTGTTGGTGAATTTAATAGTAGTCCTTGTTTGATTTCTTTCTATTACTATACATGCGTGATACTAATAGAAATTATAACATGTCATGAAATTAAATGACATAATTAACATATTTCAATAGAGCACAATTACAATTCATTAAGGCAATTTCAATAAATTAATCAAATAAAGAAAATTAATTTAAAATATTTCTCTCTCCACTAACCTCAAACTACAACTCTTAAAATAAAAATCACCAATTATACTTATTCTACCATATATATATATATATATATATATATATATATATATATATATATATATATATATATATAACACAACCACAACTCATTAGGGAAATTAATATAACCTATTATTTTAGATTTTTTTTTTAAGTTAAATATTTTTATCTTCAAAAAAGAATTATATTTATCCTTACTAACATATACAATTTGTAAAATCTCTAAGTAACAATCAAAATAAAAGAAGTTGTACAAGATATTTTCAATTATGTAATTAAGGACTCATGTGTCTCTAACAATCACACACCTAACAACTTTACTGTTTTGTTAGATTTATTTTGTAAGCAAAAACTTTTCAAATTTGATTTACCTTCAATTATTATTATTATTATTTTTATTATTATCATTTTAGTTTAAGTTTAAAAATTTATATCACATTATTTTTATAATATTATAATTTTTAAATTATTTTCAATTAAAATAATTTATAATTATATATTGAAAGTTATTTATTTGAATTATCTCAATTATTAATAATATTATCAAACTTATCTGAGCATCGCACGGATGTACGTCTACTACTATACATGTATAGCGTGATAGTAATATAAATTATAACTCTGTTTAACTCTCCACAACAACGAAGGAAACTACCTCACACATACGCAAGGCAAACGCCATCAAACCAATCTCGCTAAGCGTGCTGCTCGTGAAGCTAAAGATGCTCCCACTCAACCTCAACCTCATAAGCGGAAGCTTAACCTTAAGAAAACTGGTATGAAACCCTTAATTCTTGTTTATTTTGTTTATTTGGTAATTGGAATGTATAATTGGAAATATTTTATTTGTTTGCAGTTAAGATTGGTCGTCCTAGGTACCGTGTAACTAAACAATTTGATCCTGACACTAAGCAAAGATCACTCCTTTTTCAGGTTTTTCTTGGTTTCTTAACCCAAAAATATATTCTTTCATGTTTAAATGTATATTCAATTATAGGTAAAAATTGCTTAAATAACTTATTTGGTACAATTAAATAGACAAGAGGATTGTAAAAGCAATTTAGCTTAAATTATACATATAAGCTCTGAGGCACTGGCTGAAAATAATAGGCGTGTCTGTGTCGGTGTTGTTCCCATGTTTGTGTTTGTGCTTCATAGCATATAAGTTAGAACCTTTTAGTTCTTAGATTTTAATGGTTATATAGTTCTAACCAATTTTGGGAAAACTTGGAGGATTAGGAATAATGATAATATACAAAAAGATATAGGAATAAGAGGATTGTGAATGAAAGTGTTAGACAGAAAATTAGGGCAACGCAGAGTATATTAGTAGAAAATTTGATGGGTTGAGTCTCATAATAGTTGGGTTGTTTGGGTATGTGTTGACTCTTAGAAATGACAGTGGAGTAGTTTGGATAAAAAATACTAGTATATAACTGCATATACTAGGGGAACAGGCAGGGACACCAGGTATACTATAGGTCACACCATTAAGAGGGATTTGGATTGAAATTTTTTGTAATTAGGCACAATTTATTTATGATATGACATTATGATGTGATGATGTTGCTTATTCCATGTATACGACTCAGCGAGAGAAGGGTCTGGTGGTGATGGTGGTTGTTATCAATTACACTTCTTCTTGTGGGTATTAGGGTATAAAGAATGTTATGATAGGAGTGAAACTGTTAGGTAGAAAATCAGGGCAGCACTGTTGTGGAAAAGATGGTGGAGTTGTATATTGGTTGGTTTATTTGGGTATGTGGGGAGAAGACTTGTAGAAACATTAGTGTGGAGAATAAATTAGATGAAGGATCATAAAAAATTAGATGAAGTTGCATATTGGTTGATTTTAAATGGTTAGTCTTTGAACACAGTTCATAATAGAACATTATGATCATGATGCTGCTTAGCCCATATATTCGACTACGTGCAAAAAGATTGTGGTGGCGGTGGTTATTGATGTCAATAAACTTCTCCTCGTGACTTTTTCAACATTGAATTGTTCTAACATTGTTATATATGATAGATTGATAGTAATATAATTTCTTTGAAAATTTCTATTGATGCAGATTGAATATCCTGAGATTGAAGACCTTGCAAAGCCTAGGCATCGATTTATGTCCTCCTATGAGCAGGTAAACTATTAAGGCAAAGTTGTCAAATTATTTGTTGCATGTAGGCCATCTTTTAACATTTCAGTTTTTGTATGTATAGAGGGTGCAACCATTTGATAAAAGATATCAATATCTCTTGTTTGCAGCTGAACCATATGAAACAATTTCTTTAAAGGTAAATAATTGCTCTAGTTTATTATTTGTCGTGTCTAAGTCCTCGAATACGTTTGTTGAGCTGTGGAAGTTTATTTGTTTGTACTTGTTAATCTACATTTTCAGGTCCCTAGCTCAGAGATTGACAAATCCACACCAAAGTTTTTCTCGCATTGGGACCCAGATTCCAAGATGTTTACGGTCGGTACATTTAATCCTCTTAAATATCCATGAAGTAAAAGTTTGTCCATCCAAGGGTACATATTTTGTGTATTTGTAAAAGTTAATAATTCATGCATATGTATCATCCAAGCAAAACCATAAACTTTTCAAAAGAAAAAGAATGCTCACTGTGTTCTTGAAGAACTTTTTTGTAGATAAAACATCTTTTGATGAATTTTTTTTTTTGATATCAAAATATGCTAATTAAAACGCACTTAATCTTTAGACATCATAGAACCAGTTTGGCCGGTTATATCAAAATCTTTGCATTTTAATTGTTTTTCCTTGTGCAAACTAATGATTCAAGCAAGTAGTTAATTGTGGAACTACGATGAGTATTTCCATCCTTTCATGCATTCTCTTTATTCCTTTTGGTTGTGACATGCATGCATTGTTGATATTTTATTTCCACTAGCAGCTACTGACTCCAGAACTGTTGCTATGTCTGCAGCTGCAGTTGTATTTTAAAATCAAACCACTAGAGGTAACCAAACCACAGCCACCTGCATCTACTCCCAATGGCACCACAACACCCGGTGTTCCTCCAAGGCCAATGCCCTCAGCATCACAAGCTCCATTACCACCACCACCACCTCCTACCAGAGGGCTGCCTCCTGGCGCACCTTTGGGAAATCCTCCTCGAGCCCCTCCACCTCCAATGTCAGGATCAATGCCTCCACCACCTCCTATGTCTGCAAATGGTCCCAGACCTGTACCCGGTGCAATGCCGCCTCTTCCACCTCCAGCTCCCCTTGGCGCTCGACCTCCATCAATGCCACCTCCGCATCCTTGAGGGAATCCTCCAACTCAGTCACACGAGCAACTTTCTTAGAAGGTTTTGTTAACAACAATCATTAGATTCAGGTGAAGTTGAAGAAACCCGATTGTCCATGTCTCCTGTTACTGACCGATGTAGACAAATTTATAATGAAGATGCAAGAGCATAAGAAACAACATTTGTGAGACATATAAGACACTGAGTAGAAGAAGTTAGAAGACCAACAAAATTTATTTTGTATTAGTATTGTAGTATATTTTGCTTTATATGTATATACTTTATCGGGTTAATTGTCTAAGTGTTTTGTTAAAAATGTCAAAAACTTAAAAAAATTTCAAAACTCATCATTGCTTACCGTTATTTTCAAATATTCGAAAAATTTGATATGTATTTGATTTTTAAAAATATTTAATATGCAATATAGATTACGAGATTTTAAAAAAAGAAGATATATATGCACCTGATATTTGAAAAAGAGGTATTCCTTCATACATTCACTAGAAAGCAATGTTTTTTTTGTCAAAAAATTTAAAAAATTATAATATTTCATTCGTATAAACACAATTTTTTTTTTTAGAATATATGATATTTCTACATACAAACACAAAAAATACGGTGTAATTCCCAAAAAACCAGTACTACAAAAAAACTTTTAAAAATTACAAAAACATTAATGAAAGGCAAAATGGTAAAAATACTAGTTGAGATGGTGGTGCGGCAACAAATTGGGGGATGGCAGGATAAATTCTAATAGCGATAGACTAGTGGGCCTTGTGAACCAAAGCTAAGCCTAGTCCAACAAAGATGCAAGCTTAAACCAGTACTAACATTTTTTAATTTATTTTCCAATTTCCAATTCTAATTCCAAGTAGTTGCAGTAGTACTGATTTTTGAAGAGAACGAGCCAAGTGCGAACTCGAAGCAATGGATAGAGAATGGGGTTCAAAACCGGGAAACGGCGGAGCCGCGACGGCACAAAACGAAGCAATAGACCGCCGCGAGCGTCCCTGACGACTAGCACTCAAAACAATAGATCTAGCAAAAGATCCCTATTTCATGCGCAATCATCTCGGTAGCTACGAGTGCAAACTCTGTTTAACTCTCCACAACAACGAAGGAAACTACCTCGCACATACTCAAGGCAAACGCCATCAAACCAATCTCGCTAAGCGTGCTGCTCGTGAAGCTAAAGATGCTCCCACTCAACCTCAACCTCATAAGCGGAAGCTTAACCTTAAGAAAACTGGTATGGAACCCTTAATTCTTGTTTATTTTGTTTATTTGGTAATTGGAATGATTAATTGGATATATTTTGTTTGTTTGCAGTTAAGATTGGTCGTCCCGGGTATGGTTTAGAAGCAGGGTTGGCTAATGGTTTTGGAGGTGTAGCACTTTAAGAGACTATCTGGCAAAGACTTACCTATCAAGTCTGCACAAGTAAGTTCTCTTCATCAACTTAATTAAGTGCTTATTCGATAATTGCTTATTTTTTGGATTGACTTGTTCAAGTTTATTTACTAATTTAGTACTTGTGATGATAGAAGTTGAAATTAAGAGTAATGTATATTATTTTTATAAAGAATTTAGAATAGTTTTGATGTTGACTACCAACACTCTTTCGGGCAAAGGTTGAGGAAGCAATGGAAGTAGTGAGCCCAATCAAATAAGGGATCATTTTTTGGGCTGATCATTTTTTGGGCTGGTCATTTTTTGGTCCAGCAAGCAAGTAGTGAGCCCAATCAAAATTTAGTAAGAGACTTTCCTAATATTGTAATCAAACACTAACTGAAATAGTTGCTGTAACTGAAACAGTTACAGTAACTGAAAGACTAACCGAAACAGTTAGTTACTCTAACTGATTCAGTTTATAACTGAAACACTTATGCCATACAACTACATTATAGAGTTAACCATTTGAATCATAAAATCCTCATTGGGAATCATCATTTCACCAGTATCCGATATTTCAACCCAATGGCAACTTTCATTGAAAATGCTCCGACCGGAAATCCCCCTAACTCTTCCCCATAGCACTTCAGAAAATGATGCTGCCAATACCGAACGACTGAAGACTATCGCCATTTATGCTATTCAATACCTTTTAGTATTGGGTATGGTAGTTGGAGTTTAATTTCAACCATCCATACGCGACACAATTGACAGCAACAGCCGCTACAACACATTTTATTCCGATTCTGTTGCAGTTTTACATGGGTTTTTTCAGTGTTAATTTTAATTGCCGCTCTTGTAGAACCGACGAATAACCACAAAACAGAAACTGGCATAATTCTTCTGTCGATCTTGGGATTCACATACTTCTTCTCAAATTTTCTTTCAAAAGATCAAGGTTTGAGATCTTTGTTTATCTGGTTCTGTGCGTTGGTTTTGGTTCTGATATGTAGAAAAGCCCGAGAGCTATTTCATCATCGAAAGAATAATCCCACTGTAAATTCTATCTCAAACGACAACCTTGGCGCTGAAGTCAACAACTCTGACACAGACACAACCAACCATAGCTTCAACGCATCTCCTGAGCATGTAACTGACGTAGCTGTGACCAGTTTAGAGGTTGAATTCAGCCGCTTAAACGCAGATGTGTCCGGTCGGAGCTCTTATGCATCTGCCGAAGATTGACAACTAAGCTGTATATCTTAGAATTTAACATCTTTTTCACTTGTATACTCTTTGTTCTGTGTATAATTGATCTAAAATCCTTACAAGATGATACTTTGATGTATGCCCCAATCTTCACCTCTTTGCTTTCTTTTGTGTGCTTGTTTTTGTTTGTTTCAGTTATTTTATTTTTAATCTTTCATTCTTGATATTTTTGATATTTATTCTTTCCCATGTTATTTTTAATCAGTCAAAACAAAAAACATGAGTGAAGAGACTAATGCATCAAGAAATAACCAAACTTGACTAATTAGTCAAAGAATAGGAAACTGAGTTGAGTTGATAGTAGTGCAGAGACATTAGGGGTTTAGATTATTTTCATTTATCTATCTATATATATATGGCCGATCGCTTAAACAACTATTATTTTATTTTTATTTTTATTTTTGTTGGTGAATTTAATAGTAGTTCTTGTTTGATTTCTTTCTATTACTATACATGCGTGATACTACTAGAAATTATAACATGTCATGAAATTAAATGACATAATTAACATATTTCAATAGAGCACAATTACAATTCATTAAGGCAATTTCAATAAATTAATCAAATAAAGAAAATTAATTTAAAATATTTCTCTCTCCACTAACCTCAAACTACAACTCTTAAAATAAAAATCACCAATTATACTTATTCTACCATATATATATATATATATATATATATATATATATATATATATATATATATATATATATATATATATATATATATATATATATATATATATAACACAACCACAACTCATTAGGGAAATTAATATAACCTATTATTTTAGATTTTTTTTTTAGGTTAAATATTTTTATCTTCAAAAAAGAATTATATTTATCCTTACTAACATATACAATTTGTAAAATCTCTAAGTAGCAATCAAAATAAAAGAAGTTGTACAAGATATTTTCAATTATGTAATTAAGGACTCATGTGTCTCTAACAATCACACACTTAATAACTTTACTGTTTTGTTAGATTTATTTTGTAAGCAAAAACTTTTCAAATTTGATTTACCTTCAATTATTATTATTATTATTTTTATTATTATCATTTTAGTTTAAGTTTAAAAATTTATATCACATTATTTTTATAATATTATAATTTTTAAATTATTTTCAATTAAAATAATTTATAATTATATATTCAAAGTTATTTATTTGAATTATCTCAATTATTAATAATATTATCAAACTTATCTGAGCATCGCACGGATGTACGTCTACTACTATACATGTATAGCGTGATAGTAATATAAATTATAACTCTGTTTAACTCTCCACAACAACGAAGGAAACTACCTCACACATACGCAAGGCAAACGCCATCAAACCAATCTCGCTAAGCGTGCTGCTCGTGAAGCTAAAGATGCTCCCACTCAACCTCAACCTCATAAGCGGAAGCTTAACCTTAAGAAAACTGGTATGAAACCCTTAATTCTTGTTTATTTTGTTTATTTGGTAATTGGAATGTATAATTGGAAATATTTTATTTGTTTGCAGTTAAGATTGGTCGTCCTGGGTACCGTGCAACTAAACAATTTGATCCTGACACTAAGCAAAGATCACTCCTTTTTCAGGTTTTTCTTGGTTTCTTAACCCAAAAATATATTCTTTCAAGTTTAAATGTATATTCAATTATAGGTAAAAATTGCTTAAATAACTTATTTGGTACAATTAAATAGACAAGAGGATTGTAAAAGCAATTTAGCTTAAATTATACATCTAAGCTCTGAGGCACTGGCTGAAAATAATAGGCGTGTCTGTGTCGGTGTTGTTCCCATGTTTGTGTCTGTGCTTCATAGCATATAAGTTAGAACCTTTTAGTTCTTAGATTTTAATGGTTATATAGTTCTAACCAATTTTGGGAAAACTTGGAGGATTAGGAATAATGATAATATACAAAAAGATATAGGAATAAGAGGATTGTGAAATAAAGTGTTAGACAGAAAATTAGGGCAGCGCAGAGTATATTAGTAGAAAATTTGATGGGTTGAGTCTCATAATAGTTGGGTTGTTTGGGTATGTGTTGACTCTTAGAAATGACAGTGGAGTAGTTTGGATAAAAAATACTAGTATATAACTGCATATACTAGGGGAACAGGCAGGGACACCAGGTATACTATAGGTCACACCATTAAGAGGGATTTGGATTGAAATTGTTTGTAATTAGGCACAATTTATTTATGATATGACATTATGATGTGATGATGTTGCTTATTCCATGTATACGACTCAGCGAGAGAAGGGTCTGGTGGTGATGGTGGTTGTTATCAATTACACTTCTTCTTGTGGGTATTAGGGTATAAAGAATGTTATGATAGGAGTGAAACTGTTAGGTAGAAAATCAGGGCAGCACTGTTGTGGAAAAGATGGTGGAGTTGTATATTGGTTGGTTTATTTGGGTATGTGGGGAGAAGACTTGTAGAAACATTAGTGTGGAGAATAAATTAGATGAAGGATCATAAAAAAATTAGATGAAGTTGCATATTGGTTGATTTTAAATGGTTAGTCTTTGAACACAGTTCATAATAGAACATTATGATCATGATGCTGCTTAGCCCATATATTCGACTACGTGCAAAAAGATTGTGGTGGCGGTGGTTATTGATGTCAATAAACTTCTCCTCGTGACTTTTTCAACATTGAATTGTTCTAACATTGTTATATATGATAGATTGATAGTAATATAATTTCTTTGAAAATTTCTATTGATGCAGATTGAATATCCTGAGATTGAAGACCTTGCAAAGCCTAGGCATCGATTTATGTCCTCCTATGAGCAGGTAAACTGTTAAGGCAAAGTTGTCAAATTATTTGTTGCATGTAGGCCATCTTTTAACATTTCCGTTTTTGTATCTATAGAGGGTGCAACCATTTGATAAAAGATATCAATATCTCTTGTTTGCAGCTGAACCATATGAAACAATTTCTTTAAAGGTAAATAATTGCTCTAGTTTATTATTTTTCGTGTCTAAGTCCTCGAATACGTTTGTTGAGCTGTGGAAGTTTATTTGTTTGTACTTGTTAATCTACATTTTCAGGTCCCTAGCTCAGAGATTGACAAATCCACACCAAAGTTTTTCTCGCATTGGGACCCAGATTCCAAGATGTTTACGGTCGGTACATTTAATCCTCTTAAATATCCATGATGTAAAAGTTTGTCCATCCAAGGGTACATATTTTGTGTGTTTGTAAAAGTTAATAATTCATGCATATGTATCATCCAAGCAAAACCAAAAACTTTTCAAAAGAAAAAGAATGCTCACCGTGTTCTTGAAGAACTTTTTTGTAGATAAAACATCTTTTGATGAATTTTTTTTCTTGATATCAAAATATGCTAATTAAAACGCACTTAATCTTTAGACATCATAGAACCAGTTTGGCCGGTTATATCAAAATCTTTGCATTTTAATTGTTTTTCCTTGTGCAAACTAATGATTCAAGCAAGTAGTTAATTGTGGAACTACGATGAGTATTTCCATCCTTTCATGCATTCTCTTTATTCCTTTTGGTTGTGACATGCATGCATTGTTGATATTTTATTTCCACTAGCAGCTACTGACTCCAGAACTGTTGCTATGTCTGCAGCTGCAGTTGTATTTTAAAATCAAACCACTAGAGGTAACCAAACCACAGCCACCTGCATCTACTTCCAATGGCACCACAACACCCGGTGTTCCTCCAAGGCCAATGCCCTCAGCATCACAAGCTCCATTACCACCACCACCACCTCCTACCAGAGGGCTGCCTCCTGGCGCACCTTTGGGAAATCCTCCTCGAGCCCCTCCACCTCCAATGTCAGGATCAATGCCTCCACCACCTCCTATGTCTGCAAATGGTCCCAGACCTATACCCGGTGCAATGCCGCCTCTTCCACCTCCAGCTCCCCTTGGCGCTCGACCTCCATCAATGCCACCTCCGCATCCTTGAGGGAATCCTCCAACTCAGTCACACGAGCAACTTTCTTAGAAGGTTTTGTTAACAACAATCATTAGATTCAGGTGAAGTTGAAGAAACCCGATTGTCCATGTCTCCTGTTACTGACCGATGTAGACAAATTTATAATGAAGATGCAAGAGCATAAGAAACAACATTTGTGAGACATATAAGACACTGAGTAGAAGAAGTTAGAAGACCAACAAAATTTATTTTGTATTAGTATTGTAGTATATTTTGCTTTATATGTATATACTTTATCGGGTTAATTGTCTAAGTGTTTTGTTAAAAATGTCAAAAACTTAAAAAAATTTCAAAACTCATCATTGCTTACCGTTATTTTCAAATATTCGAAAAATTTGATATGTATTTGATTTTTAAAAATATTTAATATGCAATATAGATTACGAGATTTTAAAAAAGAAGATATATATGCACCTGATATTTGAAAAAGAGGTATTCCTTCATACATTCACTAGAAAGCAATGTTTTTTTTGTCAAAAAATTTAAAAAATTATAATATTTCATTCGTATAAACACAATTTTTTTTTTTAGAATATATGATATTTCTACATACAAACACAAAAAATACGGTGTAATTCCCAAAAAACCAGTACTACAAAAAAACTTTTAAAAATTACAAAAACATTAATGAAAGGCAAAATGGTAAAAATACTAGTTGAGATGGGGGTGCGGCAACAAATTGGGGGATGGCAGGATAAATTCTAATAGCGATAGACTAGTGGGCCTTGTGAACCAAAGCTAAGCCTAGTCCAACAAAGATGCAAGCTTAAACCAGTACTAACATTTTTTATTTTATTTTCCAATTTCCAATTCTAATTCCAAGTAGTTGCAGTAGTACTGATTTTTGAAGAGAACGAGCCAAGTGTGAACTCGAAGCAATGGATAGAGAATGGGGTTCAAAACCGGGAAGCGGCGGAGCCGCGACGGCACAAAACGAAGCAATAGACCGCCGCGAGCGTCCCTGACGACTAGCACTCAAAACAATAGATCTAGCAAAAGATCCATATTTCATGCGCAATCATCTCGGTAGCTACGAGTGCAAACTCTGTTTAACTCTCCACAACAACGAAGGAAACTACCTCGCACATACTCAAGGCAAACGCCATCAAACCAATCTCGCTAAGCGTGCTGCTCGTGAAGCTAAAGATGCTCCCACTCAACCTCAACCTCATAAGCGGAAGCTTAACCTTAAGAAAACTGGTATGGAACCCTTAATTCTTGTTTATTTTGTTTATTTGGTAATTGGAATGATTAATTGGATATATTTTGTTTGTTTGCAGTTAAGATTGGTCGTCCCGGGTATGGTTTAGAAGCAGGGTTGGCTAATGGTTTTGGAGGTGTAGCACTTTAAGAGACTATCTGGCAAAGACTTACCTATCAAGTCTGCACAAGTAAGTTCTCTTCATCAACTTAATTAAGTGCTTATTCGATAATTGCTTATTTTTTGGATTGACTTGTTCAAGTTTATTTACTAATTTAGTACTTGTGATGATAGAAGTTGAAATTAAGAGTAATGTATATTATTTTTATAAAGAATTTAGAATAGTTTTGATGTTGACTACCAACACTCTTTCGGGCAAAGGTTGAGGAAGCAATGGAAGTAGTGAGCCCAATCAAATAAGGGATCATTTTTTGGGCTGATCATTTTTTGGGCTGGTCATTTTTTGGTCCAGCAAGCAAGTAGTGAGCCCAATCAAAATTTAGTAAGAGACTTTCCTAATATTGTAATCAAACACTAACTGAAATAGTTGCTGTAACTGAAACAGTTACAGTAACTGAAAGACTAACCGAAACAGTTAGTTACTCTAACTGATTCAGTTTATAACTGAAACACTTATGCCATACAACTACATTATAGAGTTAACCATTTGAATCATAAAATCCTCATTGGGAATCATCATTTCACCAGTATCCGATATTTCAACCCAATGGCAACTTTCATTGAAAATGCTCCCACCGGAAATCCCCCTAACTCTTCCCCATAGCACTTCAGAAAATGATGCTGCCAATACCGAACGACTGAAGACTATCGCCATTTATGCTATTCAATACCTTTTAGTATTGGGTATGGTAGTTGGAGTTTAATTTCAACCATCCATACGCGACACAATTGACAGCAACAGCCGCTACAACACATTTTATTCCGATTCTGTTGCAGTTTTACATGGGTTTTTTCAGTGTTAATTTTAATTGCCACTCTTGTAGAACCGACGAATAACCACAAAACAGAAACTGGCATAATTCTTCTGTCGATCTTGGGATTCGCATACTTCTTCTCAAATTTTCTTTCAAAAGATCAAGGTTTGAGATCTTTGTTTATCTGGTTCTGTGGGTTGGTTTTGGTTCTGATATGTAGAAAAGCCCGAGATCTATTTCATCATCGAAAGAATAATCCCACTGTAAATCCTATCTCAAACGACAACCTTGGCGCTGAAGTCAACAACTCTGACACAGACACAACCAACCATAGCTTCAACGCATCTCCTGAGCATGTAACTGACGCAGTTGCGACCAGTTTAGAGGTTGAATCCAGCCGCTTAAACGCAGATGTGTCCGGTCGGAGCTCTTCTGCATCTGCCGAAGATTGACATCTAAGTTGTATATCTTAGAATTTAACATCTTGTTCACTTGTATACTCTTTGTTCTGTGTATAATTGATCTAAAATCCTTACAAGATGATACTTTGATGTATGCCCCAATCTTCACGTCTTTGCTTTCTTTTGTGTGCTTGTTTTTGTTTGTTTCAGTTATTTTATTTTTAATCTTTCATTCTTGATATTTTTGATATTTATTCTTTCCCATGTTATTTTTAATCAGTCAAAACAAAAAACATGAGTGAAGAGACTAATGCATCAGGAAATAACCAAACTTGACTAATTAATCAAAGAATAGGAAACTGAGTTGAGTTGATAGTAGTGCAGAGACATTAGGGGTTTAGATTATTTTGATTTATCTATCTATATATATATATGGCCGATCGTTTAAACAACTATTATTTTATTTTTATTTTTATTTTTGTTGGTGAATTTAATAGTAGTTCTTGTTTGATTTCTTTCTATTACTATACATGCGTGATACTAATAGAAATTATAACATGTCATAAAATTAAATGACATAATTAACATATTTCAATAGAGCACAGTTACAATTCATTAAGGCAATTTCAATAAATTAATTAAATAAAGAAAATTAATTTAAAATATTTCTCTCTCCACTAACCTCAAACTACAACTCTTAAAATAAGAATCACCAATTGTACTTATTCTACCATATATATATATATATATATATATATATATATATATATATATATATATATATATATATATATATATATATATATATATATATATATATATATATATATATATATATATATAAAACACAACCACAACTCATTAGGGAAATTAATATAACCTATTGTTTTAGAAATTTCTTTTTTTTTGAAGTTAAATATTTTTATCTTAAAAAAAGAATTATATTTATCCTTACTAACATATACAATTTGTAAAATCTCTAAGTAGCAATCAAAATAAAAGAAGTTGTACAAGATATTTTGAATTATGTAATTAAGGACTCATGTGTCTCTAACAATCACACACCTACAAACTTTACTGTTTTGTTAGATTTATTTTGTAAGCAAAAACTTTTCAAATTTGATTTACCTTCAATTATTATTATTATTATTTTTATTATTATCATTTTAGTTTAAGTTTAAAAATTTATATCACATTATTTTTATAATATTATAATTTTAAAATTATTTTCAATTAAAATAATTTATAATTATATATTCAAAGTTATTTATTTGAATTATCTCAATTATTAATAATATTATCAAACTTATATGAGCATCGCCCGGATGCACGTCTATTACTATACATGTATCGCGTGATAGTAATATAAATTATTGTAAGAACAAAATTGGTTCTACAATAGAATCTAGGATTTTGATGATAACAATGGATGAAACCAAAAATGGCACCCTAACGAAATTTCTCTAAGTGTGCAGGACTCTAAACAAGAACAAAGGAATCTGATCGTTTTACCAGAAACAAACTCCATAAGATACAAAGAACTAGAAGATCAGAAGAAGAAGTACGCTCTAGAAGTTCTGACTCTGAGCAAACCAGGACAATAGAATACCAGAAGCTCTAAACTTGCTCTGGAAATCAACTCTGATGATCTAAAAGACCAGAACCCTTAGAAGCTCTGATGTAACTTCAACGTACTCTCAGATTGACAGAGATAACGAAGACTCTAATAAAGGTTCCCCAAATCTAGAAAGAGTAACGGAAACAACAACTTCAAATGGAAAGAAAGTATATTTGGAAAGAAGTTATTCAGGGAGACAATTTGGTTATGGCAAGAAACAAAGAAGTAATGGCATTAAATACTCATCAAAGACAAATATTCTGCCATCACTCCAACGGTCCTTTCACCATTATATAAAGGACAACATACTTCAGTGAGAGATACACCTGAACACACAGAAATTCTCTACTCTCTCTCTCTTAGCTTTTTCACGAGCTGTTGCTCATACGTGAAAACACTTGCTTGCTATACTTGCTGTAATATTTACTTACTTTTAGAAGCACTTTAGATTACAATTCTTTTTGATAAAATTGATTTTGTTCCTCAAGTGACTCTGCGTAGTCTGTATACTTGGGAAGACTAAGAGATCCTTCTCTTAGACGTTTGGTTGTAACAATCTTTCAAGATTAGTGGATTAAGTCCTTTTTGAAGGCGAAATCACCTTGGCCGGGTGGACTGGAGTAGCTTTGTGTTATAAGCGAACCAGTATAAAATTCTGTGTGATCTTACTTTGCAAAAGCGCTTATTTTCCAAAACAATTCAAACCCCCCTTTCTTGTTTTTCTCACCTTCAATTGGTATCAGAGCTTCGGCTCTGTTATTGATTTTCTAATCAAACACTTAACCGTGTAGAGAGATCCAGAACGAGAAAAACTATGACCCACACAAATGAAAAGGACAGTTACAATGCTAAGCCTCCTGTCTTTGATGTAGAGAAATTCGATTACTGGAAAGATAGAATTGAAAGTTTCTTTCTAGGCTATGACGCTGATCTCTGGGACATTGTCACATATGGATACAAACCTCCTGTAACTAATGCTGGAGTTGAAGTTCCCAGAAGTAAAATGACAGATGATCAGAAGCGCGATTTCAAGAATCATCACAAAGCCAAAACGATACTTCTCAATGCCATATCTTACAATGAGTATGAAAAAATCACCAACAGGGAAACAACTAAAGATATACTCGACTCCCTGAAGATGACTCATGAAGGAAACTCTCAGGTCAAAGAAACAAAGGCTCTGGCTTTAATCCAAAAATATGAAGCCTTCAAAATGGAGGATGATGAAGCTGTAGAGGTAATGTTCTCTAGATTTCAAACTCTTATTGCAGGTCTCAAAGTACTAGACAAAGGATACACAACTGCAGACCACGTCAAAAAGATAGTCAGAAGCTTGCCAAAGAAGTGGAGACCCATGGTCACTGCCTTAAAGCTTTCAAAGGATCTGAACAACATCAGTCTTGAAGAACTTGTCAGTTCACTCAGAAGTCATGAGATAGAACTAGAGGAAGATGAGCCTCAGAAGAAGAACAAGTCTGTAGCATTAAAGTCCAGATCTGAAAGACGCAGGTCTGACAGAAACAAAGCCTTCCAGGCCGAAACAGAAGATGCTGATGACTCTGAACATGAAGATTCTGATGATGAAGAAGAATTATCCCTCCTGACCAGAAGAGTAAAACAACTCTGGAAAAAGAGGAATAATAACTTCAGGAGACCAAGACCCAGAGGGGATCAATCAGAATCAACTTCAAAAGGTAAAACTAACAAAGATGTTACTTGTTATGAATGTAAAGAAACAGGTCACTACAGGAATGAATGTCCCAAGTTAAAGAAAGACAGTTCCAGAAAAGAGAGCTTCAAGAAAAACTCCCTCAGAACCAAAAACGGATTGATGGCTACCTGGGATGATATCGAATATGACTCATCAGAATCTGACTCTGATGAACAGGCTAATGTAGCGTTCATGGCTACCACATCCAAGAACACCTCAGATGAAGAATCTGAATCAGAAGAGGTATTTTCTGAACTCTCTCGATCTGACCTAGAATCATGTATGTCTGAAACTCTTAGCTCATATCAGAAACTAAAACAAAAATTTAAAGCTATAAAAGGTGTTTTTGAAGAAACATTTGAAGACTGTGGCAAACTTGAGATAACCATTTCAGAACTAAAAGATGAAAACAGAACCCTGATTTTAGAAAGAGATGCAGCAAAGAAAAATTATTCAAAACTAGAAGAAGCGTTATCTCAAGCTCCACAAACTTCAAACACGATAATTTATAAATATGAAAAGGCCTTTCAAAAGTTTCTGAAAAATGGGATAGGAAGGAGTGTAATGGCATCCATGATTTATGGAGTCAGTTAGAACAATAAAAGAGGAATTGGGTAAGATCCTAATGAAGATAAAACTTCTACTAGTGACCAACCTAAATCT
The DNA here is from genome assembly GCF_024323335.1 of Lathyrus oleraceus. Taxonomy (NCBI): domain Eukaryota; kingdom Viridiplantae; phylum Streptophyta; class Magnoliopsida; order Fabales; family Fabaceae; genus Lathyrus; species Lathyrus oleraceus. The sequence goes on from NC_066579.1 coordinate 107,927,238, forward strand.
CCATTCTCATATCACTACACACACACACACAAGAGCAACAATTTAATAATGCCAGAAAACCCAAAGTGATAAGAAGCTCTGGGAAAACTAATCACAAAGGACCCAAAAGACTATGGGTACCAAAGGATGAGATTGTTTATGTTGCAGATATCCTATGCAGCAAAGTTCAAACACCAGTATTGGTACCTGGACTCTGGATGCTCGCGACACATGACGGGAAGAAAGTCTATGTTCCAAAGCCTGGAACTTAAAGATGCTGGATTCGTTGGTTTCAGAGGAGATCAGAAAGGAAGGATCAGAGGCTCCGGAACTATTGGTAATGGTACTCTTCCCTCTATATATGATGTTTTATATGTAGAAGGATTAATGCATAATCTGTTATCCATAAGTCAATTAAGTGATAACGGTTATGATGTAATCTTTAATCAAAAAACATGTAAAGCCATAAATCAAAACAATGGTTCTGTCCTATTCACTGGCAAGAGGAAAAACAATATCTATAAAATCAATCTTTCTGATTTAAAAGAACAAAATGTGAAATGTCTGATGTCTGTTCACGAAGAGAAATGGGTATGGCATAGACGCTTGGGCCACATTAGCATGAGAAAATTATCTCAGCTAAATAAACTCGAGATAGTCAGAGGTCTACCTAAGCTGAATTTTTCTTCAGATGCTCTATGTGAAGCTTGTCAGAAAGGAAAATTTTCAAAAACATCTTTCAAAAAGAAAAATATTGTTACTACCTCTAAGCCTCTGGAACTTCTTCACATTGATTTATTTGGTCATGTGAAAACAGCATCAGTCAATGGAAAGAAGTATGGACTAGTCATTGTTGATGATTTCAGTCGCTGGACATGGGTAAAATTCCTAAAGCACAAGAGTGAGTCTCACTCTGTATTTACCAGTTTCTGCTCCAAAGTGCAAAAAGAATTTGACTCTAAAATTATCAAAGTCAGAAGTGATCATGGTGGGGAATTTGAAAATAAATTTTTTGAGGAATTATTTGACTCCAATGGAATATCCCATGATTTCTCCTGCCCTAGAACTCCACAACAAAATGGAGTTGTAGAGAGGAAGAATAGGACACTCCAAGAGATGGCCAGAACCATGATCAACGAGACAAATATGGCTAAGCACTTTTGGGCTGAAGCTGTAAATACAGCGTGTTACATTCAGAATAGAATCTCCATAAGACCTATTCTGGACAAGACTCCCTATGAATTGTGTAAAGGAAGAAAACCAAACATTTCATATTTTCATCCCTTTGGATGTTCCTGCTTTATTTTAAATACTAAAGAACATCTAAACAAGTTTGATTCCAAAGCACAAAAAGGTATTATGTTAGGATACTCAGAACGCTCTAAAGGCTATAGAGTATACAATACAGAAACCAAAATTGTGGAATAATTAATTCATGTCAGATTTGATGATAAGCTTGACCCTGAAAAGTCAAAGCTAGTTGAAAAACTTGCAGATTTGGAAATCACACTTGCAGGTTCTGACGAAAAGACTAAGACCCCAGAAGCAAGTGCCACTCAAATTTCAGAAGGAACTAATTCACCAGCAATCCCTAAGAAAGCTAAGAGTCGCCTCAACATATCTGAAGAGTTGATTCTGGGAAATAAGGACGAACCTATACGAACTAGGTCCTCCTTCAAGACCTCTGAAGAATCTCCTCTAGGACTTGTATCTCTGATAGAACCCACTTCTTGTGATGAGGCACTTCAAGATAACGACTGGGTTCTAGCCATGCAAGAAGAGCTAGATCATTTTACTAAGAACGACGTCTGGGATCTTGTTCCTAAGCCCAGAGGCACTCACGTTATCGGAACCAGATGGGTGTTCAGAAACAAGCTGAATGAGAAAGGAGAAGTCGTCAGAAACAAAGCTCGTCTGGTTGCTCAAGGTTACAGTCAACAAGAAGGTATTGACTACAATGAAACCTTTGCTCCAGTCGCCAGGTTAGAATCTATTCGCCTTCTTGTATCTTTCGCTATAAATCACTCTATCAAATGGATGTCAAGAGCGCATTCCTTAATGGTTATATATCAGAAGAAATGTATGTCAACCAACCTCCAGGTTTTGAAAATCCAAACTTTCCAAAACATGTTTTTAAACTTAATAAATCTTTATATGGACTTAAACAAGCTCCCAGTGCTTGGTATGAACGTTTAAGTAATTTTCTTCTGGAACATAATTTTATCAGAGGGAAAGTTGACTCCACACTCTTCTGTAAAAACATTAATAATGATCTCATAATATGCCAGATATACGTTGATGATATCATTTTTGGTTCAGCTAACTCCTCTGTATGTCAAGAATTTTCTGAGTTAATGCAGGCAGAATTTGAAATGAGCTTAATGCAAGAACTAAAGTTCTTCCTAGGAATTCAAATAAATCGAACTTCAGAAGTCACGTACATTCATTAAAACAAATACATAAAATACATTCTGAAGAAATTTGATATGGCTGAATGCAATTCTGCAAAGACTCCCATGCATCCAACTTGCATTCTTGAAAAAGAAGAAATCAGTAAAAAGGTTTGTCAGAAGCTCTATCGTGGTATGATAGGCTCCCTTCTCTATCTGACGGCTACTCGCCCTGATATTCTATTCAGTGTTTGTCTGTGTGCCAGATTTCAATCTGATCCTAGAGAAACTCACTTAACAGCAGTTAAGAGAACTCTCAAATATCTGAAAGGAACTCTTAACCTAGGCCTGATGTATGAGAAAACATCAGAGTACAGACTATCTGGTTTTTGTGATGCAGATTACGCAGGAGATAGATTGGAACGAAAAAGCACTTCTGGAAATTGTCAGCTTTTGGGAAACAATCTGATATCCTGGGCCAGCAAAAGACAATCAACCATAGCCCTGTCCACCGCAGAAGCCGAATACATCTCAGCATCACTATGCACTACTCAGATGCTCTGGATGAAGAATCAGTTAGAGGATCTGCAAATCTTCGAGAGTAACATTCCTATCTTTTGTGATAATACTGCTGCCATTTATTTAAGTAAGAATCCCATTTTACACTCCAGTGCCAAGCACATTGAAATAAAACATCATTTTATCAGAGACTATGTTCAGAAAGGGGTAGTAACATTGAAATTCATTGATACAGATCATCAATGGGCAGATATCTTTACTATACCCTTAGCTGAAGATAAATTCCTTTTTATCTTAGAAAATCTGAACATTCAAAACTGCCCTGAATAAAATGTGCCTCTGAAGTTGTTAAATGGGACTCTGATGTAAACACAATGGATTCTGCCTCTGACTCTGATACTTCTACCAAGTTAGAAGTTATCTGAGTTAGAAATCTCCAGGAACCAATCTTTTGGTATTCCTGAAGATCAGATAAAGCAAACACGTGGAGTACCTTGCGTCTGACCTTGGAACTTCGAGATAGCTGTCTAGCAGTAATCATGGAATAGACTCTTGAGATCTCCTCGAGCAGTGTGCTGACTGTTGGGATTAGACATCATTTATGAGCTATAATCATTTTCCCCTCTAAACGTGCTAACTTGGTTTTTGTGCTAAACTCTGATTTGTGTGTCGTTTTGCATGTGCCCTAATTTGGGTATTTAAACACATTCATTTTATACATTGCACACTCTTCACTCTCACGCACTCTTTAAACCTCAGTCTTCTCAAGGCATTTCTGCAAGCAGTTTTCATCTTCTTCTCAGTTCATCAACAACACCATGAATGCTCAACAACAAGCAGTGTATAACTTCTCTCAACAAATGAGTTCAAGCGAACAAGTTCAAAGCACAAGCAACCCTACTCCAACGGTTACAGGCGTAGTTACAACACCAATCTACAAGGAGCCTCGCATTCTCGATCGTGAGCCTCATATTCATCTTGCAACGCCCTTTGATAATCTGGAAGTTTTATGTGAATCCTTGGTGGACTTTGATAATATGAAAAGGAATGACATAGACCTCACTGAAGAACTTCACAAACAAGGTTGGGAAAACTACTTTCAACGTCTCTACGATCCAGTTTACCCAAATCTTGTGAAAGAATTCTGGAGATTTGTTGATGCTGATGATCACTTCATTGTCTCATATGTTCTGGGAGTCAAGATAGTGATAACTGAGAAGTCCATCGCTGCTCTTCTGAGCATGGAGAAAGATGGAGGCAGAAGAATCTACAACATCAACCCTAGGGCAAAATACATATCTCAAGAAATCAATCCAACAATCTTCAAGCAAAACACAGAAGGAAATCCCTCCAAGAACAAGGAACTACTTCAGAACCTCCAGGTTTGGCTGAAGATCATTCTGGGTGCCATCCATCACCGCCCAGCGTCAAACTCCTCAGATTACATCAACACAGATCAGAAATGTATTCTGTACTGCATTCACAAGGGTCTGAAGCTATGCCTTCCAGCACTTCTCTTCAAGTACCTCAGAGACTCCGTACGAGATACCAGAAATCATATGAAGCCCGGAACTTACATCCCTCTGGGAAGACTCATCTCAGATGTACTGATAGAAAGTGGTCTCGTGGACCATTTGGTAAAGCTCAAGCTCATGGAGGACATGGCAATCGACACTGGAAAGCCTCTGAACTCCAAAAATCTGAAGAGCATGGGGATTCTGGATAAGGTCAACGTTAGATCTACTCTGGACACTTCTTGGGATGCTTTAAAAGATCAGAGGAAAATTCCCCATGGTCTATATCTGTTCTCAAAGGAAGAACCCCGAGATGCAATTCTCTTTTATCTATAAAGTCTGAAGGACGAAGGAGTGGATTTCTCAGACTTCCACTTAAGCGATCTACCAGATAAATCTCCGAACTTCATGAGGCATAAAAGAGGTCCCTCTGAGAAGACATTGCAGGCGAAGAAAGCAAAACTAGGAGAATCCTCCGGATCAAGACCTCCAGCACCTCTGCATGAGCCTTCTGGTAAGTCTGTCTCTCCTACTCCCTCTGCACAAACACAACAAATTGCTTCTTATATCTCTCAACCAACTCCCATATACACTCAATCTGAAACCCCTCCTTCAACCACCAGAACCTCTCAACCACTCCCAAAATTCAACCTTACCACTACCTCCTTACCCCTATCTGAAGCTGAAAGGATGAATGAAACCACCTCTTTATCTTCTTCCCCTGAATCACCCCCTACTTCATCATCTCATCTGACACAGAATTCTCTGACCCCTCTTCTCCCACTCTAGCCCAACTTCAGACTCAGAACCTTGTCTCACAACAACCACAACAATCTCCACTTGAACCTGAAGTAACCTCACCACCCACAGAACAACCAAACTTAACACCATCTGACGTTCAACCCTCTGACCTAAACACTTCTGACACACTCCCACCAAACACTTCCGCTGAACCACAAACTCTCAACCTAAGCCCTCCCACTTCTTCACCTATACCATCTGAACCACAAAACTCCCTACCAACCCTAGAGGAAGCAATTATGTTGTTTGCAGGAGCATCAGTTGACAAGGTCAAGTCTCTGACCATCAACTCTGGCATCAGTGATGATCCTTCCTCTGTTAGGACACACTGGAACAAAGTTATTGGCTGGATGACCTCTGAGGCCTTCAAGCTGAAGAACCTCTCTGAGCAAGTCAGAAATGACTTCATCAGACACGCTGAGGCAAGACTATAGGAGCGCTTAGCCAGAGAGGCTGAGGAACAAGGAAGAAGGGAAGCAGAAGAAAAAGCAAGACAAGAAGAAATTCAAAGGGTTAAGGAAGCTGAAGCCAAAGCTCTAGCTGACGCTGCTGCTGCTGAAGCTGAAGCTAAAGCCGCTGCTGAAGCTGAAGCTCTCCGTGCTGAAGAACAGAATGCTTTGACTCAGGGGGAGTCCTCTACTTTCGTCCCTCTGGTTCTCAAGACTCTTGAAGAACTCCAGAAGGAGCAGAAGGAAGTTCGTGCCAGATTGGATCAACAGGACTCAGTCAACGTCAACATCCAGAACCTGCTGACCCAACTGCTTCAGAGGATGCCTCCACCTCCCAACCCTTAGGCACCTAGGATTTTTTTCTTTTGCTGATTTGCTTGTTGCTATCTGTTTCTGCATGTTTTTGCTTAATATCTATATATCTCTCTCTCTCTCTCTCTCTCTCTCTCTCTCTCTCTCTATATATATATATATATATATATATATATATATATATATATATATATATTTGTCCTTTATTTTTTGCTAAGTCTTTTTGATTCTGACAAAAAGGGGGAGAAATAAAACAGCTCTGATGAAACCGTATCTAAATCCTTTAGTACTCTGCAAACATTTTACTCAATAAAATCTATCTAATCCTTTTTGACTCAAATATTTGCAGAAGAGTATCTAGAAACATCATAGCATGGAAGCTCTGGTAAGAACTCCTGAACTCCAAGGTTTATCTCAGGGGGAGCTCACTTCTATCTGATATAATAAATTCTTATCTCTGAATGTTTCATCTAAAAAATAAGTTTGTTTTGTCATCATCAAAAAGGGGGAGATTGTAAGAACAAAATTGGTTCTACAATAGAATCCAGGATTTTGATGATAACAATGGATGAAACCAAAAATGGCACCCTAACGAAATTTCTCTAAGTGTGCAGGACTCTAAACAAGAACAAAGGAATCTGATCGTTTTACCAGAAACAAACTCCATCAGATACAAAGAACTAGAAGATCAGAAGAAGAAGTACGCTCTAGAAGTTCTGACTCTGAGAAAACCAGGACAGCAGAATACCAGAAGCTCTAAACTTCCTCTGGAAATCAACTCTGATGATCTAAAAGACCAGAACCCTTAGAAGCTTTGATGTAACTTCAACGTACTCTCAGATTGACAGAGATAACGAAGACTCTAATAAAGGTTCCCCAAATCTAGAAAGAGTAACGGAAACAACAACTTCAAATGGAAAGAAAGTATATTTGGAAAGAAGTTATTCAGGGAGACAATTTGGTTATGGCAAGAAACACAGAAGTAATGGCATTAAATACTCATCAAAGACAAATATTCTGCCATCACTCCAACGGTCCTTTCACCACTATATAAAGGACAACATACTTCAGTGAGAGACACACCTGAACACACAGAAATTCTCTACTCTCTCTCTTAGTTTTTTCACGAGCTGTTGCTCATACGTGAAAACACTTGCTTGCTATACTTGCTGTAATATTTGCTTACTTTTAGAAGCACTTTAGATTATAATTCTTTTTGATAAAATTGATTTTGTTCCTCAAGTGACTCTGCGTAGTCTGTATACTTGGGAGGACTAAGAGATCCTTCTCTTAGACGTTTGGTTGTAACAATCTTTCTAGATTAGTGGATTAAGTCCTTTTTGAAGGCGAAATCACCTTGGCCGGGTGGACTGGAATAACTTTGTGTTATAAGCGAACCAATATAAAATTCTGTGTGATCTTACTTTGCAAAAGCACTTATTTTCCAAAACAATTCAAACCCCCCTTTCTTGTTTTTCTCACCTTCAATGATAACTCTGTTTAACTCTCCACAACAAAGAAGGAAACTACCTCGCACATACGCAAGGCAAACGCCATCAAACCAATCTCTCTAAGCGTGCTGCTCGTGAAGCTAAAGATGCTCCCACTCAACCTCAACCTCATAAGCGGAAGCTTAACCTTAAGAAAACTGGTATGAAACCCTTAATTCTTGTTTGTTTTGTTTATTTGGTAATTGGAATGTATAATTCAATATATTTTGTTTGTTTGCAGTTAAGATTGGTCATCCTGGGTACCGTGTAACTAAACAATTTGATCCTGACACTAAGCAAAGATCACTCGTTTTTCAGGTTTTTCTTGGTTTCTTAACCCAAAAATATATTCTTTTAAGTTTAAATGTATATTGAATTATAGGTAAAAATTGTTTAAATACCTTATTGGTACAATTAAATAGACAAGAGGATTGTAAGAGCAATTTAGCTTAAATTATACATATAAGCTCTGAGGCACTGGCTGAAAATAATAGGCGTGTCTGTGTCGGTGTTGTTTCCATGTTTGTGTCTGTGCTTCATAGCATATAAGTTAGAACCTTTTAGTTCTTAGATTTTAATGGTTATATAGTTCTAACCAATTTTGGGAAAACTTGGAGGATTAGGAGTAATGATAACATACAAAAAGATATAGGAATAAGAGGATTGTGAATGGAAGTGTTAGACAGAAAATTAGGGCAGCGCAGAGTATATTAGTAGAAAATTTGATGGGTTGAGTCTCATAATAGTTGGGTTGTTTGGGTATGTGTTGACTCTTAGAAATGACAGTGGAGTAGTTTGGATAAAAAATACTAGTATATAACTGCATATACTAGGGGAACAGGCAGGGACACCAGGTATACTATAGGTCACACCATTAAGAGGGATTTGGATTGAAATGGTTTGTAATTAGGCACAATTTATTTATGATATGACATTATGATGTGATGATGTTGCTTATTCCATGTATACGACTCAGCGAGAAACGGGTCTGGTGGTGATGGTGGTTGTTATCAATTACACTTCTTCTTGTGGGTATTAGGGTATAAAGAATGTTATGATAGGAGTGAAACTGTTAGGTAGAAAATCAGGGCAGCACTGTTGTGGAAAAGATGGTGGAGTTGTATATTGGTTGGTTTATTTGGGTATGTGGGGAGAAGACTTGTAGAAACATTAGTGTGGAGAATAAATTAGATGAAGGATCATACAAAAATTAGATGAAGTTGCATATTGGTTGATTTTAAATGGTTAGTCTTTGAACACAGTTCATTATAGGACATTATGATCATGATGCTGCTTAGCCCATATATTCGACCATGTGCAAAAAGATTGTGGTGGCGGTGGTTATTGATGTCAATAAACTTCTCCTCGTGACTTTCTCAACATTGAATTGTTCTAACATTGTGATATATGATAGATTGATAGTAATCTAATTTCTTTGAAAATTTCTATTGATGCAGATTGAACATCCTGAGATTGAAGACCTTGCAAAGCCTAGGCATCGATTTATGTCCTCCTATGAGCAGGTAAACTGTTAAGGCAAAGTTGTCAAATTATTTGTTGCATGTAGGCCATCTTTTAACATTTCTGTTTTTGTGTGTATATAGGGTGCAACCATTTGATAAAAGATATCAGTATCTCTTGTTTGCAGCTGAACCATATGAAACAATTTCTTTCAACGTAAATAATTTCTCTAGTTTATTATTTGTCGTGTCTAAGTCCTCGAATACGTTTGTTGAGCTGTGGAAGTTTATTTGTTTGTACTTGTTAATCTACATTTTCAGGTCCCTAGCACAGAGATTGACAAGTCCACGCCAAAGTTTTTCTCGCATTGGGACCCAGATTCCAAGATGTTTACGGTCGGTATATTTAATCCTCTTAAATATCCATGAGGTAAAAGTTTGTCCATCCAAGGGTACATATTTTGTGTGATTGTGAAAGTTAATAATTCATGCATATGTATCATCCAAGCAAAACCATAAACTTTTCAAAAGAAAAAGAATGCTCAGTGTGTTCTTGAAGAACTTTTTTGTAGATAAAACATCTTTTGATGATTTTTTTTTCTTGATATCAAAATATGCTAATTAAAACGCACTTAATCTTTAGACATCATAGAACCAGTTTGACCGGTTATATCAAAATCTTTGCATTTTAATTGTTTTCCCTTGTACAAACTAATGATTCAAACAAGTAGTTAATTGTGGAACTACGATGAGTATTTCCATCCTTTCATGCATTCTCTTTGTTCCTTTTGGTTGTGACATGCATGCATTGTTGATATTTTATTTCCACTAGCAGCTACTGACTCCAGAACTGTTGCTATGTCTGCAACTGCAGTTGTATTTTAAAATCAAACCACTAGAGGTAACCAAACCACAGCCACCTGCATCTACTCCCAATGGCACCACAGCACCCGGTGTTCCTCCAAGGCCAGTACCCCTAGCATCACAAGCTCCATTACCACCACCACCACCTCCTCCCCAAGGGCTGCCTCCTGGCGCACCTTTGGGGAATCCTCCTCGAGCCCCTCCACCTCCAATGTCAGGATCAATGCCTCCACCACCTCCTATGTCTGCAAATGGTCCCAGACCTGTACCCGGTGCAATGCCGCCTCTTCCACCTCCAGCTCCCCTTGGCGCTCGACCTCCATCAATGCCACCTCCGCGTCCTTGAGGGAATCCTCCGACTCAGTCACATGACCTACCCAGTCCGCATGGCAGTATGCTGATCAGTATCGTGTGTTAAATAGTTGTAGTTGGACGCGCCTTATCCACTGGGTCTCAGTATATTTGTTATGTCAGATGCTAGTTTTCATAAACAATACCCCAAATTGGCAATACATTGTTTATTGCATCTCATTTTTTCAACTTACAAATTTATACATTTGATTTGCAGTATCAAGTTGTTTGGTATTTAATGTTTATGTTAACCATCTTTCACTAAACGTGGTTCTCCAATCCCAAGGTATAGATGGAAATGTTTTGGTTTGTACCGTAGCACAAGAACATCCATAGGCATCCGTGATAATTAATGTAATAACATTGTTGCTTTATCATTATTTGCTTAAATATTTTGTGCATCATCTTCATCAACCAAAGTTGTTTAGAACTTCAATTGTATTAGTATGTCGATTTGAAGGAAAGGGTAAAACTGCGAATCAAATATTGTCAATATGATCACATATCAGTTCTAGACTTCGTCTTCCAAAGATTTCATTATAAAATCACCAAAGTTACATGAATAGATGTTCATGTTTTTTTACCTCTAACATGTGTACACATGAAAAAACACAAATTGTTACGTGTAAAAGAAAATATCCAGATAAATCACACTAGCATATAGTAAAACATTGAAAAGTAGGAATAATTTAATTTAGATTGATCCAATCTAAAAATTGTTTAAATGACAATGTACAAAAGCAAGCAATTGCTTTTATTCTTATGCATAACTCTAATACATCACACAGCTCAATGCATTATGCACCATTAGGAACACAATATCATCATATACTCATACATATATGAAAATGGTGTCTGCAAAGGTGGTACAAAGATAGCTAATTTTCTATAAAAGTTCAGAACAAAAACTGATAAGATAAGAAAACATAGAAAAAGCAGATGCTTCTTATTCACGAGCAACAACAAGCACTTGTTTACCAACATTGCGATCACTAAAAAGGCCAACCAAAGCTGCAGGACCATTCTCAAGACCCTCAGTTATATCTTCCACATACACAATTTTCTCCTCTCTGATATGAGGGAGGACAAACTCCAAGAATTTCGGGTTGACGACATATACTACATAATCTTATCATTTTATCAGTTGTATCCATTTTTGTTCTAATACGCGTGTTGTTTGGCCGTCCATTTTTCTTTCTTCGCATCTTATCGTTGTGCCAAACTATGTCCCCTTGATATGGAGGCCAATATTCCTCCATTGCTAGCACTGAGAAGCTTTTGTCATAGACATTCATGACGGTAATGACTTTGTAAACATCAGATAGATGGTTGTAACCGTCCCGACAAGTATGTGTGCATGCCGCAATGACATAGGAGCAAGGAATACAGAAGACCTAAAACTTACCACAGTCGCACCAACTTCTGTTTAGTCTGACAACATAGGATAAATTTGATCTCCTCTCATTGTAATCCATTATTTCCTATACATTGGAATTTTACCTATGACGGTCAAAGATTATAAATATGTGTGTGTTACCGATCATTGAATAATTGACCTGACACTAACACTACACTCCATCTTTTGCCTCTGATTACGAAGGTCGATGCCAACCTAAAATAGGTTGTTCTGATCAATGCGGTTATTGGTAGATCTCTAATGCCTTTGAATACATCGTTTATGCATTCCACAAGGTTTGTTGTCATGTGGCCTCATCGACATCCTCTATCAAATGCCCTTGTCCACTACTCTAATGGTATGTTATCCGTCCACCTTCTTGCATCTGCATTTGACAATCTAATTTTATCACGGTAATGTTGAAATGACGACTGAGTTAGAGCATACCCTGCATTCACCACTTTTTTGCGAAGGTTCTTGTCTTTGATTGCACGCATGAAGTTTTGTGCGATATGTCTAATACAATTGACATGGGTAGAAGGATAATTATGTCATCCGTTATCATGGTTATTGTAAGCACTCTCAATAGCAACATGTCTATTTGAAATCAAACAGAGATTGACTTGTGGAGCGACATGTGTTTTGAGATGACTAAGGAAGAAACCCCAACCACCAACGGTTTCACCTTCAACCATAGCAAAGACAATGAGAAAGACATTATTGTTGTCGTCTTGTGCAACAACCATAAGCAAAGTGCCATTGTATTTTTCGTATAACCATCTTCCATCAATTTGAATAATAGGTTTGCAGAATGCAAAATCTTTGATGCATGGTTGAAACGTCCAAAAGAGGCGGTGAAAAATTCTATTTCCAGCAACACAAGTTCCGTTTGGCGTAAATGCTGACAATGTCTCCATAATTGCAACAATCCCTGATGCATGTGTTTTAAGTGCCCATAGAAACCGTGGCAATTCTTTGTGTGAATCCTCTCAGTTGCCAAATACCTATTCAACAGTCTTTGTCCTTGCAATCTACGCTTTCTTGTAAGAGGGAGTATAATTATATCGTGTGACGATATGAGATATTACTATACTCACCTTCACTGATGGGTCTTTGTTGACAAGTGACAAAATGTCTTGACATATCAATTCAACGCTTAATTTCCAGTGATCTTGTACAACATTAGTGGCAATGCAACTGTGAGATGGGTCTACAGAAGCTATCTCCCAAGAATCACTTCTCTTCATATGAGACACAACCAACTGAAACTTGCAAAGGATGTTACATCAATCGATGACATACCTTCTCGAATCAGTGCATTTCACAGTGAAATCAGCAGAGTTATCCATGTGAATTCTTTTGATAGCTCACACACATTCTTCTTTAGTGCGGAACATGTCTCTCACTTTTAACTCACCCTCTCACCGTGGATACAGGTTGTAAAAAACATTGTCGGATGTGTCATTGTCATGCAAGTCCATGTTTGTCATATGTTGAGGCAAATTATATACATGACTTAGAGGTAATGGCGTTGGATGGTCATCATCTTCAATGTTATTGTATAATATATGATCGACTTGTGTCTCAATTTCTTCTTCTTCATCATCAACGACGTTGACTTCTACTTCTACTTCTAGGTCGGCTTCATCTGAGTCTTCTGAATCAAATTCACCAGATTCAGCTTGATTAGTTATTTGAGATTGTTGAGATTGTATACTTTGTTAGGGATTAATATATAACTCAATAGAGTTGCAACCAAATTGTTCGTGACTAACAAACATATATTCAACATTTTCATCGTCTCGCACCTTTAGCGGGTAAAATTTACATTGTTTGTTTTCGAAATAAATTGGATCCTGGTACATGATTTGTGACAGAAGACAAGATCCTAGACATGATTCTATTCGTTTTTTCTAATGCAAGAAATTTGAATCTCCCTTTATTGTAAATCAGATGGTTTCAGTGTTTCAAAAACTAAACTCGTATACATCACACTCATATGTCTCACCGTTGCAGTGAGCATTGATAATATATTTGGGTGCATATGTCATAGTATGACAATGAAGTTGTGTAGGTTTGATAATGAATTTGTGTTAGTTTGAGTAAGAGTACGAATTTGTGTTGGTATGAGGAAGAGTATTAATAAAAGAACGTGACATGATCATACATGCAAGACCTAGAGCCAATCCATGTTAAAACATAACACCTATGACTATATTAATAGTTAGACTATAATAATGGTTAAAATCTACAAGAATCCCCGGAAATGGCGCCAATTTGATCCGCTGCCGCACACGGGTCAAAACGAGTAATTAGAAAACTGTAGTTTAGCGGAAGCGACAACTCGAGTATCGTATCGCAAGGATTCTTGTATTATTATTAACTTAATGAAATCTATTTAGGGGGATTTATGTTTAGTAGTCGATTTAGAAAACAAAGCAAAAAAAATGATTAAAATAAGAGATTATAAAATAAGCCAATCTACTGTTTTCGGTTTTCGGCTAATCACTGGTTTTTACCTACCAATTCCCTAAGCGGCTTCGATCTCTATTCGATTGACAAGCGCAATAGATATATGACATATTTATATTCCTATATTCCGAATTAAGCAAATGGATAAATACAATTGTGAGTTAAGCAAACACGATTTACAAACGCAATTTAACGACAAAGTGACGAAAACGACGATTAATAGTTGGGAATGCAATCATACGAATTTAATCAAAATCATTCCATAAAATACAGATTAAGCAAATGAAATTTCATAGAATAGAATTGAAAGAGAACGAAATTAAATTGATAGAATAAAAACCTCAAAGCCTTGGAAATTCAGTTACAGCAGATTGACTCTAGGAGATTAGTTCCTTTTCATGATCGCACAAAAGCAAAAAGTTGTCGTGAATAATATGTATTTGCTACAGTACCACGACTGCCCTTTTAAACAGAATAAGGATTTCACTAATAATTCAAACTGGGTCGGAAAACCTAAATTCGGCCCAACAAATGGCCAAAAAGAAAATATTTCCTAAAGTACGAAACTTAAACAAATTAATTGAGACGTCTGCACTCCGAATCAACTTTTGGCTTCAACATAAAAGTTGTAGCTCTTTCTCTTATCTTTTCAACGCATGTCAGAACTTGCAAAATGCATCCCGTAGCTCAAGTTATGATCCGAACAGTGGACATATATCAAATAACTGCTAAAACTGAAAATAGCAAATGAAAATAGATTTAAGGCAACCATGAACTTAAATCTAAAAACATAATAAAATAGTAAGATAAGCAAAATAAACTAGATAAATGCCCAAGTACAATAATAGAAGAATCTGCATCAAAATGCACTGATCAAATTCCCCCACACTTGAACTTTTGCACTCTGAGCAAAATTACAATTTCAAAACAAAAGGAAAGAAAACAGAGCATGCACTTCCAAAAGTTTTCAAGATACAAGGTATAAGCATAATTCTAAGTCTAAGCCTCAAGAATATGGTGTTAGTAAGCAACTTTTTGTGACATTCAAAGTAGATAGAAAAACAGA
Source organism: Lathyrus oleraceus (assembly GCF_024323335.1). Classification (NCBI taxonomy): domain Eukaryota; kingdom Viridiplantae; phylum Streptophyta; class Magnoliopsida; order Fabales; family Fabaceae; genus Lathyrus; species Lathyrus oleraceus. The sequence goes on from NC_066579.1 coordinate 107,942,301, forward strand.
TTACCCAAAAGTACATCAACAACAATAAGATCCTCACAGGATATAATTCACTCAACTCTCAAGTGTTTAGATTAACTGTTTACACTCAAAGCACAACATGAAAATTAGTACTACCATAAGCTTGAAAGGACTCTAACATCCATAGTTGAAATACATGCACACAAAGATCGAAAGGACTTTTATTTGGTTGTAACGTGGCCAAGGTAAGGGTGAGATAAATCCCAAGGGGTACTAGGCTAAAATTCAAAGAGATAAAAGAGACTTGAAAGAAACTGCGGGAGTTGAATTTACAAAATATTCCATTCACTTGAACAACTCTATAGCAATTGTTTTCTCTTCTCCTTCCTCTTTTTATTCATTTTTTTTGAAGGAGTATGTATTGAAATATTACAAACATAATTCCTTTTTTTTCTTCCTCTTAGCCTTCTATTTTTTTCTTCCTCTTATCCTTCTATTTTTTCATTCCTTTTTTTTTTCTTTTCTATATTTTTTTATTTTTTTGCCAACTTCTGAAATATTACAAACATAATTATTCAACCCCACACAACTCCAAACAAGATTCTTTCAACCCTTTGAATATGGTGATAACATTATTTTTCACTTCTCGGCTTGTAATGAGTTTTAAACAAAAAAGGGAGAATAGGCTCAAGGAGATTTCAAACAAGGGATGAAATTATTTCAGGGTTGGCTTTTTGGCTAACTGGCTAAAAAAAAAAATTTGCCTTTATCATATCAGTGTGCACAAGTAAACAACAACATCAAGAAGAGTCAATTCAAGTTCTAGAGACTAATAGACATGAGCGAATCATAAAAGAAAGAAAGAGATGGGTTTTTTTTATGTTATCCATATAAGGCTCAAAGTTCACCAGGGTTAATGATCTACTGTTAAAGATATACAATTTAGAGTTTAGTCATACCTATCATACTAAAAATGCACAACAAATTTTTCACATCACACCACAAGACTTTAGTCAAGAGAACTAAGAAAAATACTCATACTTATAACTCAAAAACCAAAGGAAAAAGGATTTTTTTTAAGAAAGCAAACAAAAACCAAAACAGCGAAAAAATGAAAACAAAACAAATAAATGGTTCCCTCCCCCACACTTAAAACATACATTGTCCTCAATGAAATAACATAAATATAAAATAAGAGTGAGAGAAAGGAAAGAACACACCCGAGGAGTCAAGGCGGATAAATGATCGCATAAGCAGCCTTCCCCAAAGAGAGCTCTTCTACAGTCTCTTCTTCCAAAGTCGGGTTCTCATGGAGTAGCTTTGGCGAGTGTCCATTGACCTTGAGATTTTGATTAGTGCATTTATCTTGTATTCCAGGATCAAAAAAGTATCTTCGATAAGTAAAAGTGTTGAATGAGCACGTGAATGTGATCTCCTTTTTCACAAAATCAAGAATTAAAGGATTACGGGGCTGCCTCACTACTTTTGTTTCATCTTTAAGTGAGATCCTATGCATACATATGGATGAGCTAATATCACGAGTGTCAGCCAAGGTCCATCCAATTCCCTTCTTATATTTCTGATTAAGTTGAAGCTTTGATGAATAATATGAATCCTCAGGAAGTGGTTTAGGCTCTAAAGAATGTGGTTGTTCAACGCATGGTATGTTTGGGGCAGCCGGAATGTCAAGAGCTTCAGCCATATAAACAACTTCGTTTATACTATCACCCTGCAAGGCAATATCAATCTCAACACAAACAACACAAAGGTTAGTGTCAGTACAATCATCACATGAATAAACATCATCAAACTCAGTAATATTTTTGGTATTTTGGTTAGTGAAATGATATAATACAAGTATGATATAATCACAAAGTGATTGGTGATCTCTCCCAAAACCAACCCAATGAAAGAGGGGTAAGGGGGATGCCAAGACATGATCCCAATGCTTATGCTTATGATGAAATGCATGAAGGGTCTTAGGGTCAAAATTGGGGTCTTACAACTAACAAATAAAATATGAGTGAACACAAATGGATTTAAGTAAAACATGCACATTTATTTCATTATTATTATCATCTGAAAATCAGACAAGCTTTACAAATGAACAACATATGACAAACAAGAAAATATTACAAATGTGGCATGATTGAACAATATGATATTGCTAGCCTTGATACTCCTCTGAAGAGGTAACCGAATCTGAGAAATCTTCACCACTAACTACATTCACAACTTGTCCACGGTGATTTGGAAACGGATATGTTATGACATTGGGCCCTGCCTTAGAGAATAACTAGACCTTCTGATTAATCAATTCTTGTACTCTGGATTTGAGAGGACCACAATCCTTGGTACAATATCCTATATGCTCGATATGGTAGGTACACGAGGCATTAGGATTATGCTTTGCATGATAAGGGAAAGTGGCAGGCAGGATCTCCATTGGCATAATTGCCCCTTGCTGAACAAGATACGAGAGTAATTGAGCATATGACACAGGGATTGGGTCACGTTGAGGACGCTTTCTATCATAACGCCTGCCCTGACCTTGACTCTAGTTTCTGTTATCTTATAGAGGTCGTTGATTCTGCGAAGCTGGAGCTTGTTGAGGCTGCTGATAATGAGGTTGGTATGCAGGTTGCTGATATTCAGCAACAGTAATGTACAGATAAGGATAGTATGGTATGTAAGCCATAGGTGCTTGAACTTAAGGGTATACATTTGTTATCACGTAAGTTTCCTCATCCTTTTTCTTCTTAGAAAATACCCGAGATTTCTTAACCACTGGCTAGTTATCAACACTAGCAATCTTTCATGTTTTCAGTCAATTCTCGATACGTTCTCCAATGGTTACTATGTCAAAAAAGTTGGACGACGAGCTACCAACCATCTTCTCATAATACATACCTTAAAGAGTTATCATGCAAATATCAACGAATTATTTGAGATGTCTAAACTCGAACCAGCTTTTGACTTCAACATAAAAGTTATAGCTCTTTCTCTTAGCTTTCCAACACATGTTATAACTTTCAAAATGGCATCCCGTAGCTCAAGTTATGATTTGAACAGTGGACAGGTATCAAATAACCGCTAAAACTGAAAATAGAAAATGAAAATAGATTAAAGGCAAACATGAACTTAAATCTAAAAACATAATAAAATAGTAAAATAAGCAAAATAAACTAGATAAATGCCTAAGTATAATTATATAAGAATGTGCATCAAAATGCACTGATCACGGATCGTAGAACTGAACCAACACACTCAAAAGTCCTTCAACCACATCAGCAGATAAGATAGACAGAAGCTTCCCATAGTGCAATAAGGAAATCAAAGCTTTCGTAGTTCATCCCACTAGGGCTGAAAGAAAGGTGATTAAATAGGTGAGAGAATAATGATTGATTGAAATAAAAGAGTGGAAAGTACTTGATAGTTATTTGGTAAGAATTATACTAAAGTCTATGAGTAAAGGCGAATACGATAAGCAACGGGCCAAATGTCCTGCACCCAAACATATCCATGATTAGTGTAGGAAAGCTCCAGTCTCATTCCTTCTTTACTACTTAAGGCTTGTGACATGTAATTCTCATCCTAACTTTTAAGTTGGTGAAGGAGAATCTGTTATTGTGTAATGATGAAGACTTTATCAATTGTTCGATTCGAATTTCACTAAAGTCTATGAATGGAGGTGAATACAATGAGCAACTGGGTCAAGCGTCCCGTGCCTAAAGATATTCAGAATGGGGGTAGGAATTCTCCAGTCCCATTCCTTCTCTATCGCTTAAGGCTCGTATCGTACAACATGAATCATGATTGATAAGTTGTTTGGTGTAGTCTTTTGTTTGTTGCATTGCTTTGTGAAGAGAGAGACATGCCAATCATATGATTTGAATTTTGATAAAGTCTAGGAATAGAGGAGAATATAATGAGCGTCTGGGTAATCCGTCCCATACCCAAAGATATTCAGAATGGGGGTAGGAATTCTCCAATCTCATTCCTTCTCTATTACTTAAGGCTCATGTCACACAATTCTAGCTTTGATTTAACAAGATCTTGAAGATGCCACCTTTGATGTGCTTTGTATTATCCACCGCTTGGTATGACTGAGGATACCTTAATTGAGAATCTGACTTGAGGCCTCGAGCTCCACAGCTTACAGAAAAAGTCTTATTAAGTGACCAAGGGTCTTTTGGTCACTCAAATTAGACGGTGGGATTATACAATATCGAAGGATTTAATTGATCAAAATTTCTTTTGATCAACTTGAATAAAAGGGTTTGATTTGATTGGAAAAATAAGATTAATCCTAATTTAATGGTTAGAATTAATCAAACTAGTTTAAGGGGTCATTTATTAGGTTAGTCATGGTTTGATTAAAATTCTAAGTCATAGTTAATCCTAAGGGAATATGGAAACGAATTGATTATCAATTAACCACGAAATAATTCTAAAAGAGATCAATATTTTAATCAACACAACTAATCATGATTAGCCTCAATTAGTTATAATACTAAGAAACAATTAATACCATCATTTCCTAATGCAAGAATTAAATTCTTATTTATTTTCTAAATTAAAACAATTGCAAAAAAGATAAAATAAAACAATGTAAGAAGCAAAATATAGAAAGGGATGGGTTTATCGCTGAACTAGGGTGCAAATAGCACAATGGGTGTTTGTCCCACTACCAAGCCCAACAGGACCTTAACTTATGAGTCTAGAGGGTGTAGGGGAGATTAAAAGGGTATGTTGAAGAAAATAAAAAACAAAACGGGCTTGTAGCGGTAAATTCATGATCATCAAGCTATGGATAAGCTAGACATCAATAAAACCAGAGTCGCCACCACGCTTTTATTTTTTCCAAGGGAAAAGGGAAAAGTACGAACAAAACCCAAAAGATAATAAGTTTTCAAATCAAAACTAATAAAATGCCAGAGATTACAGGTAAGGGGGTTGGTTACACAGAGGGAAGGTGTTAGCACCCAAAGTATCCTAGGTACTCCTAGGGAGCCCTTTTTGTGTGCATATGTGTTTTTGTATAAAATGATGTTTGCAATAAAATAGAGTGGAGGGATGAGAAAAGAATCCATTAATTATATTTTTTTGTTTGACAAGACTTTCGTACTTGTGCCTACCTACCAACATAAAATGATGGATCAAAACCTCGTAGTCTGTGGTATCAATTTCAAAATGAGTGTATTGCTTTTAACAAAGATTTAAGTTTAACAAATGCACAAAAGGCCTAAAATGATTTGAATAAGTGTTAGTTCTTTTTGGCTTTTGAAATTTTAATTCAAGTATAGTTAAGTTTATTTACAAGTTTGATTAAGAAAAGGAGTTTGAAAATGCAATGGCATAAGGCCAAAGTTTCTAATTTGCAATATGGTCTAAGTTCAAAAACCAAACACAAGCAAAGAAGATTTTGAAAGGAGGGAAAGATTTGAAATTAAAGAAGTGGGGATGAGATAAAAAGACTAATCCTAAGCACGAATTTAAAAGTTAAGAGTTGAAAAGATCTGACCAATGGGCTACAATCCAATAGACAAGAATGTCATATAGAAACCCAAATTTCCCTTGGACTTTAGAATCAAGCAACATCAATACACAAATAGCAAGGTGAAAAGCAAGGCATAAAATAAAGATAGCCACATCCAAGCTTAGCCACTCCATGATCTTCTTCAAGATTTCCCATGCATTAGATGACTTCAAAAATGGCATTAGACACAGGTTCAAAATAATAGCTTCACTATGATCATGTAGCAGATGAACTCAAATGGATCTTCAATATTGTATCAGATGAATGTTTGAAGGTGAGAAAAACAAGAAAGGGGTTTGAATTGTTTTAGAAATTAAAAGCTTTTTCAAAAGTAAGAACACACAGAATTTTATACTAGTTCGCTTATAACACAAAGCTACTCCAGTCCATCCAGCCAAGGTGATTTCGCCTTCAAAAAGGACTTAATCCACTAATCTTGAAAGATTAATACAACCAAACGTCTAAGAGAGTGATCTCCTAGTCCTCCCAAGTATACAGACTACGCAGAGTCACTTGAGGAACAAAATCAAATTAGGAAAATATAAATTGTAATAGAGATTGCTTCTAAGAGTAAGCGAATATTATAGCAGAATAATCGAGCAAGTGTTTCACGTATGAGCAGCAACTCGTGAAAACTAAGAGAGAGTGTAAAGAATTTTTCTATGCGTTGTTGTGTGTGTCTCACTGAAGTATGCTGTCCTTTATATAGTGGTGAAGAGGACCGTTGGAGTGTTGATAGAATATTGGCCTTTGATGAGCATTCAATGTCATTACTTCTGTGTTTCTTGCCAGAATCAATTTGTCTCCCTGAATGATTTCTTTCTAAAAATACTTCCTTTCCATTTGAGGAAATTTCTTCCGTTACTCTTTCTGGATTTGGAGAATCTTCATCAGATACTTTGTTATCTCAGATTTCTATGTCAGAAGGAAATAATGTTGAGGTTACATCAGAGCTTCTCAGAGTGCTGGTCTATCAAAACTAAGACCCGTGGATGTTTAGAGCTTCTGGTTCTTCCTTCTTGCTTTGCTCAGAGTCAGAGCTTCTAGAGCGCACTTCTTCCTCAGATGCTTCTGATCTTCTAGAACTTTGTGTCTGACCAGAGTTTGTATCTGATATAACGATCAGATTCCTTTGTTGTTGTTCAGAGTCCTGCACAGTTAGAGAATTTTTGTTAGGGTGCCATTTTTGGTTTCATCCTTTGTTATCATCAAAATCTTGGAATCCTATTGTAGAACTAATTTTGTTCTTACAATCTCCCCCTTTTTGATGATGACAAAACAATCTTAATTTTTAGAGATGAAACATTTAGATAGGAATTTTTTAGATCAGATAGAAGCTAGCTCCCCCTGAGATAAGTCTGGGAGTTCAGAAGTTCTTACCGGAGCATCCATGAGATGATGTTTCTAGATACTCTTCTGCAAATTTCTAAGTCAAAAGCGATTAGAACCAATTTTAAACAATGTTTGCAGAGTACTGAAAGGATTTAGATATGTTTTCATCAGAGCTGTGTTTAGTTCTCCCCCTTTTTGTCAGAATCAAAAAGACTAAGTAAAATAAAGAGAAAAAGGGCATATATATATATATATATATATATATATATATATATATATATATATATATATATATATATACACACAGATATCATTTTAGAGCTAGAGAAAGTAAAACAGAAAGCAACAACCACATCAGAGCAGCAAGAAAACAAAACAAGTCCTAGGTGCCTAAGGGTTGGGAGGAGGAGGCATCCTCTGAAGCAGCTGGGTCAGCAGATTCTGAATGTTGACATTGACTGAATCCTGTTGATCCAATCTGGCTCAGACTTCTTTCTGCTCCTTTTGAAGATCTTCAAGTGTCTTTAGAACTAGAGGGACAAAGGTGGAAGACTCCCCCTGAGTCAGAGCATCCGGTGCTACCCTGTTGGCATATTCTTCAGCACGACGAGCTTCAGCTTTAGCCGTGGCTTTGGCTTCAGCTTCAGCAGCTGCTTTTGCTTCAACTTCAGCAGCAGCTGCAGCCTCAGTTAGAGCTTTGGCTTCAGCTTCCTTAATCTGTTGCATTTCCTCTTGTCTGGCTTTCTCTTCAGCTTCCTTTAGGGCTAGCTCCTCAGCTTCTCTGGCTAAGCGCTCCTGTAGTCTTACTTCAACGTCTCTAATGAATTCGTTTCTGACTTGCTCAGAGAGGCTCTTCAGTTTGAAGGCTTCAGAGGTCATCCATCCAATAACTCTGTTCCAATGTGTCCTTACAGCTGAAGGATCATCACTAATGCCAGAGTTGATGGTCAGAGACTTGACCTTGTCAATTGAAGCTCCTACAAACAGCATTATTGCTTCCTCTAGGGTTGGCAGGGTGTTTTCTGGTTCAGAGGGTGGAGGTGGAGAAGGAGGAGGGATTAGGTGGAGAGTGGGAGTTTGTGGTTCAGCGGATGTATTTGGTGGGTGTGTGTCAGAGTTATTTGGATGAGTTTTAGCGTGAGGTGTTTCAGATGGTTGAGGGTCAGATGTTGTTGGGTTTGGTTGTTCTATGGGTAATGAGGTGACTTCTGGGTTAGGTGTGAGTTGTGTTGGCTGTTGTGAGGCCAGAGCACGAGTTTGGAGTTGGGCCAGAGTGTTCTGTATTTGTGGAGATGTTGTAGTAGGGGGTGATTCTGGAGAAGAAGATGAAGATGGTGAAATGGTTTCGTTCAGCATTTCTGCTTCAGAAACTGGTAATGTTGTGGTGGCAAGATTAAATTTTTGGGATGGTTGGTGAGATGTTCTGGTGGTTGATGGAGGAGTTTCTGAGTTTGTGTAGATAGGTGTTGGTTGAGGAATAGAAGAAGAAATAGGATGTGTTTGTGCAGAGGGAGTAAGAGAAACAGACTTACCAAAAGGTCCAGTCAAAGGTGCTGGAGGTCTTGATCCGGAGGATTCTCCTAATCTTGCCTTCTTAGCTTGCTTCGCCTTTTCAGAGGGTCCTCGTGGATGCTTCATGAAGTTTGGAGGCTTATCTGGTAGCTGGCTTATGTTGAAGTCTGAGATATCTACTCCTTGTCTCTTCAGATCATCTAGATAGTAAAGGATTACTTCTCGGGGGTCTTCCTTTGAAAACAGATAGAGTCCATTGGGGATCTTCCTCTGATCTTTGAGAGCTTCCCAGGAGGTGTCTTGAGTAGGTTTGAATTTGACTTGATCCAGAATCCCCATGCTCTTCAGATTTTTGGCGTTGAGAGGTTTTCTAGTGTCGATCATCACGTCGTCCATGAGTCTGAGCGTTAACAGGTGGTCCACAAGGCGACTTTCAATCAGAACGTCAGAGATTAGCCTTCCCAGAGGAATGTAGTTTCTGGGCTTCATATTGTTTCTTGTATCTCGTACAGAATCTCTGAGGTACTTGAAAAGAAGTGCTGGAAGGCAGAGCTTCAGACCCTTGTGGATGCAGTACAAAATGCACTTTTGGTCTATGTTGATGTAGTCTGAAGAGTTTGAAGTTGGGCGATGATGGATGGTACCCAGAATGATCTTCAGCCAGACACAGAGGTTCTGATGTAGCTCCTTGTTCTTGGAGAGGTTGCCTTCAGCGTTCTGCTTGAAGATTGTTGGGTTAATCTCATGGGACATGTATTTTTCCCTAGGATTAGTGTTGTAGATTCTTCTGCCTTCATTTTTTTCCATGCCCAGAAGAGCAGCAATGGACTTCTCAGTTATCACCATTTTGACTCCCAGAACATAGGAGACAATGAAGTGATCATCAGCATCAGCGAATCTCCAGAATTCCTTCACTAGATTTGTGTAAACTGGACCATATAGACGTTTGAAGTAGTTTCCCCAACCTTGATTTCTGAGTTCTTCAGTGAGGTCAATGTCATTTCTGCGCATGTTGTCAAAATCCACCAAGGATTCACATAACACCTCCAGTTTCTCAAATGGTGTTGCTAGATTGATGTGAGGCTCACGATCAAGGATGTGTGGTTCTCTGTAGATGGGAGTTGAGACTACACCGGTAACAGCTGGGTTTGGGTTGCTTGAACTTGGAGCTTGTTCGCTTGAATCCATTTGTTGAGAGAAGTTTTAGACAGATTGTTGTTGAGCATCCATGAGGTTGTTGGAAGCTGGGATGAAGATTGAAGAATGCTGCAGGAATGCCTTGAGAGAGCTGAGCTTGTAGAGGTTTTAGAGTGCGTGAGAGTGAAAAGTGTGCAATGTGTGAATTGAGGTGTTTAAATACCCAAATTAGGGCGCATGCAAAACGAAACACAAAACAGAGTTTAGCACAAAAACCAAGTTAGCACGTTTAGAGGGAAAATGATTACAGCTCATAAATGATGTCTAATCCCAACAGTCAGTACACTGCTCGAGGAGATCTCAAGAGACTGTTCCTTGATTACTGCTAGACAATTGTCTAGATGTTCCAAGGTCAGACGCAAGGTAATCCACGTGTTTGCTTTTTCTGATCTTCAGGAATACCAAGGGATTGGTTCCTGGAGATTTCTAACTCAGATAACTTCTAACTTGGTAGGAGTATCAAAGTCAAAGGCAGAATCCACTTTGTTTACGTAAGGATCCTATTTTACAAACTCAGAGGCACATGTTATTCAGGGCAATTTTGAATGTTTAGATTCTTTAAGATGAAGAGGAATCTATCTTCAGCTAAGGGTTTAGTAAAGATGTCAGCCCATTGATGATCTGTATCAATGAACTTCAATGTTACTACCCCTTTATGAACATAGTCTCTGATAAAATGATGTTTTATTTCTATGTTCTTAGCTCTGGAGTGTAAGATAGGATTCTTGCTTAAGCAAATGGCAGCAGTATTATCACAGAAGATAGGAATGTTACTCTCGAAGATTTGCAGATCCTCTAGTTAATTCTTCATCCAGAGCATCTGAGTAGTGCACAGTGATGCTGAGATGTATTCCGCTTCTGCAGTAGACAGGGCTATGGTTGATTATCTTTTGCTGGCCCAGGATATCAGATTCTTTCCCAGAAGCTGACAGTTTCCAGATGTACTTTTTTGTTCCATTCTGTCTCCTGCGTAGTCTGCATCACAAAAACCAGATAGTCTATACTCTGATGTTTTCTCATACATCGGGCCCAGGTTAGGAGTTCCTTTCAGATATCTGAGAATTCTCTTAACTGCTGTTAAATGAGATTCTCTGGGATCTGATTAGAATCTAACACAGATACAAACACTGAATAGAATATCAGGACGAGTAGCAGTCAGATAGAGAAGAGTGCCTATCATACCACGATAGAGCTTTTGACAAACCTTTTGACTGACTTCTTCTTTTTCAATAATGCAGGTTGGATGCATGGGTGTCTTTGCAGGTTTGCATTCAGCCATTTCAAATTTCTTCAGAATGTCTTTTATGTATTTACTTTGATTAACGTACTTGACTTCTGAAGTTTGATTGATTTGTATTCCTAGAAAGAACTTTAGTTCTTGCATTAAGCTCATTTCAAATTCTGCTTGCATTAGCTCAAAAAATTCTTGACATACAGAGGCGTTAGCTGAACCAAAAATAATATCATCAACGTATATCTGACATATCATGAGATCATTATCAATGTTTTTACAGAAGAGTGTAAAGTCAACTTTTCCTCTAATAAAATCATGTTCTAGAAGAAAATTTCTTAATCGTTCATACCAAGCTCTGGGAGCTTGTTTTAATCCATATAAAGATTTCTTAAGTTTAAAAACATGTTCTGGACAATTTGAATTTTCAAAACCTGGAGGTTGGTTGACATACACTTCTTCTGATATATAACCATTAAGGAATGCGCTCTTGACATCCATTTGATACAGTTTGATAGAATGATTTACAGCGAATGAGACAAGTAAACGAATAGATTCTAACCTAGCGACTGGGGAAAAGGTTTCATTGTAGTCAATGCCTTCTTGTTGACTGTAACCTTGAGCTACCAGTCGAGTTTTGTTTCTGACAACTTCTCCTTTCTCATTCAGCTTGTTTCTGAACACCCATCTAGTTCCGATGATGTGAGTGCCTTTGGGTTTAGGAACAAGATCCCAGACGTCGTTCTTTGTGAATTGATCTAGTTATTCTTGCATGGCTAGAACCCAGCCGTTATCTTGAATTGCCTCATCACAGGAAGTATGCTCGATCAGAGATACTAGTCCCAGAGGCGTTTCTTCAGGAGTTTTGAAGGTGGACCTAGTTCGGATAGGTTCGTCCTAGTTTCCCAGAATCAACTCTTCAGATATGTTGAGGCGACTTTTAGCTTTCTTTGGGATTGCTGGGGATTTAGATCCTTCTGAAGTTTGATTGGCAGTTGCTTCAGGAGCTTTAATCTTCTCGTCAGAACCTGCAAGAGTGATCTCCAGATCTGCAAGTTTCTCAACTAGCTTTGACTTTTCAGGGTCAAGCTTATCATCAAATCTGACATGATTTGATTCTTCCACAATTTTGGTTTTTGTATTATATACTCTGTAGCCTTTAGAGCGTTCTGAGTATCCTAACATAATACCTTTTTGTGCTTTGGAATCAAACTTGTTCGGATGTTCTTTAGTATATAAAATAAAACAGGAACATCCAAAGGGATGAAAATAAGAAATGTTTGGTTTTCTTCCTTTACACAGTTCATAGGGAGTCTTCTCCAGAATAGGTCTTATGGAGATTCTATTCTGAATGTAACACGCTGTATTTACAGCTTCAGCCCAAAAGTGCTTAGCCATATTTGTTTCATTGATCATGGTTCTGACCATCTCTTGGAGTGTCCTATTCTAAAATGTTTGGTTTATCGCTGAACTAGGGTACAAATAGCACAATGGGTGTTTGTCCCACTACCAAGCCCAACAGGACCTTAACTTATGAGTCTAGAGGGTGTAGGGGAGATTAAAAGGGTATGTTGAAGAAAATAAAAAACAAAACGGGCTTGTAGCGGTAAATTCATGATCATCAAGCTATGGATAAGCTAGACATCAATAAAACCAGAGTCGCCACCACGCTTTTATTGTTTCCAAGGGAAAAGGGAAAAGTACGAACAAAACCCAAAAGATAATAAGTTTTCAAATCAAAACTAATAAAATGCCAGAGATTACAGGTAAGGGGGTTGGTTACACAGAGGGAAGGTGTTAGCACCCAAAGTGTCCTAGGTACTCCTAGGGAGCCCTTTTTTGTGTGCATATGTGTTTTTGTATAAAATGATGTTTGCAATAAAATAGAGTGGAGGGATGAGAAAAGAATCCATTAATTATATTTTTCTGTTTGACAAGACCATCGTACTTGTGCCTACCTACCAACATAAAATGAGGGATCAAAACCTCGTAGTCTGTGGTATCAATTTCAAACTGAGTGTATTGCTTTTAACAAAGATTTAAGTTTAACAAAGGCACAAAAGGCCTAAAATGATTTGAATAAGTGTTAGTTCTTTTTGGCTTTTGAAATTTTAATTCAAGTATAATTAAGTTTATTTACAAGTTTGATTAAGAAAAGGAGTTTGAAAATGCAATGGCATAAGGCCAAAGTTTCTAATTTGCAATATGGTCTAAGTTCAAAAAACAAACACAAGCAAAGAAGATTTTTAAAGGAGGGAGAGATTTGAAATTATAGAAGTGGGGAGGAGATGAAGAGACTAATCCTAAGCACGAATTTAAAAGTTAAGAGTTGAAAAGATCTGACCAATGGGCTACAATCCAATAGACAAGAATGTCATATAGAAACCCAAATTTCCCTTGGACTTTAGAATCAAGCAACATCAATACACAAATAGCAAGGTGAAAAGCAAGGCATCAAATAAAGATAGCCACATCCAAGCTTAGCCACTCCATGATCTTCTTCAAGATTTCCCATGCATTAGATGACTTCAAAAATGGCATTAGGCACAGGTTCAAAATAATATCTTCACTATGATCATGTAGCAGATGAACTCAAATGGATCTTCAATATTGTATCAGATGAATGTTTGAAGGTGAGAAAAACAAGAAAGGGGGTTTGAATTGTTTTAGAAATTAAAAGCTTTTTCAAAAGTAAGAACACACAGAATTTTATACTGGTTCGCTTATAACACAAAGATACTCCAGTCCACCCGGCCAAGGTGATTTCGCCTTCAAAAAGGACTTAATCCACTAATCTTGAAAGATTAATACAACCAAACGTCTAAGAGAGTGATCTCCTAGTCCTCCCAAGTATACAGACTACGCAGAGTCACTTGAGGAACAAAATCAAATTAGAAAAAAATAAATTGTAATAGAGATTGCTTCTAAGAGTATGCAAATTTTACAGGAGAATAATCAAGCAAGTGTTTCACGTATGAGCAGCAGCTCGTGAAAACTAAGAGAGAGTGTAAATAATTTTTCTGTGCGTTGTTGTGTGTGTCTCACTGAAGTATGTTGTCCTTTATATAGTGGTGAAGAGGACCGTTGGAGTGATGACAGAATATTGGCCTTTGATGAGCATTCAATGTCATTACTTCTGTGTTTCTTGCCATAATCAATTTGTCTCCCTGAATGATTTCTTTCTAAAAATACTTCCTTTCCATTTGAGGAAATTTCTTCCGTTACTCTTTCTGGATTTAGAGAATCTTCATCAGAGTCTTTGTTATCTCGAATTTCTGGGTCAGAAGGAAATAATGTTGAGGTTACATCAGAGCTTCTCAGAGTGTTGGTCTATCAGAACTAAGACCCGTGGATAATTAGAGCTTCTGGTTCTTCCTTCTTGCTTTGCTCAGAGTCAGAGCTTCTAGAGCGCACTTTTTCCTCAGATGCTTCTGATCTTCTAGAACTTTGTGTCTGACCAGAGTTTGTATCTGATATAACGATCATATTCCTTTGTTGTTGTTCAGAGTCCTGCACACTTAGAGAATTTTCGTTAGGGTGCCATTTTTGGTTTCATCCTTTGTTATCATCAAAATCTTGGAATTCTATTGTAGAACTAATTTTGTTCTTACAATGTTCACGTCACAAGCAATTAGTTTCACGAAAATTGGCATTGTCCAAGTCCTTTTCATAGGGAGTGTTTCCTAAATTCTAAGTCCAATAGTCTCAGATCAAACCAACAGTCCACCCAAAAATGTTTTTTAGGGTTTTTGTTCTTATTATGCACATTAAGGTCAAAAGACCATACAAGCAAACAAGTATTTAAAAACAGAATATATCACAAATTATCGCCCAAGTGGGCAAAGTGAAAATGACATTAAGTGAACAAATTGAATGGTATGAATAATGGAAAATGAATTAAAACCTCAAAATTAAAGTGCATAAAAGTAAATGGCTTGAAATTAAAGGTTAGTTGTTAGTTGATTAGGAGTTAGTATTGCTTTTGCTTTGTTTTGTTTATGTCATTCTTTGGAGAATACTCAACCCACTTATCACAAGCATGGATCCTTGAACTAAGACATCTTCCAAAGGAAGGAAAAAAAGTCCAAGTTTCCACACAATACCATGAAAGAGGGGAGACTTACAATCTCACTAACTAGAATGCTATGCCTTTTGTGTCAAAAATTTAGTGCTACGTTAAGCAATCGTAATTGGACTTATGTAGAAGTCACAACTATTTGAGGTCGGACAATAGAATTTTGGTGTTAATGCATGTTAAAGACATAGTATAATGGACTATGCTCATGAAACATACCACACACAAAAAGGATATGCAAAGTGGTGGACCTAATCTCATCCACACTCATGTTGATTTTGCAATCAACTAGCCTTAGGATATATAGATATCTTAGGTCCATGATATGAATGAATAAATAAGGGGAATGATATGTAGAGGGAGGGGGAATGGATCAATCACAAATTGGTCAAGGGAGGACTTTCACCAAATTAAGATCATTCATTCATTTTGGGAGATGGAATGTACATTCCATCAATCCCCTAAGTCCAATGATCTTAACCTAACAAAGTCAAATCACCCTTGACCAAGGCCCAACAACACAAGTAAAACTCAACAAGTCAATTAAAATGGCTCTACACAATTTATTTGGCATTTAAACAATTATGGAGAATTGAAGAGATGAAAAATTCTGGAAAATACCTTCAATGCAGTGCATAATTCGATTGCTCTTGCTGTGATTCTTGCTTGATCTCACTCAGGGAGCTTGCAGAAGTAGATTAGAATCAACCAAAGGCTTTGGATCCCTGGAGTTTTGAATCTCCAAACAGTGAGATTCAAACTCAATTTTCAAAGAAAATTCTCAGGTTTCTCCTTTCAAATGGAAGGGTTTGGGGTATTGGAGCAAAGTTGGTGCGAAGGGATCCTCAATTTTGAACCTAGAGGCTTCTATTTATAGCTGAATCACATGTTATTTGCACCTTCAAATTAAGCTTCAAAATTTGGCAATGGATGATGCATGCTTGCATGGGTGTGTACAGGCCCATGAAGTCACTCCTCTAGGTCCATAATCAAGTGTGAAGGAGTCTGAAATCAACTTGGAATGCAAGGCAACTGTACACGGTTGTTTGAAGTTTTGATTTTGCTAAATGATGATGCCATGTTCAAGCCATGCTCAGCCCAGTCAAATCTTGTCCAAAATGGATGCAATTAGACATTTTGGAAAGGTTAGATCAAGAGGAACAACTTTTATGTTGGACACTTTTCCATTTGAAGCTTTTATAATGATGAATTATTGGGTGGAAGTTTGTAAATTTTAACATATCAAAACATTTTCTAAGTGTCAAGCCATATGTTCACTTATTCCACCATGGCTAAATTTTTATGTGAGCTTAAAATGAGAAATGTTCCTTCATAAAAGTTGCATCTCTTTAAAATTCCTTCAAAATGGTCACAAATTTGACCTTATTTCGATTTGATATGAAGTAGTTATGCATTTCTGAAGTTGAGGAAAATCACTTGTTCAATGGTATTGGTCCAAAATGACCTACAATGTATCCTCATATCACATGCTCATAAAAGTTGAATTAGCTCTTACTCCAAACATAAAAGTTTAATTAGACACCTTGTATTTGATTATTCAACTTGTAACTCTTTCATCTCATAAAAATTGACAAGTTATGGCCTTGGGAAGTTGACCTCAAAATTAGGGTTTAGACAAAATGACCTATAATCGTTCACCATAAAAAATGACTTTCCAAGCAAAACTAGCTCTAGACCTAAACCTGAAAGTTGTTTGGAATGTCATTTAGAGTAACTTTTCTCTTAGAATCAATTCATATGATAAAAATGATAGGAGATAGGGTCTAGGGGACCCCAGTTTTGATCAGATGAATTCCTCTATTCAACCACCATCAACCAACTTGCTAGATTGCAATTCACTTGACTTTTGGGACTCGTGGGAGATCATATATGCATAAGATGATGAAATTTGAGGTGTCCCTTGAAATATTTGACCATTTGTTGAAGAAGCTTGGTGAAGAAGTTATACAAGACACCCAAATGAACTAGGGTTTCCACTGCAAACCAATTCTAAACTCTTGATGATTTGATGATAAAAAATAACATGTGAAGCTCATGGGAACTCATATATGATGTATAAAGCCATTGTGGACCATTCCTTGATTATGCTATTGGCAAAGAGGGTCTTAAACCCTAGATGTGAGCTTGATAGATCAAAGGTGATCATGTGCCTTACCTACAAAATAGTTAGACAAATGCAAAGACATATTTTTGGTATTTTGGTTAGTAAATGATAAAGTACAAAGTATGATACAATGAAATGGTGCTTAGTGATCTCTCCTAATACAAACCCAATGAATGAGGGGTAAGGAGGATGCCAAGGTATGATCCCAATGATAATGCATATGATGAGATAGCATGAGGGATATTAGGGTCAAATTTGGGATCTTACAACTGCCCCTATTTAAGGACGTTCTAGCTGAGGAGATGAAGGTTAAAATATTTGTATCGACTTAGTAGAATGGGCTTAAATAACAACATATAGAAACAAATTTTGGTCCCTAAGAGACCTCATGTTACATATGATATGAATGTTAAAAGAAATCTCTGTGGGGAGATATCGCCACAAAGGAAACGAATTCAGAGAGACCGAAGATCCGCAGGAGCGTAATGTATTTCGTAAGGAAGACCCACTGGGGAGACAGAGACTCTGAGGGGAGTAAATGGCTATGCGTAGGCCACGCTACGAATTAAAACTGTTGGGGGACATGGGGGATTCCATGAAAATAAATCAATGGAAAGACTCAGCCAGGGGACACAAGGAATGTCTGCAGGGGAAATAGGTAGGTCAGAACAACACTGAAATACTCGAACCAAGTAGGAACAGCGATTCCACTAAGGAAATACGCACTCAACTCAACTGGGAAAGAGAAGATTTCAACACAGAAGGAGCAGAAATATATTATCCACTACAAGTTACTGGGTACGGGGATAACAAAATCTGACAGGAGGACATCTGTTACCGGTTAGGGTAAACATATCAAGGATGACTCGCTGAGGGCCGCCAGGAGGTATATTCATTATCGATTACTTGGTAAGAATGGACTTGCTGGGGAAAAGCTGAAAAAATAGGATTTATAACTACCGGCTACTAGGCAGAAGACCAAAAGGAGAGAATATTCGTCACTAGTTAGAGTGAACATATCAAGGATAGACTCAGAGGAAAGATCATCCGTCATCGGTTAAGATGAACATATCAAGGATAAACCACATGATCAACAAGTAGGAATTACATCTATCGAATGCTGGATAGAATACCAAAAAGAGAATATATGTCACCGGTTAGGATGAACATATCAAGGATAGACTCCGAGGGGAAGAATAGGGATTACATCTATCAGTTACTGGATAGAAAACCACAAAGAGGATATTTGTCACTGATTAAAGTGAACATATCAAGGATACACTCTGCAAAGGGGAGAAAAAGCAGGATTTACAACTATCGGTTACTGGGCAGAAGACCGTAAAGAGAAGGAAACCCGTCATCGGTTAGGATGAATATATCAAGGATTAACTCTCTCGGGAAGAAAATAGGGATTATAACCACCTTTTTACTAGGTGGAATACCAAAGGGAGAATATCTGTCACCAGTTAGGATGAACATATCAAGGATAAACTCAAAGCATGGAAAAAAATATCCGTCATCAGTTAGGATGAACATATCATGGATATACTTCTTGGGAAACGTGAAAACGAATCCGCTGGGGAGAAAAGGGATTACTTTTGTCGGGTATTGGGCAAGAAGTAACAAACTGGAAACTAAGAAGAATAGTACTAGGTACTGGGTAATAGACTCTTAGGGGACCAAAAGCATCTATCTAGGTAAGATCTAGAAAGAAACGGTTAATCAAGACTCATCCCAATGAGGATATAACTCAAGGGAAGTGGTTCCATCTAGATAACTGGGGAGGAAGCTGAAATAATAATCATCCACGAGGAAATAACTCAGTGGGGAAAGGAGAAAGGTTAAAGTCTTTCTCCTTAGGGGGATGACACTCTACAATTGAAGGAGGACAGACACATCGAACCTGTATGGGGATAAAGTACCACCATAGCAGAGGATAAGAATCACAAGGAGTGTAATAATGCCATAAATGCGAGTTATATGAGTGTATATGTATACGTATATGTATATATGATGATTATGCTTACAAAACAATCCCAACGGATACAAAATTCTGCTGGTTTGAATCATCGATACAATTCTAGGTCAATCCACTAAAGAGGGAAGCAACTGCGGGAGAAAAGATCAAACATCTCAAAGGCTCAACCCTAGTTGGGGAAGGAAGGAGAAGATCCACTGAGGAAACTTCTATCAACTCGGTGGGGAATTTTAGGTCAACACCATATCAAATGGGAGACAACCTTGCGGAGGATAAACACAAATAGCTTCTCAGAAACCACGAGGAAACTCTGACTGGGAGCGAATCTGATGGCGACTGGTGGGGGAACCAAAATTCTGCCGGAAACAAGTAAACTGCTGTAATGAAATGCCTACACTCAGCTGGGGAAGAAACACAAACTCAGCTAGGAACAACGACAAACTAATCGGCCGAGGAAATTAATGAACACCAGGTACTAAACATGTTGTCGGGGGCGAAAGAGGAAACACGTTGACTGCTTGGGGAGAACCAATAACGCTTCACACTTAGGGCTTACCGCTTTTCAAACCATTGTTGATATTCCTCTTAATGAAATCAATTGCTTAAAATTAATGCTTTTATATGTTTAAGGAAAATATGATTTTGATTAAAATTTTAATTTCAAAAATGGTCATAATAAAATTTAAATCTATTTGGCTGATTTAAACAAGAGTAGAAATAATTGAATAAAAGCTCAACTTTATTTAATAGAATGGTAGTCTGTAAATGACAAGACTCCATATATCTTTCCAAAGTTGTAAAATGGTAATTTACATGGAAAAGGGCTACATTGAATACAATGATCACTAATCCTTCTACCAACTTTTGATATCCACTGTGCTCTTAACTGGTACTGAGGATCAGAATCCGACAATGTGCTCAAGAATGTCTTCAAAATCCGAAGATCAGCAGGATGTAGTTACTTACCATAATCCCTAGTTTTTGCATAAATTTCCCCAAGGTGGGGTACTCAATTTATCGGGATGATTCTTTCTATTTTATGTCTCTAACTTTTGCCTGGATCACCCCCTTCAGGTTTTCAATCCACTGAGACACTCATTTTTGCCTAAGCCGCCCTTTCGGGTTTCAACTTAGCGAGTTGTTCTTTTCTTTTTAGGAAAAGTATTTCTTGACTGCATCTGCGTTCACAGGACGAGTGAACTCTTCACCATCCATAGTTGTAAGAATCAAAGCACCGCCTGAAAAGGCTCTCTTAACAACGTATGGCCCTTCATAATTAGGAGTCCATTTTCCCCTAGAATCTGGTTTGAAAGATAGAATCTTCTTGAGCACAAGGTCACCTTCTCTAAATACATGAGGTCTGACCTTCTTATCAAAATCTTTCTTCATTCTCTGCCGGTATAACTGACCATGACACATTGCATTCAATCTCTTCTCTTCGATTAAGTTCAGCTGGTCAAATCTGGTCTGACATCATTCAGCTTCAGTCAACTTGGCTTCCATCAAGACACGTAATGATGGGATCTCAACCTCTACTGGGAGCACATCTTCCATACATAAACAAGCGAAAAAGGGGTTGCCCCTGTTGAAGTGCGGATGGATGTACGATACCCGTGCAAAGCAAATGGCAGCATTTCATGCCAATCCTTATACGTCACAACCATCTTCTGGATAATCTTCTTGATGTTCTTATTCGCAGCTTCAACAACCCCATTCATCTTGGGTCTGTAGGGAGAAGAATTATGATGTGCAATCTTGAAGTCTTTGCAAAGAGCTTCCACCATATTATTATTCAAGTTCGATCCATTATCAGTAATGATCTTAGTTGGCACACCATAATGGCATATAATCTGATTTTTGATAAACCTTACAACAACTTGCTTGGTTACATTCGCATACGATGCCGCTTCAACCCATTTTGTGAAGTAGTCAATTGCCACCAAAATGAAACGATGTACATTCAAAACTTTGGGCTCAATCATGCCAATCATATCAAATCCCCACATGGAGAAGGGCCATGGAGAGGAAATGACGTTCAACAGTGTCGGAGGAACATGAATCTTATATGCATAAATTTGACACTTATGGAATCTCTTCACAAACTTGCAACAGTCAGATTCCATTGTCAGCCAATAGTAACATGCTCGCAACATCTTCTTTGCCATTGTGTGTCCATTGGAATGAGTACCAAAGGAACCTTCATGGGATTCAGTCATCAATAAGTATGCTTCCTGTTTATCCACACATCTGAGCAAAACCATATCGAAGTTTCTCTTGTAAAGCACATCACCATTCAGGTAGAAGTCGCCCGCTAATCTCCTCAAAGTTTTT
The DNA here is from genome assembly GCF_024323335.1 of Lathyrus oleraceus. NCBI lineage: Eukaryota > Viridiplantae > Streptophyta > Magnoliopsida > Fabales > Fabaceae > Lathyrus > Lathyrus oleraceus. The sequence continues at coordinate 107,963,579 of NC_066579.1, forward strand.
TTATCTTTCAAAGATGCCCTAGGCGGGTAAATCTGACTTTGAAGGAAACACTTGATATCATAATACCACGACTTCTCAATTTTGACTTCTTCAATCGCAAACACATGAGCTGGCCTATCAAGACACATCACAGTCAAATTGGGAACCTCGTTCCAAAACTTCACCACAATCATAGAAGCCAACATTGCAAGAGCATCTGCCATCCGGTTTTCGTCTCGAGGGATATGATGAAACTCAACCTTTGTAAAGAAAGTTGAAATCCTCCTCACATAATCTCTATATGGTATCAAACCGGGTTGATTCGTCTTCCATTCACCTTTGATTTGACTCACAATCAAAGTTGAATTTCCATAGACGTCCAAATACTTGATTCTGAGATCAATGGCCTCTTCAAGCACCATAATGCAGGCTTCATATTCAGCCATATTATTTGTACAATTGAAAGTCAATCTAGCTGTAAATGGAAAATGCGTTCCTTGAGGAGTAATGATTACTGTCCCAATGCCATTACCATACTGATTAACAACTCCATCAAATACCATAAGAATACTTTTAGATACTTCCACCATAAGAATACTTTGAAAATACTCTTCTTGTGACAAGATCTTCTGCTTGCAAGCACCTCAACAGTTTTGAGAATCTTTCCAGATTAGATTCACCCTTAGGAATGAGAGAGATGAATCCTTCCTTGCAACTGTGTCACACAACAGCCAGAACCCATGTGACACAGGTCAACAGCCAACCAGACCCTAGGCTGACCAAACGCGAGGAGGTTAGCCAAACTCCCCCTCAAATTAACAATCATGGACACTCCACACCAATATCCATGCATTGTACACAAATGTCTCAACATGACATACACCATCCCTACCAGTGGCAACTAACTCTATGAGTTATACCTATACATACTTCAATCACACCAATCAGACTCCAGCTGACCATAAGTACTAGTGACAACAAAACAACACCAGTTAATAGTAGATATGCATTGCCAGAGCATACTACCTCAACCAACCACTGAATCTTCATATTCTCACTCCTTGAAAGAACTGCCACTTCTGAGCGTGGTGTTTGAATAACAAGATTCATGGTCCCAATCCTCTTAAATGAAATAGCAGTCAGGTTACCCCATTATTGACTCCTAACATCCAGGGGACTTGTCTTCCAACACAGCATAGTACTTCAGGGGACAACTATCCAACCCTGATCAATCTACAGGAATACGACACACAGCAGGGATTGCACAAAGTCACATCTCAACCAGCTCACCTTCTAGAGATCAGACTTCTAAAAGTGACCTTCTTGAACACACACACAGTTGACCCTACCCTTGTCAACTTAGCACACACAAATGTCTCCTCTTCCAGGTCAGGAGTAGGTTTCAAACCAAAGTATCCCTTTGTTTGACACCTAAAAACATCTGCTTTTCAACCAGTAGCTGCATACTTGTTGAACAACATGTTCTAACATCACATAGAACATTAGTTTAACCTCCTTAAAGCAAACCCTCCTTGAAAGTCTCCAAGGTCTTCATATACACTGCCCAGGAGAGTACAAGAATCAGTGATCAGGTGATTCTTACCATCCTGAAGAGAGAACGTCATGATGGGTGGACTTGAGGAGACTCAAGTATCTTTGACATCTTCAGTAGGTTATGATGAAATCTTGAATACAACAGCCTTTCATCCACAAGAGGAGAAACTACATCAGAGTTTGAGTTTTGCCAGGTATTATGCAGCGGAAATCATAATACAACTCAACTTATGTACACACCCTTCACCAGATCAGCCTCCAAGAACATACCAGGCTTGAATATGATTCAATCCTAGCACAGCTGTCCCACACATAGGCCAATTGCCAACCACTAGAGACCGGTACCCATAGTTCCTGTCATGAATAGTCCATCCACCTACTTCAAGGGACCATTCAGGGAACTCATAGAACCTTCCACGGGTTCCAACATCAGTACTAATATAACTCCTTGCAAGATACCAGAAAGTATCACCCATGCCTCTCATCCAGAAACAGAACAGGATGCCTGCTCTGATACCATTTGAAATTCTGGTCTAGTCAGAGTTTAGATGTTCTACTCCAAGTAATGACATCTGACCTAACATTGTTACTAATACAGCAAGACAGTTATACAAATTAAAACCTAGTACTGATATGCACACATTCACAGATGTCACGACATCTGCTACTATATCACCATAGAATGGAAGAACACCCAGTTCTGTCCATCTGGTACAAAGACACAGCAGAGATCAAACATAGCACTTACTTCTGTTGAGCCTGCACAGTTATCAGCATGATGTCTCAACATTGATTTGAACATCATCTGTTACAGCATTACCGGTTGACCTTATTTTATAACGGACAGAATTATAAAGTGCAGAAGGTAAAAACACAAGTAATTGTTAACCCAGTTCGGTGTCACACACACCTACGTCTGGGGGCATACCAAGCCAGGAAGAAGATCCACTATCAGCAGTATTAATTCAGAGTTAAACTCCCCCGTTTACAACTCTTCACTTAATCCCTACCCAATGCAATCTATACCTAGGAACTCCTAGATAGAAACCTCCAGTTTCCATTCCTATCACTACAAATACAATGTAATGTTAAAACAACTTGAACTTGCTTCACAGCTTCGTTCAAGCACATAATCACTCTTGCCTACAGGCTTTGAGTTACAAACACTCTCAGCTTTAAACACTGAGAAACACATGGTAACCTTCCCACAGATTGGGAGGTTTACCTCACACACACCCCTAAATTTTCATTCTAAGAGGCTTACAAAAACTAGGTTACAATATGCTATTTATAACCTAATCACCCAACTGGATTTGTGAAGGTGAGAAAAACAAGAAAGGGGGGGTTTGAATTGTTTGGAAAAATAAGCGCTTTTCAAAATGAAAACCACACAATGATTTTATACTGGTTCGCTTATAACACAAAGCTACTCCAGTCCACCCGGCCAAGGTGATTTCGCCTTCAACAAGGACTTAATCCACTAATCTTGAAAGATTACAAACAACGTCTAAGATAAAAAATCTCTTAGCCCTCTCAAGTATACAGACTACACAGAGTCACTTGAGGAAATAAACAAACAATAGATAAAAGATTTATGTAATCTAGAGTGCTTCTAAGATAAGCAAGTATTACAATAGTATGAACAAAGTGATTCACGTTATAAGCAAAAGCTTCGTGAAGATTTAGAGAGCAAGAAGGTTTTCTTGTGTTGATGTTTCAGTATGATTTTTCCTTGTATGTGTAGTAGTTTTTGAATGTTGATTTGCAAACCTTTATATAGATCAATGAGGTAGTAGTTGAAACTGATGAGTAATAAGATGAATTTACGCCATAACATAAACAGCTTCTGCAGGATAACTTTTTCTCCTTGAAATGACTACTTACCACAAGTAGTATCTTTTTTATTGAAATTGGAGATTAACGTCTCTTTCTTAATTAGGAAAACCATTTGCAAATCTTTACTTGACTTTAACGTTACTCTTTCATGATTAGCAATTCCATGCTCAGAGTATTTGTGTTTCTGGAGAGTCTTGGAATCTTGCTTCTGATGTTTAGTCTCTTGTGAGTTCAGATAGTTTCTTCAGATAGCGCTGTTCAGAGTCAGAACTTCTAGAGCTACTTCTTGTTCAGATGCTTCTGATACTTGTTGTTTTGCTCAGAGTTAGACTTTCTTGAACTTGTTTTCACTTCAGATGCTTCTGATCATTTGATGATTTGTATCTGATCTGGTTTTGTATCTGATGACATCATCAGATTTCTTCCTTCTTTCTTTAGAACCCTGCACACTTAGAAACTTTTCTTTAGGGTGCCATTTTTGGTTTCATCCTTTGTTATCATCAAAATCAAGGAATCTGTTGTAGAACAATTTTTGTTCTTACAATCTCCCCCTTTTTGATGATGACAAAACAAACTTAATTAGCAGATGAAACATGAATAATATCAGATCAGATAGACAGAAGCTCCCCCTGAGATAGTGCTAGGGAGTTCAGAAGTTCTTACCAGAGTTTCTTAAGTAAAGAGGTTTCTTGATACCTTCTGCAATTTCTTAAGTCCAGGTTAGATAAAATTATTTTTAAGAAAAATATGTTGCAGAATGCTTAAGGTATTAGACAATATTTTCATCAGAGCTATTAATGACTTCTCCCCCTTTTTGTCAGAATCAAAAAGACATAGTAAAAAAAAATAAGTAAAGAGAAAAACTTGAATTCATAGATAGAAGCACAAAGGCAACAGAAGCTAGAAAAACATCAGATTCAGGGAAAATAAAAACAACAGGCAAGCAGAAAAAAAATAAAGCCTAAGTGCCTAAGGGTTCGGAGGCGGAGGCATTCTCTGAAGCAGCATTGCAAGCATGTTCTGGATGTTGTCGTTGACAGTATCTTGCTTGTCCATTCTGGCCCGGAGTTCATTCTGATCTTGCTTGAGTTCTTTCAGAGTCTGAAGAACCATAGGGATCACAGAAGAGGACTCTCCCAGAGTCAGAGCCTGCTGGGCTTCAGCTTCAGCAGCAGCTTGGGCTTCTGCATCCGCCAGAGCTTTAGCTTCAGCTTCCTTTTGCCTTAGGATTTCAGCTTCCTTTGCAAGCCTTTCTTCTTCTAGCCTTCTTGCTTCTTCTGCTTCTCTTGCAATTCTCTCTTCCTCTAGCCTTCTGGCTTCAGCCTCTCTGGCAAGTCTCTCCTGGAGTCTTGCCTCAGCATCTCTGATGTAGCCATTTCTGACTTGTTCAGAGATACTCTTCAGCCTAAAAGACTCAGAGGTCATCCAGCCAATGACTCTGTTCCAGTGTGTCCTTACAGATTTAGGATCATCACTGATTTCAGAGTTAGTGGTCAGAGACTTGACCTTTTGTACTGAAGCTTCTGCTACCTGCATGATGGCTTCCTCAAGGGTAGGTGTAGAAAGTTCAGGTTCAGGTTCTGGTTCAGAGGTATGAGGTGGAGAGTTTGGAGGGCTGAGATTTAAAGTGTGAGGTTCAGATTCTGATTCAGGTTGGGGTTCAGATTCTGCTTCTGGTTGAGGTTCATATGTTTGGGGTGAAGCGTAAAGAGGGTTTAAATCTAAGGGTTCAGTTTCAGCTTCAGGTGCAGCGGAGATGTTTGGTGGGGTGATATCAGAGGTGTGGGGTTCAGAGGTTTGAGTTTCAGAAGGTATGGTGGTTGTTTGTTGTGGTGGAGGTGAAGTTGCTTCAGATTGTGTTTGTGTTTGTTGTTGTGAAGCAAGTTTATGAGCATAAATTGTGGCTATGGTTGGGGAATCAGGGTCAGGATATTTTGGGTCAGAAGAGATGGAAACATATGGGGGTGATTCTGGTTCTGAGGATGATGAAGAGGAAGTGCTTTGGTAGGTTTGTTTAGGTTCAGAGGGAGGTATGAATGTACGAGCTACATTTAGAACTGGTGAAGGTTGGGAGGTTCTGGTGGTTGAAGGAGGGATTTCAGAGGTAGTAAAAATAGGTTGTGAAGAGAGAGGGTTAGAAGAAGCCATCAGAGGATTAGTGGTAACAGAAGGAACAGACGTACCAGTAGATATATTCAGAGGAGCTGAAGATCTGCTTCCAGAAGCTTCTCCAAGTCTGGCCTTCTTTGCCTGAGATGCTACCTTCTTTTCAGAAAGACCTCTCTTGTATCTGACGAAGTCTTCTTCAGAATCCAGACAGTCGTCGAGGCTGAAATCAGAGATGTCAACACCTTCATCCAGCAGACGATTAAGATAGATAGCAACAGCATCTCTGGGTTCATTCTTGAAGAACCTGGCCAGGCCATGAGGCATCTTCCTCTGATCTTTCAAACAATCCCAGGATGTATCCAGAGTTGGTTTGACTTGAATTTTCTTGATAATTCCCATACTCTTGAGATTCCTGGCGTTCAGAGGCTTCCCCACATCTATTGCCAGATCATCCATCAGCTTGGTCTTTTCCAGATGATCTACCAATCCGTTCTCAATGAAGACGTCAGATAGCAATCTTCCCAGAGGGATGTAGGATCTGGGCTTCATGTTGTTTCTGGTTTCTCTGACGGAATCTCTCAGATATCTGAAAAGGAGAGCAGGGAGGCAGATCTTTACACCCTTCTGAATGCAGTACAGAATGCATTTCTGGTCTGCATTGATGTAGTCAGAGGAGTTAGAGGCAGGACGGTGGTGAATGGTTCCCAGAATAATCTTCAGCCACACTCTGAGGTTCTGGTGCAGCTCTTTGTTCTTTGAAGGATTTCCTTCAACGTTGGGTTTGAAGATTGTTGGGTTGATTACTTCAGTGATGCGCTTTGACCTAGGAGGGATGTTGTAAATCCTTTTACCTCCAGCTCTCTCCATGTTCAGCAAGGAGGCAATTGACCCTTCAGTAATAACAATCTTTACTCCCAGAACATATGAGACAATGAAGTGGTCATCTGCATCTGCAAACCTCCAGAACTCCTTGACGAGAAGTGGGTAAATAGGACCATAAAGCCTTTGGAAATAGTTTTCCCACCCTTGTTGACGAAGTTCTCCAGTTAGATCAACGCCATTTCTTCTTAAGTTGTCGAAATCAACTAACGATTCACACAACACGTCCAATCCTTCAAAAGGGGTTGAAAGGTTGATATGGCGTTCACGGTCAAGAACGTGGGGTTCTTTGTAAACATGGGTGATAGTGACGCCTGTAACCGTTGGTGTTGGAATGCTTGAGGTTTGAGCAGTAGAACTTGATTCCATTTCTTGAGAGAAGTTAAAGACTTGTTGTTGTTGAGCGTCCATGGTGAAGAAGAAGATGAAGATTGATGAAGATGAAGAACTTGCAGAGAATGCTTCAGAGAGGGTTTAGGGTTTTAGAGTGAGTGAGAGTGATAAGTGTGTGAAATGTGAGAAAAGTGTTTATATACTCTAAGTAAAACACATGCAAAACGACACACATTTCAGCGTTAGCACAAGAATCAAAATAGCACGCTTGGGGGGAAAAATGATTACAGCTAATTAATGAATGTCTAATCCCAACAGTACGCACACTGCTCTAGGAGATTTCAAACGTTCTGACCTTTGATTTCTTTTGACAGCTGTCTAGAAGTTCTAGGGTTAGACGCTTAGTGCTCCACGTGTTGATGTATCTGATCTTCAGGAATACCAAAGGACTGGTTTCTGAAGATTTCTAACTCAGATATCTTCTTAACTTGGTAGAAGTATCAGAGTCAGAGGCAGAAGTACATTTGTTTACATCAGAGTCTCATTTTACCTTTTCAGAGCCATACTTCATTCAGGGCAATTTTTAATGTTCAGATTTTCTAAGATAAAAAGAAATCTATCTTCAGCTAGAGGCTTCGTAAAGATATCTGCCCATTGATGTTCTGTATCAATAAACTTCAATGTTACTATCCCTTTCTGAACATAGTCTCTGATAAAATGATGTTTTATTTCAATGTGTTTGGCTCTGGAATGTAGAATGGGATTCTTACTTAAACAAATAGCAGCAGTATTATCACAAAAGATAGGAATGTTACTCTCAAAGATTTGTAGATCCTCTAGCTGATGCTTCATCCAGAGCATCTGAGTTGTGCACAGTGATGCTGAGATGTATTCTGCTTCTGCAGTTGATAGAGCAATTGTTAACTGTCTTTTGCTAGCCCAGGAGATTAGATTGTTTCCCAGAAGCTGGCAATTTCCAGATGTGCTTTTTCGTTCTAATCTATCTCCTGCATAATCTGCATCACAGTAACCAGAAAGTCTATACTCTGATGTTTTCTTATACATCAGGCCCAGGTTAGGAGTTCCTTTCAGATACTTAAGAATTCTCTTAACTGCTGTTAAATGAGATTCTCTAGGATCTGATTGGAATCTGGCACATAGACAGACGCTAAAGAGAATATCAGGACGAGTAGCAGTCAGATAGAGAAGAGAGCCTATCATACCTCGATAGAGCTTCTGACAAACCTTGTTGCTTACCTCTTCCTTTTCTAGAATGCAAGTTGGGTGCATGGGAGTTTTTGCAGAGTTGCATTCAGTCATGTCAAACTTCTTCAGAACGTCTTTAATGTACTTGCTTTGATGAACGTACGTGACTTCTGGAGTTTGATTAATTTGAATTCCCAGAAAGAACTTTAGTTCTTGCATTAAGCTCATTTCAAATTCTGCCTGCATTAACTTAGAAAATTCTCGCGACTGGAGCAAAGGTTTCATTATAGTCAATACCTTCTTGTTGACTGTAACCTTGAGCTACCAGTCGAGCTTTGTTTCTGACAACTTCTCCTTTCTCGTTCAGCTTGTTTCTGAAAACCCATCTGGTTCCAATGACATGAGTGCCTCTGGGTTTAGGAACGAGATCCCAGACATCATTCTTTGAGAATTGATCCAATTCTTCTTGCATAGCTGCCACCCAGTCGTTATCCTGAAGTGCTTCATCACAAGACGTAGGCTAAATCAGAGATACTAGTCCTAGAGGAGTATCTTCAGAAGTCCTGAAGGTAGATCTTGTTCTGACAGGTTCGTCCTTGTTTCCCAGAATCAAATCTTCAGATACATTGATACGACTTTTGACTTTCTTTGGGATTTCTGGGGATTTTATTTCTTCAGAGTTCTGAATGACAGTTGCTTCTGGAGTTCTATCAGATCCTGCAAGGGTGATTTCTAAATCTGCAAAACTTTGAACTAGCTTTGACTTTTCAGGGTCAAGCTTATCATCAAATCTGACATGAATAGATTCTTCCACAATTTTGGTTTCTGTGTTGTATACTCTGTAGCCTTTAGAGCGTTCTGAGTATCCTAACATAATACCTTTCTGTGCTTTGGAATCAAACTTGTTCATATGTTCTTTAGTATTTAATATAAAGCAAGAACATCCAAAAGGATGAAAATATGAAATGTTTGGTTTTCTTCCTTTACACAGTTCATAGGGAGTCTTTTCTAGAATAGGTCTTATAGAGATTCTATTCTGAATGTAACACGCTGTATTTACAGCTTCTGCCCAAAAGTGCTTTGCTACATTAGTTTCATTGATCATGGTTCTGGCCATCTCTTGGAGTGTCCTATTCTTCCTCTCTACAACTCCATTTTGTTGTGGAGTTCTAGGGCAGGAGAAATCATGGGATATTCCATTAGAATCAAATAATTCTTCAAAATCTTTATTTTCAAATTCTCCACCATGATCACTTCTGACTCTAATAATTTTAGAGTCAAATTCTTTTTGCACTTTGGAACAGAAACTGGTGAATACAGAGTGAGACTCACTCTTGTGCTTTAGGAATTTTACCCATGTCCAGCGACTGTAATCATCAACAATGACTAGTCCATACTTCTTTCCATTAACTGATGCTGTTTTCACAGGACCAAATAAGTCAATGTGAAGAAGTTCCAGAGGCTTAGAGGTAGAAACAACATTTTTCTTTTTAAAAGATGTTTTCGAAAATTTTCCTTTCTGACAAGCTTCACACAGAGCATCTGAAGAAAACTTCAGTTTAGGTAGGCCTCTGACTAACTCAAGTTTAGTTAGCTGAGAAAGTTTCCTCATGCTAATGTGGCCCAAGCGTCTATGCCATACCCATTGCTCTTCGTGAACTGACATTAGACATTTAACATTTTGATCTTTTAAATCAGAAAGATTTATTTTGTAAATGTTGTTTTTCCTCTTGCCTGTGAAAAGGACAGAGCCATCGTTCTGATTAATGGCTTTACATGTTTTTTGATTGAAGATTACATCATAACCGTTATCACTTAATTGACTTATGGATAACAAGTTATGCATTAATCCTTCTACATAAAGAACATCAGATATAGAGGGAAGAGTACCATTACCAATAGTTCCGGAGCCTCTGATCCTTCCTTTCTGATCTCCTCCGAAGCCTACAAATCCAGCGTCTTTAAGTTCCATACTTTGGAACATAGACTTTCTTCCCGTCATGTGTCGCGAGCATCCAGAGTCCAGGTACCATGACTGGTGTCTGAACTTTGCTGCATAGGATATCTGCAACATAGATAATCTTATCTTTCGGTACCCAGAATCTCTTGGGTCCTTTCAGATTAGTTTTCCCAGAGTTTCTTATAACTTTGGGTTTTCTAGCATTTTTAAATTTTTGTTCTTGTGTGTGTGTGTAATGATATGAAAAAGGAGATTTAATTTGATCACTTGTAGAAGTTTTATCTTCCTTAGGATCATACCCAATTCCCCTTTTATTGTTCTGACTTACTCCATAAATCATGGATGCCATAATACTCCTATCTATCCCATTTTTCAGAAATTCTTGAAAGGCTTCTTCATATTGGTAAATTATTTTATTTGAAGTTTGTGGTGCTTGAGATAATGCTTCTTCTAATTCTGAGCTTTTTGTTTTTGCTTCATCTCTTTCTAACATTAAAGATTTGATTGTATCTTCTCGTGATAAAATTGTTATCTCAAGCTCTCTACATTCTTCAAATTTTGCTTTAAGACAGCCTTTGATGTTTTTAAACTTTTGTTTTAATTTCTGATATGAGCTTAGAGTTTCTGACAAGCATGATTCTAAATCAGAACGAGAAAGTTCAGAAAATACCTCTTCAGATTCTTCATCTGAGCTGCTGGATGTGGTAGCCATAAGTGCTACGTTGGCCTGTTCATCAGAGTCAGATTCTGATGATCCAGATTCACTATCATCCCAGGTAGCCATTAATCCTTTCTTTGTTCTGAAGGTATTTTTCTTGAAGCTTTCTTTTCTAGAGTTGTCTTTCTTCAGCTTTGGGCATTCATTTCTGTAATGACCTGTTTCTTTACATTCATAACAGGTAATATCTTTGTTAGCTTTACCTTTTGAAGTTGACTCTGATCGATCCCCTCTGGGTCTTGGTCTTCTGAAGTTGTTGTTCCTCTTTTTCCAGAGTTGCTTGACTCTTCTGGTTAGTAGGGACAACTCTTCTTCATCATCAGAGTCTTCTGGTTCAGAATCGTCAGTATCTTCAGCTTCTGCCTGGAGAGCTTTGATTCTGTCAGGTTTCCGTCTTTCAGATCTGGACTTTAGCGCTACGGACTTGTTCTTTTTCTGAGGCTCATCCTCCTCTAGTTCTACCTCATGACTTCTGAGAGAACTAACAAGTTCTTCAAGGCTGATATTGTTCAGATCCTTTGACAGCTTCAGAGCAGTAACCATAGGTCTCCATTTCTTTGGCAGACTTCTGACTATCTTCTTGACATGATCTGCAGTCGTGTATCCTTTGTCTAGCACTTTAAGACCTGCAATAAGAGTTTGAAATCTAGAAAACATAGCCTCTATAGCTTCGTCATCTTCCATTTTGAAGGCTTCATATTTCTGGATAAGCGCCAGAGCCTTCGTCTCCTTGACTTGGGAGTTTCCTTCATGGGTCATCTTCAGAGAGTCAAGTATATCTTTGGCTGTCTCTCTGTTGGTGATCTTTTCATATTCGTTGTATGATATAGCATTTAGAAGTATTGTTCTGGCCTTGTGATGATTTTTGAAGATACGTTTCTGATCTTCTGACATCTTGTTTCTGGGAACTTCAGCTCCATTTTCTAAGACTGGAGGTGTATATCCATCTGTGACTATGTCCCAGAGGTCAGCATCATAACCCAGAAAGAAACTTTCGATTCTATCTTTCCAGTAATCAAATTTCTCTCCATCAAAAACAGGAGGCTTAGCATTGTAAGAATCTCTTTCATTTGAGTGGGCCATTGTTTTTCTCGTACTGGATCTCTCTACACGGTTAAGTGTTTGATTAGAAAATAAATAACAGAGCCGGAGCTCTGATACCAATTGAAGGTGAGAAAAACAAGAAAGGGGGGGTTTGAATTGTTTGGAAAAATAAGCGCTTTTCAAAATGAAAACCACACAATGATTTTATACTGGTTCGCTTATAACACAAAGCTACTCCAGTCCTCCCGGCCAAGGTGATTTCGCCTTCAACAAGGACTTAATCCACTAATCTTGAAAGATTACAAACAACGTCTAAGATAAAAAATCTCTTAGCCCTCTCAAGTATACAGACTACACAGAGTCACTTGAGGAAATAAACAAACAATAGATAAAAGATTTATGTAATCTAGAGTGCTTCTAAGATAAGCAAGTATTACAATAGTATGAACAAAGTGATTCACGTTATAAGCAAAAGCTTCGTGAAGATTTAGAGAGCTAGAAGGTTTTCTTGTGTTGATGTTTCAGTATGATTTTTCCTTGTATGTGTAGTAGTTTTTGAATGTTGATTTGCAAACCTTTATATAGATCAATGAGGTAGTAGTTGAAACTGATGAGTAATAAGATGAATTTACGCCATAACATAAACAGCTTCTGCAGGATAACTTTTTCTCCTTGAAATGACTACTTACCACAAGTAGTATCTTTTTTATTGAAATTGGAGATTAACGTCTCTTTCTTAATTAGGAAAACCATTTGCAAATCTTTACTTGACTTTAATGTTACTCTTTCATGATTAGCAATTCCATGCTCAGAGTATTTGTGTTTCTGGAGAGTCTTGGAATCTTGCTTCTGATGTTTAATCTCTTGTGAGTTCAGATAGTTTCTTCAGATAGCGCTGTTCAGAGTCAGAACTTCTAGAGCTACTTCTTGTTCAGATGCTTCTGATACTTGTTGTTTTGCTCAGAGTTAGACTTTCTTGAACTTGTTTTCACTTCAGATGCTTCTGATCATTTGATGATTTGTATCTGATCTGGTTTTGTATCTGATGACATCATCAGATTTCTTCCTTCTTTCTTTAGAACCCTGCACACTTAGAAACTTTTCGTTAGGGTGCCATTTTTGGTTTCATCCTTTGTTATCATCAAAATCAAGGAATCTGTTGTAGAACAATTTTTGTTCTTACAATTTGGGCCTTCAGAAATCGCAGCAAACTTGTTCTTTGCTGTTACAAATACAGCAGAAAATTTCTGCTACAAACAAGGTCTTCAATCCTAAACTCTCTCCATATATATCTCCTTATTTTGACCCTATATATATTCTGATTGAGTCTTTATGACCTCCACATGGGAGTTAGGATATTCACCAAATATCCTCACTAATCCCAGAATATATACTGAATTAATTAATTCAGTTTCTACACATGTATGATGTCACAGGAATGATGTCGTGACATCGTACGTGACATGTTGGTCCAGATGTTGAACTTTTTCAACCCAACATATTAAAACAACAGAGATGATTACATTATTTATTTTACAAAATTAATGCCAATCCTAAGGTATTAACAATCTCCCCCTTTGGAAAATTGTAGCTAAAACAAATAAACATTACACTGGACAAAACATCCCAATATGGGTATGCTCTTCATCTCTGTCATTGACTCCACCACCACAAACACCAAAATTGGTGTACATGAGGAAGTAGGGGTACAAGAATCAGTTGTACCAGAACCCTTCCCCTCACTGGTAGAGCTTCCAGAAGAATATGTAATGTTGAGTACATAGATAATGTAACTCAGATCACAAGACACAACTGTCCTCTTAACTCAGATCACAAGACACAAGTGATATGCCCAGTTAGTGACTTCTGTGCCTGAAGCCAACTTCTTCTTGCTACCACATTTTACTTGCTTCTGGTACATTCTCAACTTCAGGACTATATTTCTCTCCCCCTTTTTAGCTAAACATTTGCAAAGGAACCCCTTACAAAACCAGATCCAGGCGCAGTTTGCCCAAACCTTAACATACCCCATGATTCAGAGGGAATGGAGTGTTTCTCTTGTGAGAAGAAGAGGGTTATTACATCCTTTAAATAGTCCAGCCCGTGCTTAGGAATTAACGGTAGGAATAAATGCTTGGTCAAGATTCATTAATATTTGTTGAGAAACAGTTAGAGAATCACCAACAAAATCTCAGACTATCTTTGAATACCTTTTATAGCTCTTGACTGTTTCTTTTCCAAAACAGCAGTTCCAGTGCATGGAGACTATTCCCTATATGCAGTCAGACACATTGCACGCGATGTCTTAACATTCAACATGGCTTTTGCCTGCATTCTTCAAGTATTCTTCCTATCAACATTTCCTAAGACCATTTTCGTACCTCCAGTAGAAACTTGACATCTGGCACCACTAAAGCCAAAATCACAAACACCAGTAGATGGTTACTCCCCCTGTACCACACAACTGTAACAGTCAGGCTTATTCTAATTTGTCATAATTAGACACACCACATCCATATTTCCTCATGATTTTAAGGTTCAGAAGGAAATAGCAATATTGTCCAAGGCAATGTCATGACATCCGGTCAGACATTCTTCTGCTCCCTCAGCCTTGACACACAACACATCAACCCAATAACTAACAAGGTGCCATACCTTGTCATCTGAGAACACATATACCACAAGCTGAATGATTACTTGCAGCACAAAGACAGAACTCCCCCTGTCATGAACAACCCACTCTCCTCTTGAACCTTTTGGAGATCACACATGAGCATATTCAACATCCCAAAGTTGGACCTTCACATACTTCCTGATTCAAAGAGAATCCAGACCTCTTGATGAATGGAAAACATAAGACGCATCTTCATGTCTTCAAGAGCACCCCCTCTGTTCAACCCTCTTGGCTGAACACATCCACACTCTGAGTCAATCTCTCTTCTAACCAGACAGAAAACCACGTCACAAAATGTTCTAACATTAGTTAGGACATCCTTCACAACATGACAAGGAACACCATCTGATAATCTTCAGATATCACTGAGTCACCAGCTTGATCCAAAAGAAACCAGACACAAATTGGGACATATACATTCTCATCCCATTATAAGAGATAATCTTCCATAGATAGCTTAGAACTCCTACCACAAGCTCCAAGAGATGAATAGACAACACCTCCTTTTGTCTTCAACTTACTACTTTTCTGCTCAAAATTAATTTGTCTCAGACTTTCCTCAAGACTAATCAGCTGCCATATGTTGATTATCTTGATCCTTCGAACTCACTTCTGAGATAGACCAAATGCCACTGGTTGATTACCTCCTTCATGAATCCTCATATGAAAAAGTCAAATGCCACTTTTTGACCTCTCCAAGTTTATCAGACTTCTCCCAAAGATATTCTGACCTTCCAAGTGAGACTTGAACTTCAAGCTACATGTTAAGCAAAACTTAGATTATCTAAGACACGAACATGTAACATCTTCTCCATCCAGCAACTCCAAAGAATTGCAATGAGAACGATCTTTTTGAAGTACCCAATCTACAACTCTGTAGACCCTTCTATCTTAAGTTGATGTGCCCCTTCACCAACTAAGATTCTGATGTTAAACCAAATGTCACAACATTGTGTTTCAACATTTAGCTGTTGAATTCAGCTCCTTCTTTTGTCACTTGAAAGAACTTCCTCCCTTCACAGAACAAGAGTTCAATGCTCTCATAGACTTGATTGTACCAAGTTTGAGTAAACAACCTCCATCCTGCAGGTTTGCAGTTAAGTCATCCAAGCTCACACCTTGATGAATCCCTGCTTCTTCTCCAAAGACATCAGACACTCTGATGCATGAGTCTTCAGAAGGTCCAGTTAGAAACTAACCCTTCAGCTATACCAAGGATTCCACTTCCTAAAGCTAGGCTGTTTCCATGATGTCAAGAATGCTGCCACTTGTTCTTAACTCCACAGTGTGCATTAGCCAATGCACCTCCTTACTTAGATCAGAAATAAACTGATCCAAGTAACCACCATCAAGACTATGATGTCTTCTTCTTCTTGTACACACCAAGGCTGAACATGTTTCTTGCCAGGAAACCTTTTCAGAGATCATATGCTCTTGCTGCCACCAAGGAGATAGATCATAAACCAATGTACTAGCCTTCCTGTGATTCTGCACAGGGTCTTGACGAAGAGATGTTCCAACATCTTTAAGAACATCAGTTATCTGGAGCTCCAAGGACAATCAATTAAATACTTGTACTTGGCACAAGTAGACATTGATCTTAAATCCTTTCCCAATTATCCTTTTAGATACTTCCACCATAAGAATACTTTGAAAATACTCTTCTTGTGACAAGATCTTCTGCTTGCAAGCACCTCAACAGTTTTGAGAATCTTTCCAGATTAGATTCACCCTTAGGAATGAGAGAGATGAATCCTTCCTTGCAACTGTGTCACACAACAGCCAGAACCCATGTGACACAGGTCAACAACCAACCAGACCCTAGGCTGACCAAACGTGATGAGGTTAGCCGAACTCCCCCTCAAATTAACAATCATGGACACTCCACACCAATATCCATGCATTGTACACAAATGTCTCAACATGACATACACCATCCCTACCAGTGGCAACTAACTCTATGAGTTATACCTATACATACTTCAATCACACCAATCAGACTCCAGCTGACCATAAGTACTAGTGACAACAAAACAACACCAGTTAATAGTAGATATGCATTGCCAGAGCATACTACCTCAACCAACCACAGAATCTTCATATTCTCACTCCTTGAAAGAACTGCCACTTCTGAGCGTGGTGTTTGAATAACAAGATTCATGGTCCCAATCCTCTTAAATGAAATAGCAGTCAGGTTACCCCATTATTGACTCCTAACATCCAGGGGACTTGTCTTCCAACACAGCATAGTACTTCAGGGGACAACTATCCAACCCTGATCAATCTACAGGAATACAACACACAGCAGGGATTGCACAAAGTCACATCTCAACCAGCTCCACTTCTAGAGATCAGACTTCTAAAAGTGACCTTCTTGAACACACACACAGTTGACCCTACCCTTGTCAACTTAGCACACACAAATGTCTCCTCTTCCAGGTCAGGAGTAGGTTTCAAACCAAAGTATCCCTTTGTTTGACACCTAAAAACATCTGCTCTTCAACCAGTAGCTGCATACTTGTTGAACAACATGTTCTAACATCACATAGAACATTAGTTTAACCTCCTTGAAGCAAACCCTCCTTGAAAGTCTCCAAGGTCTTCATATACACTGCCTAGGAGAGTACAAGAATCAGTGATCAGGTGATTCTTACCATCCTGAAGAGAGAACGTCATGATGGGTGGACTTGAGGAGACTCAAGTATCTTTGACATCTTCAGTAGGTTATGATGAAATCTTGAATACAGCAGCCTTTCATCCACAAGAGGAGAAACTACATCAGAGTTTGAGTTTTGCCAGGTATTATGCAGCGGAAATCATAATACAACTCAACTTATGTACACACCCTTCACCAGATCAGCCTCCAAGAACATACCAGGCTTGAATATGATTCAATCCTAGCACAGCTGTCCCATACATAGGCCAATTGCCAACCACTAGAGACCGGTACCCATAGTTCCTGTCATGAATAGTCCATCCACCTACTTCAAGGGACCATTCAGGGAACTCACAGAACCTTCCACGGGTTCCAACATCAGTACTAATATAACTCCTTGCAAGATACCAGAAAGTATCACCCATGGCTCTCATCCAGAAACAGAACAGGATGCCTGCTCTGATACCATTTGAAATTCTGGTCTAGTCAGAGTTTAGATGTTCTACTCCAAGTAATGACATCTGATCTAACATTGTTACTAATACAGCAAGACAGTTATACAAATTAAAACCTAGTACTGATATGCACACATTCACAGATGTCACGACATCTACTACTATATCACCATAGAATGGAAGAACACCCAGTTCTGTCCATCTGGTACAAAGACACAACAGAGATCAAACATAGCAGTTACTTCTGTTGAGCCTGCACAATTATCAGCATGATGTCTCAACATTGATTTGAACATCATCTGTTACAGCATTACCGGTTGACCTTATTTTATAACGGACAGAATTATAAAGTGCAGAAGGTAAAAACATAAGTAATTGTTAACCCAGTTCGGTGTCACACACACCTACGTCTGGGGGCATACCAAGCCAGGAAGAAGATCCACTATCAGCAGTATTAATTCAGAGTTAAACTCCCCCGTTTACAACTCTTCACTTAATCCCTACCCAATGCAATCTATACCTAGGAACTCCTAGATAGAAACCTCCAGTTTCCATTCCTATCACTACAAATACAATGTAATGTTAAAACAACTTGAACTTGCTTCACAGCTTCGTTCAAGCACATAATCACTCTTGCCTACAGGCATTGAGTTACAAACACTCTCAACTTTGAACACTGAGAAACACATGGTAACCTTCCCACAGATTGGGAGGTTTACCTCACACACACCCCTAAATTTTCATTCTAAGAGGCTTACAAAAACTAGGTTACAATATGCTATTTATAACCTAATCACCCAACTGGATTTGGGCCTTCAGAAATCGCAGCAAACTTGTTCTTTGCTGTTACAAATACAACAGAAAATTTCTGCTACAAACAAGGTCTTCAATCCTAAACTCTCTCCATATATATCTCCTTAGTTTGAGCCTATATATATTCTGATTGAGTCTTTATGACCTCCACATGGGAGTTAGGATATTCACCAAATATCCTCACTAATCCCATAATATATACTGAATTAATTAATTCAGTTTTCTACACATGTACGATGTCACAGGAATGATGTCGTGACATCGTACATGACATGTTGGTCCAGATGTTGAATTTTTTCAACCCAACATATTAAAACAACAGAGATGATTACATTATTTGTTTTACAAAATTAATGCCAATCCTAAGGTATTAACAAGCATAGAATACCGAGTCTCACAATCGGTGAACTTCTTACTGAGGTAGTAAATTGCATATTCTTTCTTTCCAATTTCATCTTGCTGACCTAGAACACAACCCATATTATCTTCAAGCACAATCAAATACATGATCAACGGTCTTCCTTCAACAGGAGGAGACAAAATCGGAGGTTCAAGAAAATACTCTTTGATACTGTCAAAAGATTTCTGGCAGTCTTCGTTCCAATCACAAGACTGATCTTTCCGAAGAAGCTTGAATATAGGCGCACATGTGGTAGTCATGTGCGATATGAATCTTGAGATATAATTCAAGTGGCCGAGAAAACCTCTGACTTGCTTCTCAGTTTTGGGCGCATGCATCTCTTATATTGCTTTGACCTTGGCAGGATCAACCTCAATACCCTTCTCGTTGATAATAAAGCCCAACAACTTACCAGAACAAACACCAAATGTACACTTATTGGGATTCAAGCGGAGTTTATACTTCCTCAAACGCTGGAATAGCTTCAACAAATGCTCAACATGTTCCTCTTCATCAATAGATTTATCAAACATATCATCCACGTAGACTTCGATCTCTTTATGCATCATATCATGAAAGAGTAGCCATTGCTCTTTGGTAAGTTGCACCAGCATTTCTTTAAACCAAAAGGCATCACTCTATAACTGAATGTTCCCCAAAGTGTAATGGACATGGTCTTCTCCATATCTTCGGGTGCCATCTTGATCTGATTATATCTTAAAAATCCGTCCATAAACGAAAAGACTTTGAACTTAATTGTATTATCTACCAATACATTAATGTGTGGCAGAGGTAAATCATCTTTTGGACTGGCTTTATTCAAATCTCTATAATCAACGCACATACGTACTTTTCCATCTTTCTTAGTTATGGGCATAATATTGGCCACCCACTGCGGATACTCAGCGGTCACAAGGAAACCGGCGTCAATCTGCTTTTGCACTTCTTCTTTGATCTTCTCTGCCATATCAGGATGAGTCCTCCTCAATTTTTGCTTGACTGGAGGGCATTCTGGCTTCAACGGCAATCTATGTTCTACAATCTCATAATCCAAACCAGGCATGTGTTGATAGGACCAAGCAAACACATCTGAATACTCTCAGAGAAGATCAACCAACCCCCTCTTAACATCCTGACGCAACCGAGACCCAATCTTGACTTCTTTCACATCATCCTTGGAACCCAAGTTGACTAACTCAATCTGCTTTTTAAATGGCTGAATGGCTTTTCCTTCGTGCTCAAGAAGATGAGACAATTCATCAGACACTTCTTCATCACCTTCCTCCTCAGCCTTAAACACAAGGAATTCAAAATTTGGAGAAGGAGTAGGATCATTGTATTCAATGGATTTATATATCAACCTGCATAATGATTTGATATTTTGATTTTAGAGAAGTGAATTGTGACCAAATATTATGCAGATGGACAAATTACTATTTATTTATGTTTTTTGTGATAACCATTTTCAGAATAAAGCAAAAAAGCAAAAATAAAACATCATAGATGCAGATGAATAGAATCATATTTTATTAATGATCAAATTTGGAATACCCAAACAATGTTCATTTATCCCTTAGCCATAGGAGAAGGATTTTTAAAAACAAATAAAAGCAATTACTTAGATCGATGCATAATAACAGGAATATCAACAGGAATCCAATTGTTACAAGTTTTTCCATGCGTCACAAAATTGGTGCAGTCTTCATCATCATCACCCTCGATCACAGCAGCTAAGTGTTGTTCATTACCATGAATGAACCCTCCGCTATGGAAACTGGATCGCTCATCTTCAGCTCTAACCACTGATGAACCTTGTTGAAAACCCAATCCGGCTCTGCTCTTGTTGTCGGAGACTTCTATCATTTGTCCCCACTGATCAGACTTACCATCTTCAACAATCTTCTGCGCATCTTTAAATAAGGACATGGGTGCCCCAACTCTCTTTTCCTTAGTAATAGATAAGGCTTGGAACAGAGTTCCAACCTTATCCTCAGCTTCTACATAAGAGAAAGATGACAGGTGGCTTACCAACAAAGCCTTCTCCCCACCAACAATAACAAGTTTACCACTCTTGACAAATTTCAGCTTTTGATGCAACGTTGAAGTAACGACTCGAGCCTCATGAATCCATGGCCTCCCCAACAAGAAACTATAGGCTGGGTGGATATCCATTACTTGGAAAGTAATATGGAAATCAGTCGGACCTACCTTCACTGGAAGGTCCGCTTTGTAGCGGGAAATTCATGATCATCAAGCTATTGACAAGCTAGAGATCAATTAACAAGAGTCGCCATCACGCTTTTATTGTTTCCAAGGGAAAAGGGAAAAGTACAAACAAAACCCCAAAAGTAAGAAGTTTTCAAATAAAAGTCAGAGATCACAGGTAAGGGGGTTGGTTACACAGCGGGAAGGTGTTAGCACCCAAAGCGTCCTAGGTACTCCTAGAGAGCCCTTTTTGTGTGCATATGTATTTTGTATAAAGTGATGTTTACAAACAAATAGAATGGAGGGATGAGAAAAGAATTCATTAATTATATTTTTTTTGTGTTTGACAAGACCTTCGGTCTTATGCCTACGTACCAACATAAAAATGAGGGATCAAAACCTCGTAGTTCGTGCTATAAATTTCAAAATGGATGCATTAATTTTAACAAAATTTAAGTTTGAAAGGCACAAAGGCCTAAAATGATTTAAATGAGTTAGTTTTTTTTGTCCTTTTGAAAGTTTAAGTCAAGTATGGTTAGGTTTATTCACAAGTTTGATTTAAGAAAATAAGTTTGAAAGGGTAATGGCATAAGGCCAAAGTTTCTATCTTTTTTTAAAGTGGTCAAAGTTTAGAACAAAAGATAGGTCACACAAAGAAGGTTTTGAAAATGGAGGGAGAGACTTTGAAATTAAATAAATGGGGAGAAGATGAAGAGACTACCCTATGCACAAACTTTGAAAGTTTAAAGTTGAAAAGATTTGACCGAATGGGTAGCAATCCAATAGACAAGTATGTCAATAGAAACCCATAATTCCCTTTGGACTTTTAGAATCAAGCAACACACAAATGCACAATTATATCCATCTGAAGAGCAAAGGCATCAAATAAAGATGGCCTCATCCAAGTTTATCCACTTCAATGATCTTCTTCAAAATAGCCCATGCAACAGATGAATTCCACAAGTCACAGGTTCAACATAACAACTTTACAATGATCAATGTTGTAGAAGAACAGGAGAGATCTAGGATGATGTATCAAATGAAGGAAAACTGCAATCACTTGGTTCTTCATAAATTGGCATTGGCCAAGTCCATTAGAAAAGGAATTTTGCCTAAGTTCTAAGTCCAATTGGGCAAGATCAAACCAACAGTCCACTCAAAAGTTTTTTAGTGTTTTTGTTATTATTATGTGCATTAATGGTCAAAGACCCCACAAACAAGCAAAGTAGCACAAAACAAAATATATCACACAATATGGTCCAAATGGATGAACTAAAAATTACATAAACATAAACAATTAGAATGACATGTATAATGGAAAATGAAATAAAGTGCTAAAAGTAAATTGCATTAAAGTAAAGACTTGAAGTTAAAAGTTAATGGTTAGTAAGTTAGAAGTTAGTTTGGTTTTGCTTTTGATTTCAAGATATTCTTTGGAGAACACTCAACCCACTTCCCACAAGCATGAATCCTTGAACCAAAACATCTTCCAAAGGAAGGAAAGAAGGCCAAGTTTCCACACAATACCATGGAAGAGGGGAGACTTACAATCTCACTAACTAGAATGCTTATGCCTTTTATGTCACAAATTTAGCGTTATGTTAAGCAATTGTAATTGGACTTATGTAGAAGTCACAACTATTTTAGGCCAGGCAATAAACTTTTGGTGTTAATGCATGTTGAAGACATAGTATTAAGAACTATGCTTATTAAACATAACACACACAAAAATATGCAAAAGGTGTGACCTAGTCTCATCCATACTCATGTTAATCTTTCAATCAACTAGCATTAGGATTTTGAGATGTCATTGGCCAAATGAAAATGTATGAATGAAGAAGGGAAATTAGATGAAGAGGGAAGGGGATGAATGAGATCACAAATTGGTCAAAGGAGGACTTTTACCAAATTAATATCATTCATTCATTTTGGGAGATGGAATGTACATTCTATCAATCCCCTAAATCCAATTATATTTACTTGACAAAGTCAAATCAACCTTGACCAGGCCCAACAACAAATAAGAAACTCAATTAAGTCAATACAAATGGTCAACACAATCAAAATGACATTTATTCAATTAAAAATAGTAAAATAATACATTAAATTTAAATATGTTTTGTCTAAATCCTAAAATCTCATTAAAACACCAAAGAAATGGCCATGAGATTTATCATAGGTCAAACAAGGTCAAAGGACCTTGGAGAAAAAATTTCATAATTTTTGGACACTTAAAAATATTTTTAAACAATTAAAAACAAATGAAAAATCAATTAATTCATGAAAATATTAATAATGATCCAAAAATAATTTTAATTCAGAATATGAAAGATAAAAATATTTGAAATTTTTTGGTGAAAGTCCCATATTTTTTGGATCAATATTAAATTTATTATGAATTATTGAAGAAAATGAAATTAAAATGAAATTCAAAAAAATCCAAAAATACGTGGACCATCAGATCTCCCTCATTAATTGAGGTGGCAAATCTGATGATCCAAAAAACGCGTTTCATGTACACCTGAGTCAACTGCGTGGCATCGTTGGTAATTACAAGGGACAGTTAAGATTAAAACGTGAAACATGGATCAAATGGGTCAGACTCAAGACACATCATCACCGGAGTCAGAGCTCCGGTTGTCTTCTCCGGTGAGCTTCACCGGACTGGTCAACATGAACCGTCCCCAAAATAAAAAACAGGGACATGATGTTAAAGAAAAAACATCACTGAGCACGAATATCACCTCCAATTCATCCAATTCCAAATATATTAAGAGATATGTGGAATTGAAAAATGAGCTTCATGACCTGAGTTCCTTCGATTTGGCCTCAAAGCAACTCAATCTTCTTGCCTACAATGGTAGGACTTCAGACAACTCAAGAATCAATGAAATTGAGCAATAAATTGAGAGAATCGAAGATTTTAAATTTTCTGCAAGTTACCTTCAATGGAGGTCTGAGCTTGATAGATCTTGATCTAAATTATGCTTGGCTTCACTTCAATTGCTTGCAGGAGAGGAATGGAAAGGTTTAGAAGCAATGGACTCCTGGAGAATTGAATTCCAAAATAGTGGAGATTCAAGCTCAAATTCAAATGAATTTATCAGGGTTATCCTATGAGAGTGAAGGGTTTTCAATGGAGATTCAAAGCTGGCGCAATGTGTGTCTGATTTCAGAGCAAATGCAGCTGTATTTATAGCCAAATCCATGTGATATTTGCACACTCTTTTCAACTTTCCAAATTTGGCAAATGATGATAGCATGGTGCATGGGCGCGTATAGGCCTATGAAATGATAACTTGAAGTCCAAAATGAATGATCAGATGTGTTGAAGCAAGCTTGGAATGCAAGGCAATTGAACATTGATCCTTGAAGTTGGATCCATGCCAAATGATATCAGTCTGTTTAAGCCATGTGCAGCCCATGCATTTCAAGTCCAAAATGAATGAATTTGATCTCTTTGGAAAGGTGAGATCAAGAGGAACAAGTTTGATGTTGAACACATTTTCATTTGGAGCTTAGAACTTGGATAAATTTGAGGTGGAAGTTTGGAAAAATTTGACATTTCTAAAATTTTCTAAGTGACAAGCCATATGTCTCAATATTCCACCTTGCATAAGTTTTTATAGGAGCTTCAAATGAGAAAAGTGTCTTCACCAAAGTTGTATCTATCTCAAAGACCTTAAAAATGGTCACTAATTTCATGTCATTTGGATTTTAAATGACAGAGTTATGCATTTTTGAAGTTTGGAAAAATCACTTGATCAATGATATAGGTCAAAAGTGACCTATCATGTAGCCTCATATCATATGTTCAAATAAGTTGAATTAGCTCCCACTCCAAACATCAAAGTTGAATTAGACACATTGAATTTGATTGTGCAACTTGGAAATATTTCATCTCATAAAAATTGAGCAAGTTATGGCCTTGGGAAGTTGACTTTCAAATTAGGATTTAGACAAAATGACCTATAATGTTTCAACATAGTAAATGACTTTACAAGGAAAACTAGCTCTAGGTCTCAACATGAAAGTTGTTTATAATGTCATTTTGAGTAAGTTTTCTCTTGGAATAATTTTCATATGGTGAAAATTGTAGGAGATAGGGTCTAGGGAGACCCAGTTTTGATCAGATGAATTCATCTGGCCAACCACCATCAACCAACTTGCTAATTTCCAATTCTCTTGACTTTATTGGCTCATGGTAGGTTATATATGCATAATATTATTAATTTTGAAGTGTACCTTGAGAATTTTGATCAATTGATGAGATAGCTTGTTGGAGAAGTTACTCAAGATACCCAGTCAAACTAGGGTTTCCAAGGCAAATCACCTCCACACTCTTGAAGAAAACTTGATCAATATAACATGTAAAGATCATTGGGACTCATATATGATGCTCATAACATTTCTTGGATCAATTCTATGGTTGTGCTATTTGTTCATGAGGGTCTCAAACCCTAGATGTGATCAATAAATCAATGAGATCATGCCCTACCTACAAAAGAGTTAAACAAATGCAAAGACATATTTTTGGTATTTTGGTTAGTGAAATGATAAAATACAAGTATGATATCTTCACAAAATGCTTGGTGATCTCTCCCAAAACACACCCAACAAAAAGGGGTAAGGAGGATGCCAAGGTATGGTCCCAATGCTTATGCTTATGATGAAATTGCATGAGGGATCTTAGGGTCAAAATTGGGGTCTTACACACTTCACCGATCACCGTTTTGCGAGAACTGTCAAAAGCCTTGATGATCATGCCACTATATCTCATCGGACCTCCTTGGTATGACAACCTAGAAAGAGTTGACTTCAGAAGTACGTTCAATGAAGAATCGGTGTCGACCAAAACATTCGACAGAGCGTCCTCTTTACAATTCATCGAGATATGCAGAGCCAGGTTATGACTTCTTCCCTCCTCAGGGAGTTATTCATCACATAAACTGAGATTGTTACAGGAAGTGATGTTATACAATATGATCAAACTGATCCACCGTAACATCATGTTCCACATATGCTTGCTCTAGAACTTTCTGCAGTGCTTCTCTGTGCGCTTATGAGTTCATAAGTAGAGACAACATTGAAATCTTGGAGGGAGTTTGGAGCAGCTGCTCCACCACATTGAACTTGCTCTTCTTAATCAATCTGAGCACCTCATCGTCATCGTTAGGCTTCAAACCACTGAATTCACCATACTGACACTTTGGAGCACTAATAGAGTCTACCACAGGCACACCAACCTTCTTACTAACAAATATATCCTCCACATTCTTAGAGAACACCGGCCCAAAGACACGACCACTGCAGGTCACCTTCGTAACATCAGCTATGCTCACAACAGAACTAGTCGTAGGTAAAGGAACCTCTTGACCATTCTCTAGCATGGTAGCATTGTACTGATAGGGGACATCCTTATCGGATGCATACGGGATGGGGCCCGCTAACCGTATTACCAACAACGATACCCGTCTGTTGCTAACAATGTTACTGTTGCTGTTATCATACTGGATCACTACTCTTTCAGGAGTCTTGAAAACGGGAACAATAACATTCACATCGTCATCTACATGACGGGACTGGATAATCTGAATCATACCTTCATCCATCAACCTCTGGATGTCTCTTTTCACAACCACATAACCTCTAGGATTGACACTGCAGATTGCACAACCATCATGGTCATGCTCACAATCGCTAACCAAGCAGATATCCTTGTAAATCGTCACCAAGGACCTTCTAATGAAGCGTATATCAAACACCTTGAATTCCCCAGGACAGTCATCAATCATATTAATAGATGAATTCCCATGGGTAGATAGTGGGTTAGCTTTGACGTTTGGCGCACGGTCCTCAAAGGACACGATTCCACTATTAACCAGCTTTTTGACTTCATACTTCAGGGGGTATCTGTTCTCAATATCATGACCGGGAGCTCCTTGGTGAAAGGCACAACGAAGTTCTGGTTTGTACCACCATGGAAGTGGTTCAGGGATTTAAGGTGGGTTTCTCGGTTGCAAAAGGTTCTTAAGAACCAATGATGGATACAATTCTGCGTATGTCATAGTAATTGGTTCGAAAGATACCTTCTTCATCTCAAAATGTTGTTGTTGATGATTGTTGGTATTGTTGTTGTTGTAGGTGTTTGTTCGTTGCGGTGGCGGTTGTTGATGTTGTTGTTGTTGAATTGGTGCTGATTGGTTGTTAGAAAATACTGGGATTACAGATGATACTTGAGGATGGTATTGACGGGGTGGTTGACTCCTTCTTACATGAGGCCTCCTCTGCCTCCCAACAGACACTGCATTAACTTCGTTCTCCTTCTTCTTACCTAAACTATTACCATACCTCTTGATGGACGACGCTTCCTCCTTAGCTAACCATCCCTCTCGGAAACCTTCTTCTAGCCTCATCCCCATGTTTACCATCTCGGTAAAGTCACTGGGGGCACTGGAAATCATCCGCTCCTAGTAAAATGAGCTCAGGGTCTTGAGGAAGATCTTGTTCATCTCCTTTTCTTCTAAAGGAGGGGTAATCTGAGTGGCAAGCTCTCTCCATCTTTGAGCATACTCCTTGAACGTCTCCTTATCCTTCTTAGACAACGACCTCAATTGGTCCCTATCTGGCGCCATGTCCATATTATACTTGTACTGCTTCACAAATGCTTCACCCAAATCATTGAATGTGCGGATGCTCGCACTATCCAAGCCCATGTACCATATCAATACGGCACCATTCAGACTGTCTTGAAAATAATGGATCAATAACTGATAATTATCAATTTGCGTAGACATCTTTCTGGCGTACATCACAAGATGACTGAGTGGGCAAGTATTCCACTTGTACTTTTCAAAGTTATGCACTTTGAACTTCACCGGGATTTTGACATTCAGAACCAAACAAAGTTCCGCAGAACTCTTACCAAACAAATCCTTACCCCTCAATGTTTTCAACTCCTTTCGCATCTCAAGGAATTGATCTTTCATTTCATCCATCTTCTCATACACATCAGGGCCCTCAGACGGCTCAGAATGATAGATGGTGTCTTTAACACGGGGTAGAGTGTGACCAATCGGTGGTGGCATAGACATGATCGGGCTAGATGCCGACATGGAAGCAAAAGTAGGCGCGAAACCTTTGGGCACAAAATTGGTCGGCATTCCCCACGGGAATCCGGCAGGCATGTTAGGCGCAAAATGAGCAGCAATTGCATGAATGGTAGAGGTAGACACCTCTAAAATAACAGTCCTATGAGGAGGAGGAGTTACAAGCATTGGAGAAGATTGGCTTTGAGCATCTAACAGTGACTCTATCATGGCAGTCAAATGGGCAATCTCGTCCTTCAAATCTCTCTTCTCTTGCTCTAGATGCTCCATAATCTTTGAGTGATTGGCACGAGTATTGTATTGATGAGTCAACTTGGCTGAAGCATAAAAGAAATACCAATAAGACATCTAGAGAAAGAGAAACCTGCTATGCAAATGATGCATGAAATACAATGCTTGATTGTTTTTTGTTTTTCAGGAACTTACTATATTATTTGCAACTACGGAAGGATTACACTGAGTATAGTTTCAGAAACCAAAATACAAAATACAAGAGAAAAGGAGACTAGTCATCCTAATGATCCCTAATAACAATGTCAGAAGGTCTGGCTGCAGGCGCGTACTTCCTTCGAATGTGTCGGATCTTGGTCTCAAAAGAAGCCTTTATCTGAGTCTTCTCGAGGACAACCTGATCAACAATATTCTTCCAAGCAACGGAAGGCTGAGGCATACTAGAGGAAGACGAAACCTTTGGTTCTCTCTGTCTCTTTGTTACTCGGTCTTCAAGAAGCTTAATAAGTGCATCTTTGTCCTTAGACTCAAGCTGCAACTCCTCATGCTTTCAGCTCAAAGCATGGAAATGCTTTTTCGAGATATCCTTCTCTTGCTTTATCTTGCCGAGCGCATATTCTAACTCCTCTATATCTTGGTTAGGAAGAGTTAATAGCTCAACCACAACCATAGACATAGGTCTTTCACAAGCATAAGACATCTTCAACTCCAAAGCCCTCTTCTTCACCCAAAGAATGTAAGCTTCCAAAGCTACACAATTGCACGGTCCAAGCTCGGATCTTCTTTTCCTATGCACATTATGCCAAGCATGCACAATCTTCTACTTCAAATGTTGGGAATATTTACCCTCTTGATAGAAAATACCTTCTAACAAAGTGTTATTAGGTTTTCTCTCAAGGGGAACCCAAGTTGACGACGAGCCAAAGTAGGGTTGTAGTTAATTCCTCCTTGTGTACCAATGAGAGGTACATTAGAGAATTCACCACAAAAATCAATAATATCCATGCTACTCAATGAAGAATCATACCAAACTATATCATCCTTAGTGAGAGACATAAGTCTCTGAGACCACCTTACACATTGTTTGCTCTCCACAAAAGCAGGCGTTTGAGGCAAGTGCGAAATAAACCAGTTGTATAGAAGAGGAACACAACAAACGATCATTCCACCAACTTTATAATTCCTTAGATGCAAAGAGAAGTACATATCTCCTAACAGAGTAGGCACAAGATTCCCAATCAAGAAAATTCTAATGGCATTAACATCAACAAAACTGTCAATGTTAGGGAACAAAGCCAAACCATAGATGAGCAACATAAAGATAGCTTCAAACGCATCCAACTACCGGCTTGAGCAAAGGAAGTAGCTTCCTTGATGAGAAACTCAGAAGTCAATCCAAACAACCCTCCTTTCTTCACCCAATGAGCCTCTCTCTCAGATTTCTTCAAGTGAAGAACTTCAGCAATAAGATGAGATCTGGGAATCTCTTCCAATCCACTAAAAGGCACTTTGTCAGAAACGGGTATTCCTAAGAGATGGGCATACTCCTCCAACATAGGCACAAGCTGATAATCAGGAAAAGTGAAGCAACAGTAGAGCGAATTGATCCGCGGTCGCACACGGGTCAAAAATGAGTAATTAGAAAACTGTAGTTTAGCGGAAGCGACAACTCGAGTATCGTATCGCAAGGATTCTTGTATTATTCTTAACATAATAAAATCTATTTAAGGGGGGTTTATGTTTAGTATTCTATTTATAAAACAAAGCAAAGAAAAGTGATTAAAATAAGCGATTATAAAATAAGTCAATCTACTGTTTTCGGTTTCTAGCTAATCACTGGTTTTTACCTATCAATTCTCTAAGTGGCTTCGATCTCTATTCGATTCAAATTCAATTGACAAGCGCAATAGATATATGACAGATTTATATTCCTATATTCCGAATTAAGCAAACGGATAAATACAATCGTGAATTAAGCAAACACGATTTACAAACGCAATTTAACAACAAAGCGACAAAAACGACGATTAATAGTTAGGAATGAAATCATACGAACTTAATCAAAACCATTCCATAAAATACAGATTAAGCAAATGAAATTTCATAGAATAGAATTGAAAGAGAATGAAATTAAATTGATAGAATAAAAACCTCAAAGCCTTGGAAATTCGGTTACAATAGATCGACTCTAGAAGATTAGTTCCTCTTCATGATCGCACAAAAGCTAAAAGTTATCATGAATAATGTGTGTTTCCTACAGTACCTCAGCTTCCATTTTAAACAGAATAAGGGTTTCACTTATAATTGAAACTGGGCCAGAAAACCTAAATTCGGCCCAACAAATGGCCCAAAAGAAAATATTTCCTAAAGTACGAAACTTCAACAAATTATTTGAGATGTCTAAACTCCGAATCAGCTTTTGGCTTCAACATAAGAGTTGTAGCCCTTTCTCTTAGATTTCCAACACATGTCAGAACTTGCAAAGCGGCATCCCATAGCTCAAGTTATGATCTGAACATTGGACAGGTATCAAATAACTGCTAAAACTGAAAATAGCAAACGAAAATAGATTAAAGGCAAACATGAACTTAAATCTAAAAACATAATAAAATAGTTAAATAATCAAAATAAACTAGATAAATGCCTAAGTACA
Organism: Lathyrus oleraceus; assembly: GCF_024323335.1. NCBI lineage: Eukaryota > Viridiplantae > Streptophyta > Magnoliopsida > Fabales > Fabaceae > Lathyrus > Lathyrus oleraceus. The sequence goes on from NC_066579.1 coordinate 107,994,393, forward strand.
ATTATAGAAGAATGTGCATCAAAATGCATTGATCAAATTTCCCCACACTTGAACTTTTGCACTCCGAGCAAAATTACAATTTCAAAACAAAAGGAAAGAAAACAAAGCATGCACTTCCAAAAGTTTTCAAGATACAAGATATATGCATAATTTTAAGTCTAAGCTTCAAGAATATGGTGTTAGTAAGCAACTTTTTGTGACATTCAAAGCAGATGGAAAAACATATTACCAAAAAGTACATTAACATCAGTAAGATCCTCACTCAACTTTTAGTAAGCTTCAAGTGTTTAGATTAACTGTTTACACTCAAAGCACAATATGAAAATTAGTACTACCATAAGCTTGAAAGGACTCTAACATCCGTAGTTGAAATACAAGCACACAAAGATCAAAAGGACTTTTATTTGGTTGTAACGTGGTTAAGGTAAGGGTGAGATAAATCCTAAGGGGTACTAGGCTAAAATTCAAAGAGATAAAAGAGACTTGAAAGAAACTGCAGGAGTTGAATTTACAAAATATTTCATTCACTTGAACAACTCTATAGCAATTGGTTTCTCTTCTCCTTCCTCTTTTTATTCTTTTTTTTGAAGGAGTATGTATTGACATGTATTGAAATATTATAAACATAATTCTTTTTTTTTCTTCCTCTTATCCTTCTATTTTTTCTTCCTCTTATCCTTCTATCTTTTAATTCCTTTTTTTTTCTTTTCTATTTTTTTTTTTCTTTTTTTGCCAACATCTGAAATATTACAAACATAATTATTCAACCTCACATAACTCCAAACAAGACTCTTTCAATCCTTTGAGTAGGGTGATAACATTGTTTTTCACTTCTCGACTTGTAATGAGTTTTAAATATAAAAAAAAGATAATAGGCTCAAGGGGGTTTCAAACAAGGGATACAATTATTTTAGGGTTGACTTTTTGGCTAACTGGCTAAAAAAAACAAAAGAAAACAAAATTTCATTTATCATATCAGTGTGCACAAGTAAACAACAACATCAACAAGAGTCAATTCAAGTTCTAGAGACCAACAGACATGAGTGAATCACACAAGAAAGAAAGAGATAGATTTTTGTATGTTATCCATATAAGGCTCAAAGCTCACAAGGTTAATTGATCTACCACAAATGATGTACAATTCAGAGTTTAGTCCTACCTATCATACTAAAAATGCACATCAAATTTTTCACATCACACCACAAGACTTTAGTCAAGAGAACTAAGAAAAATATTCATAATTGTAACTCAAAAACCAAAGGAACAAGCATGCAATTTTTTTTAAGAAAGCAAACAAAAACCAAAGTAGAGAAAAAATGAAAACAAAACAAAGATAACAAAACAAATAAATGGTTCTCTCCCCCAGACTTAAAACATACATTATCCTTAATGAAAGAGCATAAATATAAAATAAGAGTGAGAGAAAGGAAAGAACACACCCGAGGAGTCAAGGTGGAAAAATGATCGTATAAGCAGCCTTTCCCAAAGAGAGCTCTTCTATAGTCTCTTCTTCCAAAGTCGGATTCTCATGGAGTAGCTTTGGGTAGTGTTCATTTACCTTGAAATTTAGATTAGTGCATTTTCCTTGTATTCTAGGATCAAAAAAGTATCTTCGATAAGTAAAAGTGTTGAATGGGCACGTGAAAGTGATCTCGTTTTTCACAACATCAAGAATTAAAGGATTACGAGGCTGCCTCACTACTTTTGTTTCATATTTAAGTGAGATCCTATGCATACATATGGATGAGCTAATATCACAAGTGTCAGCCAAGGTCCATCCAATTCCCTTCTTATATTTCTGCTTAAGTTGAAGCTTTGATGAATCATATGAATCCTCGGGAAGTGGTTTAGGCTCTAAAGAATGTGGTTGTTCAATGGATGGTATGTTTGGGGAAGCCAGAATGTCAAGAGCTTCATCTACATAAATAACTTCATTTACCCTGTCACCCTGCAAAGCAGCATCAATCTCAACACAAACATCACAAAGATTAGTGTTAGTACAATCATCACATGAGTAAATATCATCAAAAACAGATAAAGTTAGAAAATCAGCTGAAAACAAATCCGAATATGCTTCATCAACAACTTTAGAAAGAAACTCTATTTGAAAAATAGAATGCTCTTCCTCGTCAATCTTCTTATTTCTTCAATACTCTTTGTGGGAAAGAGATTGGTGGTACGTACTCTTTTTCAGCCTCAACAACAACAGAAGATTCAGATGTTGCACTAACAATTTTTTTATTTTTTTCTGGGGCTGGTTCTATAACCTTTTCGGTCCTCAAGGAAATTGCACACACATCAGGGCCTTTTGGATTAACTACTGTTTGGGCAGGTAGTACGTTTGATCCTTGAGTTTGTTGCATGACATTCATTGAAGTGGCAAGTTGTCTAATTTGTGTTTACAAGGTCTGAATACTATAATCTGTTCGCTGCTGAAATTGAAGACTATTTACAACCATTTGCTTGACAAGTTCCTCTAGTGAAGGTTCAGAAGGTGAAGAGGTGGTTACTTGTGGAGGGTTATATGGTGGTGGTGGTGGAATGGGTAACATCAATTATTTCACTAAAGAGATAAGTTCATCAATTGTGGTTTCTAGAGCCTTGTTGGAAGAAAGAACCTGAATCTCATTCACACATTTTGCTTCGACCACAAAATTATCCTTTGTTGTGAACTGTTGGGAGTTAAGTGACATATTCCCAATCAAGGATTCAACAGCAACAGGATATTCAATATACAAAGCATTATAATCAACATCAGGGGCAACAAGCTCTCTCAGAGTTCTTTGGTGAGTCATGTTAAACTCAATAGAAAAGAAAAAAAACAACAAACAATGAGAAAACATAACTAATTCAGCAATGCAACAACAAATAGGAAAATACTGACAATGTCCATATTAAGTAAAAACAATTGAAATACGAAAAAAACGATTAAAATAAAATACAAAAACACAAAAAATAATCTAATAATGTCAATTAAAATTTTTGATAATTTTTTCGGAATTTTCAGAAACTATCAAAATAGAAAACAAATCATAAAAAGTAGAAAAATAATGAATTTCGGATTTTTAGGATGACATCCTCTATTTAGTCTCTAATTAGAGATTTTTGATCCTTGATTGTTTCCTAGTTAATCGACAAAGAATCGGAATAATTTGAGACGATTTTCTTAAAAAAAACATATTTTTTTTATCCTAAAACACAAAAACACCAGAACACAAGAAAGTTAAGGCAAAAAAATGTTAAAACACAACAACTATAACTATAATAATAGTTAGAATATAATAATGGTTAAAATCTATAAGAATCCCCAATAACGACACCAATTTGATTTGCTGTCGCACACGGGTCAAAAACGAGTAATTAGAAAACTGTAGTTTAGCGGAAGCGACAACTCGAGTATCGTATCGCAAGGATTCTTTTATTATTCTTAACCTAATGAAATTGATTTAGGGGGGTGGGGGTTATGTTTAATAGTCTATTTAGAAAACAAAGCAAAAAAACAGTGATTAAAATAAGCGATTATAAAATAAGTCAATCTACTGTTTTCGGTTTCCGACTAATCATTGGTTTTTACCTATCAATTCCCTAAGCGACTTCGATCTCTATTCGATTCAAATTCGATTGACAAGCGCAATATATATATGACAAATTTATATTCCTATATTCCGAATTAAGAAAACGGATAAATACAATCGTGAATTAAGCAAACACGATTTACAAACGTAATTTAACGACAAAGCGACGAAAACGATGATTAATAGTTAGGAATGCAATCATACGAATTTAATCAAAACCATTCCACAAAATACAGATTAAGCAAATGAAATTTCATAGAATAGAATTGAAAGAGAACGAAATTAAATTGATAGAATAAAAACCTCAAAGCCTGGGAAATTCGGGTACAGTAAATTGACTCTAGAAGATTAGTTCCTCTTCATGATCGCATAAAAGCTATAAGTTATCGTGAATAATGTGTGTTTTCTACAGTATCGCGGCTTCCCTTTTAAACAGAATAAGAGTTTCACTTATAATTCAAATTGGGCCGGAAAACCTAAATTCGGCCCAACAAATGGCCCAAAAGAAAATATTTCCTAAAGTACAAAACTTTAACGAATTATTTGAGACGTCTAAACTCGAATCAGCTTTTGACTTCAACATAAAAGTTATAGCTCTTTCTCTTAGCTTTCCAACACATGTTATAACTTTCAAAACGGCATCCCGTAGCTCAAGTTATGATTTGAACAGTGGACAGGTATCATATAACCGCTAAAACTGAAAATAGCAAATGAAAATAGATTAAAGGCAAACATGAACTTAAATCTAAAAACATAATAAAATAGTAAATAAGTAAAATAAACTAGATAAATGCCTAAGTATAATTATAGAAGAATGTGCATCAAAATGCACTGATCACGGATCATAGAACTGAACCAACACACTCAAAAGTCCTTCAACCACATCAGCAGATAAGATAGACAGAAGCTTCCCATAGTGCAATAAGGAAATCAGAGCTTTCGTAGTTCATCCCACTAGGGCTGAAAGAAAGGTGATTAAATAGGTGAGAGAATAATGATTGATTGAAATAAAAGAGTGGAAAATACTTGATATTTATTTGGTAAGAATTACACTAAAGTCTATGAGTAAAGGCGGATACGATAAGCAATGGGCCAAAAGTCCTGCACCCAAACATATCCATAATTATTGTAGGAAAGATCCAATTTCATTCCTTGTTTACTACTTAAGGCTAGTGACATGTAATTATCATCCTAACTTTTAAGTTGGTGATGGAGAATTTGTTGTTTTGTAATGATGAAGACTTTATCAATCGTTCGATTCAAATTGCACTAAAGTCTATGAATGTGGGTGAATATAATGAGCAACTGGGTCAAGCCTCTCGTACCCAAAGATATTCAGACTGGGGGTAGGAATTCTCCAGTCTCATTCCTTCTCTATCGCTTAAGGCTCGTATCGTACAACATGAATCATGATTTATAAGTTACTTGGTGTAATCTTTTGTTTGTTGCATGGTTTGTGAAGAGAGAGAATTGCCAATCATATGATTTGAATTTTGATAAAGTCTATAAGTAGAGGCGAATACAATGAGCGTCTGGGTAATCCGTCCCATACCCAAAGATATTCAGAATTGGGGTAGGAATTCTCCAGTCTCATTCCTTCTCTATTACTTAAGGCTCATGTCACACAACTCTAGCTTTGATTTAACAAGATCTTGAAGATGCCACCTTTGATGTGCTTTGTATTATCCACCGCTTGGTATGACTCAGGATGTCTTAATTGAGAATTTGACTTGAGGCCTCGAGCTCCACAACTTACAAAAAAAGTCTTATTAAGTGACCAAGGGTCTTTTGGTCACTCAAATTAGACTATGGGATTATACAATATCAACGGATTTAATTGATCAAAATTGCTTTTGATCAACTTGAATCAGAGGGTTTGATTTGATTGGAAAAGTAAGATTAATCCTAATTTAATGGTTAGAATTAATCAAACTAATTTAAGGGGTCATTTATTAGGTTAGGTATGGTTTGATTAAAATTCCAAGTCACAGTTAATCCAAAGGGAATATGGAAACGTATTGATTATCAATTAACCACAGAACAATTCTAAAAGAGATCAATATTTTAATCAACACAACTAATCATGATTAGCCTCAATTAGTTCTAAAACTAAGAAACAATTAATAACATCATCTCCTAATGCAAGAATTAAATTCTTATTTATTTTCTAATTAAAAACAATTGCAAAAAAGATAAAATAAAAGAATGTAAGAAGCAAAATATATAAAGGGATGGGTTTATCGCCGAACTAGGGTGCAGATAGCATAATTGGTGTTTGGCCCACTACCAAGCCCAACAGGACCTTAACTTATGACTCTAGAGGGTGTAGGGGAGATAAAAGGGATATGTTGAAGAAAATAAAAAAAAAACGGGCCTGTAGCGGTAAATTCATGATCATCAAGCTATGGATAAGCTAGAAATCAATAAAACCAGAGTCGCCACCATGCTTTTATTATTTCCAAGGGAAAGAGGAAAAGTAAGAAAAAAACCCAAAAGATAATAAGTTTTCAAATCAAAACTAATAAAATTCCAGAGATTACAAGTAAGGGGATTAGTTACATAGAGGGAAGGTGTTAGCACTCAAAGTGTCATAGGTACTTCTAGGGAGCCCTTTTTTGTGTGCATATGTGTTTTTGTATAAAATGATGTTTGCAATAAAATGAGGGATCAAAATTAGGGATCCATTAATTATATCTTTTGTGTTTGACAAGACTTTCGGACTTGTGCCTACGTACCAACATAAAATGAGGGATCAACACCTCGTAGTTCGTGGTATCAATTTCAAAATAAGTGTATTGCTTTTAACAAAGATTTAAGTTTAGCAAAGGCACAAAAGGCCTAAAATGATTTGAATGAGTGTTAGTTCTTTTTGGCTTTTGAAATTTTAAGTCAAGTATAGTTAAGTTTATTTACAAGTTTGATTAAGAAAAGGAGTTTGAAAATGCAATGGCATAAGGCCAAAGTTTCCAATTTGCAATATGGTCTAAGTTCAGAAAACAAACACAAGCAAAGAAGATTTTGAAAGGAGGGAGAGATTTGAAATTAAAGAAGTGGGGAGGAGATAAAGAGACTAATATTAAGCACAAATTTAAAAGTTAAGAGTTGAAAAGATCTGACCAATGGGCTGCAATCCAATAGACAAGAATGTCATATAAAAACCCAAATTTCCCTTGGACTTTAGAATCAAGGAACATCAATACACAAATAGCAAGGTGAAAAGCAAGGCATTAAATAAAGATAGCCACGTCTAAGCTTATCCACTCCATGATCTTTTTCAAGATTTCCCATTCATCAGATGACTTCAAAGATGGCATTAGGCACAAGTTCAAAATAGCAGCTTCACTATGATCATGTAGCAGATGAACTCAAATGGATCTTCAATATTGTATCAGATGAATGTTAACTTCACAAGCAATTGATTTCATGAAATTTGGCATTGGTCAAGTCCTTTCCATAGGGAGTGTTGCCTAAATTCTAAGTCCAATAGTCTTAGATCAAACCAACAGTCCACACAAAAATGTTTTTTAGGGTTTTTCTTCTTATTATGTACATTAAGGTCAAAAGACCATACAAGCAAACAAGTATATACATACACAATATATCACAAATTATGGCCCAGGTGAGCAAAGTGAAAATTACATTAAGTAAACAAATTAAATGGTATGAATAATGGCAAATGAATTAAAAGCTCAAAATTAAAGTGCATAAAAGTAAATGGCTTGAAATTAAAGGTTAGTTGTTAGTTGATTAGGAGTTAGTATTTCTTTTGCTTTGTTTTGTTTAAGTCATTCTTTGGAGAACACTCAACCCACTTATCACAAGCATGAATCCTTGAACTAAGACATCTTCCAAAGGAGGGAAAAAAAGGCTAAGTTTCCACACAATACCATGAAAGAGGGGAGACTTACAATCTCACTAACTAGAATGTTATGCCTTTTGTGTCAAAAATTTAGCGCTATTTTAAGCGATCGTAATTGGACTTATGTAAAAGTCACAACTATTTGAGGTCGGGTAATAGAATTTTGGTGTTAATGCATGTTAGAGACATAGTATAATGGACTATGCTCATGAAACATACCACACACAAAAAGAATATGCAAAGTGGTGGACCTAATCTCATCCACACTCATGTTGATTTTGCAATCAGCTAGCCTTAGGATATAGAGATATCATAGGTCCATGATATGAATGAATAAAGAAGGGGAATGAGATGAAGAGGGAGGGGGAATAGATCCATCACAAATTAGTCAAGGGATGACTTTTACCAAATTAAGATCATTCATTCATTTTGGGAGATGGAATGTACATTCCATCAATCCCCAAAATCCAATGATCTTAACCTAACAAAGTCAAATCAACCTTGGCCAAGGCCCAACAACACAAGTCAAACTTAACAAGTCAATTAGAATGGCTCTACACAATTTATTTGGCATTTAAACAATTAAAAATAATCAAAATATGCATTAAATTAAATAATGGTTGGTCAATTTCCTAAAACCTCATCAAAACACCAAAGAAATGGCCATGAGATTTATCATAGGTCAAACAAGGTCAAAGGACCATGCAGATTTTTTTTATAATTTTTGGAAACTTAAAAGTATTTTTAAACAATAAAAAATATTGACAAAATCAATTAAATCATGAAAATATTAATAATGACCCAAAAAATAATTTTAATTCAGAAAATAAAAGAGGATTTTATTTTAAAAAATTTGGTCATACTCTCATATTTTTTGGATCAATATTAAATTAATATGAATTAATTAAAATAACACAATTAAAATGAAAATCAAATAATCAGAAAAAACGTGGACCACTAATCTCCCTTATTAATTGATATGGCAGATCAAGTGGATCCAAACGCGCGTTCCACCATGGACTAGAGTCAGCGTGCCATACAAGTGGTAATCAAAACCAACGCTCGTGATTAAAATAATATGAATTGATCACGTGGCTCTGGACCTTGCCAACTCACCACCAGAGCAAATCTCTGGTCACCTTCTCAGGCGAGCCTCGCCGGACTGGTTCAATCATAACCATCACTAAAATAAAAAAGAAGGACATGATTTTGAAGTAAAAATGGCACTAAACACGAATCTGACCTTAATTTATCCTAACTCCAAGTATATTCATAGATGCATGGAGTTGAAATTTGAGGTGCATGATCTGAGTTGCTTCGATTTGACCTCAAAGCAACTCAATCTTGTTGCCTACATTAGTAGGACTTTAGACAACCAAGGAACCAAGAGAATTATGGAGAATTGAGTGAGAATCTAAGAGATGAAAAATTCTGGAAAATACATTCAATGCAGTTCAGAATTCGATTGCTCTTGGTGTATTCATACTTGATCTCACTCAGGGAGCTTGCAGAAGTAGATTAGATTCAACGAAAGGTTGAAAATCCCTGGAGTTTTTAATCTCCAAACAGTGATATTCAAACTCAATTTTTAAAGAAAATTCTTAGGTTTCTCCTTTCAAATGGAAGGGTTTGGGGTATTGGAGCAAAGTTGGCGCAAAGGGATCCTCAATTCTGAACCTAGAGGCATCTATTTATAGCTAAATCACATGTTATTTGCGCCTTCAAATTAAGCTTTCAAATTTGGCAATGGATGACGCATACTTGCATGGGCGTGTACAGGCCCATGAAGTCACTCCTCTAGGTCCATAATCAAGTGTGAATGAGTCTAAAATCAACTTGGAATGTAAGGCAATTGTACACAGCTGTTTGAAGTTTTGATTTTGCCAAATGATGATGCCAGGTTCGAGGCATGCGCAGCCCATTCAAATCTTGTCCAAAATGGATGAAATTGGACGTTTTGGAAATTTTAGATCAAGAGGAACAATTTTCATGTTGGACACTTTTCCATTTGAAGCTTTTATCATGATGAATTTTGAGGTGGAAGTTTGGAAATTTTAACATATCAAAAAAAATTCTAAGTTTCAAGCCATATGTTCACTTATTCCACCTTGGCTAACTTTTTACGTGAGCTTCAAATGAGAAACTTTCCTTCATCAAAGTTGCAGCTCTTTCAAATTACTTAAAAATGGTCACAAATTTGACCTTATTTGGATTTGATATGAAGTATTTATGCATTTTTGAAGTTGAGGAAAATCACTTGTTCAATGGTATTGGTCCAAAATGACCTATAATGTATCCTCATATCACATGCTCATAAAAGTTGAATTAGCTCTTCCTACAAACATTAAAGTTGAAGTATACACCTTTAATTTGATTGTGCAACTTGTAAATATTTCATCTCATAAACATTGAGAAAGTTATGGCTTTGGGAAGTTGACCTCCAAATTAGGGTTTAGACAAAATGACCTATAATCTTTCACCATAAAAAATGACTTTCCAAGAAAAACTAGCTCTAGAACTCAACATGAAAGTTGTCTGGAATGTAATTTAGAGTAATAGTTATATTAGAATCATTTTTATATGATAAAATGTGTAGGAGATAGGGTCTAGGGGACCCCAGTTTTGATCAGATGAATTCCTCAAGTCAACCACCATCAACCATCTTGCTAGAATGTAATTCTCTTGACTTTGGGGACTCATGGGAGATCATATATGCATAAGATGATGAAATTTGAGGTGTCCCTTGAAATATTTGACCATTTGTTGAAGTAGCTTGGTGAAGAAGTTATATAAGACACCCAAATGAACTAGGGTTTCCACTACAAACCAATTCCAAACTCTTGATGATTTGATGATCAAAAATAACATGTGAAGCTCATGGGGACTCATATATGATGTCTAAAGCCATTGTGGACCATTCCTTGATTGTGCTCTTGGCAAAGAGGGTCTTAAACGCTAGA